>NC_134691.1:313531836-314131836 GCF_050947455.1 Rhinoderma darwinii
TAGATAGATAGATAGATAGATAGATAGATAGATAGATGGGTAGATAGATAGATGGGTAGATAGATAGATGGGTAGATAGATAGATAGATAGATAGATAGATAGATAGATAGATAGATAGATAGATAGATAGATAGATAGATAGATAGATAGATAGATAGATAGATAGATAGATAGATAGATAGAAAACTCAAAACTAGACGGGAATTGCTACAATTCTTACGTTGTTTATTTCTTTCCTTCGGTTGTGTAAACAGTGGTCAGTGGAGCATGGGGTAGTAGTTTAAATCAGATTCTGTCTGAAACGTGGGAGAACTTGACTCAGATCCGAATTACTAGAAGTATGCGGCCTTTGACATAGTGAATGGGATACTTTTTAACCCCTTGTAAGTCAAATAGTGTGTTGATGCTGTAGTAAAGCGCAGCTAGATAGCAGCCAATGCCTATATTAGCAAAGTACATAGCAAGCAACCACATTATTCCCTCATTGCCATGGCTTCAGTAAATATTATCATGCCTTATTCAGAACATACCAGGACGGATCTGTGAATGTGAGGTCAAATAAAAGCATGCCCCGTGGACAGTCATGTGTTAGATATACAGAAATAAATGGAGGATCAGAACAATGCTGTATTTCATTAGCAACCAAATAAAAAGTCCTTTACGATTTGCTGGTATTGTTAAAATGAGATCACATCTTCTGTGGATTACGCAACACTGGCCATTAAAGTCACGTCCGTCTGGAAATGTGGCTGACGTCATGTGTGTATAATCACTTAAAGGGAATGTGTTGCCAGAAAAACATGTTTGTTTTTTTTTAATTAAACATTTAGTGTGTAGGTGATTAAACATTGTTCAAATTTTTTTTATTTTTTTCACGAGTCAGGAAATATTATAAATTAGATTCTAATTTATAATATTTCCCATTGCTGGTCACTAGATGGAGCTATTCCCAAAATTGCAGCATTGCAAAATTGGGTAAAAAGCCCTCGCTCTAGTGAGCTCTCAGCATCCCCCCCCCTCCTTTATCCTGGCTAGTGCCGGGATAAATGAGGGGTTTGAACGGTCTAACTTCCTACACTGTGTGTCGCCATTTTTTGAGCTAACACACAGTGTAGTAGGTTTACATACAGTAGTAAACGTACACAAACACGAACATACATTGAAATCTCTTACCTGCTCCTGCCGCCGCGGCTCCCTCCGGCCCGTCCGCTCCGTCTGCTGCCGCTGGTCCAAGTGCACAAGTCCGGAAGCCGCGACCAGAAGTAGTAATCTTACTGTCCGGCCGCGACTTCCGGTCCACAGGAAAATGGCGCCGGACGGCGCCAATTTCAAATTGGACTGTGTGGGAGCGGCGCATGCGCAGTTCCCACACAGACGGCGTACACAGAAGTGGATGGGACGGGACCCGTTCGCAGTCCCTATGGGACTGTGGCTGCCGTATTCCATGTCTGTATGTGTCGTTAATTGACACATACAGAAATGGAACAAAAAATGGCAGCCCCCATAGGGAAGAAAAAGTGTAAAAATAAGAAAAAGTAAAACACAAACACACAAATAAATATAAACGTTTTTAATAAAGCACTAACATCTTTAACATATTAAAAAAAAATTTGTGATGACACTGTTCCTTTAACAATTATAAGGAGAATTCAGAACATGCAGCAACCGATGAGTGTATATTTCTGTGGGGTCTTTTTCCAAGTTTGGTATACTGAAAATGGAGTTTGGATTATATAATAAAACCTAATTAAATGAAACTATATAAGGCTAGTTTACACAACAGACTTTTCGGGTGGAAAAGTACAACGTGTATTCTGACGATATTCTCTGGCAGAACTCCGAGACTGACCCTAGGATTTCTGCCGCGGTTTGGCAGTTTACAGCCGAGTCTTCTGACACGCAGATTATCCCCATTCAATGTAACGACTAAATTCACGCTGACTGCGACAAGGAAAAAACTTCGGAATCAGTGCGCAAATTCAGTTGTGTGCACAAGGCCAAAAAGAATTGCTTAAAAAATTATTTCTCATGATTATGATATTTAAAATTAATATTATAAGACCTGTCTGCTCTCCTGACATGTCTGCTTTAGTTAATACTTGCATTCCCCATAAAAATAAAAATTCTGGAGCAACTTTTCTATAAAAAATCTGCGTTGTGACATTCCTCTGTACTTCCTCCTGGCAATGTATAATTAAGCTGACAACTGGGTATTACCATTCACCTTGTCAATGGGGCGTGTCACCACACACTCTGACACTGTCAGCCCTGATTGGCCAGTTTCAGACTGTGTGAGACACAATCTATTGGCAAGGAGAATGGTAACACCCAATTGTCAATTTATTCATACATTTCCAGGAAGAATAACAGAGGAATGACACATCGCAGCGTAAAAAGATGCTCCAGCTATATTATTTAATGTGGAATGCAAGTGTTTACTAAAACAAACGTGTCAGGAGAGCCGGCAGGTCCTCTTCAATATTGTTCTCCTTAAATAGCCTACAAGGCTGCAATTTGAAATTCCCGGTTCTTTCCTTGCAGGTGGCGGAATTGCTGCGGACAATCTGCAGTGGAAATCTACAGCAGACTTTTTTTACGTTATTTTCTATAGCTTTTTAGATAACTTTAGTGCAGACGTTGCGAAAAAAGCCATTGCGGGATATAAGCTGCAGTGCATAATTTTCATTCCGCAGCATGCATGGCCGCAGGGGCGTAGCTAAAGGCTCATGGGCCCCGATGCAAACATTCTTACTGGGCCCCCCCCCCCCCGCAAACTTCTCATGGCCGACGGTCCGCGGCTTTCAGCTGCATCGCTGGGTCTCCGAAGTGACCCAACAATGCAGCACTAGCAGCCGGGGGTGTCACTAAGGCTGGGTTCACACACCCTATTTACGGATGTTATTCGGGCGTTTTAGCATTGAATTACGTCCGAAAATGCGGCTCAAAAGCGTTGGCAAACATCTGCCCATTCATTTGAATGGGTCTTACGATGTTCTGTGCCGACGGTCATTTTTTTTTACGCGCCGCTGTCAAAAGGCGGCGCGTAAAAAAGACACCCGCGTCAAAGAAGTGCCTGTCACTTCTTCAGACGTAAATGGAGCCGTTTTCCATGGACTCCATAGAAAAACAGCTCAAATTACGTCCGTAATGGACGCAGCGAAAGACGCCTGCACATGCTTTTACGGCTGAAATTACGGTGCTGTTTTCTCCTGAAAACAGCCCCATAATTTCAGCCGTAACGGACGCTGCCGTGTGAACATACCCTCAGGGCCTAAAATGTCAGGGGAAATAGCCCCAATACATGTGTGTCCGCCCAAAAAAAAAGTGTGTATATGAGACAGCATAGCATATCTATAGCACTACGACCCTATAAACTATGGATAGGATTAGATACAGTGGCTCAGCAGACAGTATCACACATGATAGGCTTAGATACAGTGGCTGAGCAGACAGTATCACACATGATAGGCTTAGATACAGTGGCTCAGCAGACAGTATCACACATGATAGGATTAGATACAGTGGCTGGGCAGACAGTATCACACATGACAGGATTAGATACAGTGGCTGAGCAGACAGTATCACACATGATAGGATTAGATACAGTGGCCCAGCAGACAGTATCACACATGATAGGATTAGATACAGTGGCTCAGCAGACAGTACCACACATGATAGGATTAGATACAGTGGCTCAGAAGGCAGTATCACACATGATAGGATTAGATACAGTGGCTCAGCAGACAGTATCACACATGATCGGATTAGATATAGGGCCCAGCAGACAGTATCACACATGATAGGATTAGATACAGGGTCCAGCAGACAGTATCACACATGATTGGATTAGATACACAGCTCAGCAGACAGTATCACACATGATTGGATTAGATACAGGGCCCAGCAGACAGTATCACACATGATTGGATTAGATACACAGCTCAGCAGACAGTATCACACATGATTGGATTAGATACAGGGCCCAGCAGACAGTATCACACATGATTGGATTAGATACACAGCTCAGCAGACAGTATCACACATGATAGGATTAGATATAGGGCCCAGCAGACAGTATCACACATGATTGGATTAGATACAGGACTCAGCTCGCTGACATTGCGGCTCCGGCGCTGGGCCCAGGAAAGGTAAGAATAATAATTTTGCTTCTTTATGTGTTATTGATTATTTTTGTGTGTTTGTGTTTTTTTTACAGGTTCGGTTGTTGGACTTCGGATTCGAGGACTTCAATGACGGCGTTTTTTTTTATTCTCAATAAAATGGTTAATGAGGGTTGTGTTTTTTTATTTCAATAAAATATTTTTTCTATGTGCTTGTATCTTTTTAAACTTTATTATCACCGCCTTAGTAATGGCCGCTGGCTGATTGACAACCTCCATTACTAAGGCGGGGCTTAATGTTAGCCGGTGCAGAGGCTAGCACTAACCCCCATTATTACCCCGGTACCAACCGCCACCAAGGGTACTGGGAAGAGCCGGGTATGAACCAGTACCCGACCATCTGTAGTGACGGGCAGGCACCGGGGTGGCCGCAGGCTGGTAGTATTAGGCTGGGGAAGGCTAAAAACAGTGGCCCTTCCCACCCTTGTAATGCTGCCTGCTGCTGCTGTGTTGTATCTGGCTGGTTATGAAAATTGGGGGGGACCCCACATCGTTCTTTCCAATTATTTTTTTATTTATTTTTTTTAAATGACGTGAGGTCCCCCCCATTTTTCATAACCAGCCAGATACAATAAAGCAGCAGCAGCCTAGCATCACCAGGGTAGGAAGGGCCACTGTTTTTGGCCTTTCCCCTCCTGATAATACCAGCCTGCGGCCACCCCAGTGGCCGACCATCACTACAGATGGTCAAGTACTGGATCGTACCCGGCTCTTCCCAGCACCCCTGGTGGTGGTGGGTACCGGGGTAATAAAGGGTGTTAGTGTTAGCCTCTGAATCGGCGAACACTAAGCCCCGCCTTAGCAATGGATGCTGTCAATCAGCCGGCGGCCATTACTAAGGCGGTAGTAATATAGTTTAAAAAAAACCACAAAGACATAGAAAAAATATTTTATTGAAATAAAAAAAAAACCCACACAACCCTCATTAACCATTTTATTGATAACAAAAAAAAAAGCCGTCATCTAAGTAGTCCTGGAATCCGGCGTAGTCCAACGACCGAACCTGTAAGAAAACACACAAAAAATGATTAGTAACACATGTGTTAGGCTTAGATACAGGGCCCATGTGTGATACTGTCTGTGGGACCCTGTATCTAAGCCTACCACAACGTAGGCAGACAGTAATCTTATACAGTATAAGATTACTGTGTGCTGGGGCCCTGTATCTAAACCGACAGTGTGGTAGGCTTAGATACAGGGTCCCACAGACAGGATCACACATGGGCCATGTATCTAAGCCTACCATGTGATTGTCTTAGATACAGGGCCCAGCAGACAGGATCACACAATCTGTGATCCTGTCTCATGGGCCCTCTAAGCCTGCTACATCGTAGGCTTAAAGGGGTTGTCCAGTCCCTAAACATTGATGGCCTTTCCTCAGGATAGGCCATCAATAGCTGATGTGTCTGGGTCCGACTCCCGGGACTTTCCTGGTTCCGGATCGCAGCGGAGGTCCTGACGTCACAGCGCTATGTACCGCGCACAACATCGAGAGGACAGAACTTCCGCTGCGGCTGAAGAGGAAGGTAAGATTAGTTGCCCTGACTGGCGGGGTCCGACTCCCGGGACCCGCCAATCAGCTGTTTTGAAGGGGCGCAGCACTCGTACGAGAGCTGCTTCCCCTTCATTTCACTACTCGCTCACACTGTGAATCGCCGACACCGATTCACAGTGTGACCGGAATGAAGGGGAGCAGCTCTCGTACGAGTGCTGCGGCCCCTTCAAAACAGCTGATTGGCGGGTCCCGGGAGTCGGACCCCGCCAGTCAGGGCAACTAATCTTACCTTCCTCTTCAGCCGCAGCGGAAGTTCTGTCCTCTCGATGTTGTGCGCGGTACATAGCGCTGTGACGTCAGGACCTCCGCTGCGATCCGGAACCAGGAAGGTAAGGTCAGTCTGTTACTATAGTAACAGGGGCCCGCGGCCCGAGTTACTATAGTAACTTTTTATTGATATGGTGCGGGGGGCTGTGGGCCCCCCTGGCTTCGGGGCCCGGTCGCAATTGCGACCCCTATAGCTACGCCAGTGTAGATATGAGATAGATAGATAGATAGATAGATATGAGATAGATAGATAGATAGATAGATAGATAGATAGATAGATAGATAGATAGATAGATAGATAGATAGATAGATAGATAGATAGATAGATAGATAGATAGATATGAGATAGATAGATAGATAGATAGATAGATAGATAGATAGATAGATAGATAGATAGATAGATAGATAGATAGATAGATAGATAGATATGAGATAGATAGATAGATAGATAGATAGATAGATAGATAGATAGATAGATAGATAGATAGATAGATAGATAGATAGATAGATAGATATGAGATAGATAGATAGATAGATATGAGATAGATAGATAGATAGATATGAGATATATTAGATAGATAGATATGAGATATATGAGATAGATAGATAGATAGATAGATAGATAGATAGATAGATAGATAGATAGATAGATAGATAGATAGATAGATAGATAGATATGAGATAGATAGATATGAGATAGATAGATATGAGATAGATAGATAGATAGATAGATAGATAGATAGATAGATAGATAGATAGATAGATAGATAGATAGATAGATAGATAGATAGATAGATATGAGATAGATAGATAGATAGATAGATAGATAGATAGATAGATAGATAGATAGATAGATAGATAGATAGATAGATAGATAGATAGATAGATAGATAGATAGATATGAGATAGATAGATGATAGATAGATAGATAGATAGATAGATAGATATGAGATAGATAGATAGATATGAGATAGATAGATAGATAGATAGATAGATAGATAGATAGATAGATAGATAGATAGATAGATAGATAGATAGATAGATATGAGATAGATAGATAGATAGATAGATAGATAGATAGATAGATAGATAGATAGATAGATAGATATGAGATAGATAGATAGATAGATAGATAGATAGATAGATAGATAGATAGATAGATAGATAGATAGATAGATAGATAGATAGATAGATAGATAGATAGATATGAGATAGATAGATAGATACTTTGTCTGTTATGCTAAACTGTCAGCCATGAGGTGTGACTGCTCAGCATGACAGACATACACACACACAGTGAAGGGGTTAAGAGCTGGATTACTAGTTGCTACTTACATCTGCTGTGGGGTCAGAGAGCAGCTGGTACTGCAGGGGAGCAGCAGACACGCACACCATCTTCTTGCTGTAGCCATTCCTTTCCCTCTGAACAGGTCACGAGGAAGAGGGAAACAGCAAGAAGTGAGCTGATTGGGTGGACAGTACAGTGGGCGGGGCTGGGTCTCGTAAGATGAGTGGATTCATCTATCATTCATTTTTCACCCTCTTGTTCCCCCTCCACGCAATGACTGTCTGACAGCTGAGCTGCCACCAATGCTTTAAGCTACATTACTGGGTCTCTTTTGTACCACAGCAGGGACCCAGCAATGTAGAGCAATCATTGCAGCGCTAGTGTAGTGAGGCGGGCCTGCGGGCCCCCCTAGCTACGGGGCCCGGTCGCAGTTGCGACCGCTGCGACCCCTATAGCTACGCCACTGCATGGCCGCCAGTGGAGAAGCAGAGGATTTTCACGGCGGATTTCAGATTTTGCAATGCATAGGCTGAAATCTGTGGCAAGTCCGCTGTGAAATCTGCAATGTCTGAATTACCTGTCAAATATGCAAATGTTGCTGCGGATTCGTCTCGTAATTGCCATGAATTTTCAGCAAAATCTGCAGTAGAAAAATTCTGCCACGTCTGAACATGCCCTTATTCTATAGACATAGGGTGGCATACTTGTAGGTGCTGCATCAGCAGCAAGAGGTCCTTCAGTTCCTATAAATGATATTCATGTAAGTGAAATATAATAAATGTAGATTGGGGACTATGCCTGTATGGATTTCCTATAAATACAGCACTTTCTATGGACTTGCTGTGTATATAAACTGAAGTGGCTATACTTACTTTTATAAATAAAGGTCTTCATTCAACCAGCGTTCCTGAGATCCTAGTAAGGGGACCATGGAGTCCCTACAGATCTGTATTACAGAGCTATAGACACCCTGTGGGCCACTGTATAGAACCATAATCTCCACTAAAGGCAATGCATAAGGGAGAATACCTCTGTAATCCAGCATGTGTTGGAATAGATTCATATGTATAAAATACGAGGAACATTAAGGCCTCATGCACACGACCGTAGCCGTATGCACGGCCGTGATTTTCGGGTCGGCCGGCTGCGGACTGTCAGCGGACTGTCAGCCGCAGGCCGCCCGCACATGCACATGGCCGCGGCCATTGTTTTCAATGAGCCCGGACCGCAGAACCGGGCCGTAATAAGACATGCCCGTGCTTTCTGCGGTCCGGGCTCCCGGGCCGTGCACGGACCGCAAAAACTACGGTCGTGTGCACGGCCCCATAGAAAAGAATGGGGCCGCAATTCTCCCGTGGATTTTCGGGGGAATTGCGGCCGCAAAAACACGGTCGTGTGCATGAGGCCTAAAGGGAACCTGTCACCAGCATTTCACCTATTGAACTTTACTTATCCCTCACTGGCCGCTGCTATCAAAAGTTCATTGCCATTCTCCCCTCTCCTAAACTCCTCCTCCGACTGTAAATAACGGTCTGCAAACATTTTGCGCCTTTTATCGTAATAATCCGGTGCCCCTTTGTGCGCACACACCCGAAGAGGACATCAATGCATAAGCGCAGGATTTTGTGTGCTGGGGAAAGGCAAGGAGCTGTCAATCAAAAGTAAGGAGGCCGGTAAACTCAGAAAGACTTCAGGAATGAAGATATGACTCTTTTCAAACGAAGATTTGACTCTTTTATGCTCATTTGCATATGGCACGGGAACACTAAAAAACTGAATACTAAAGCTACAGAGACGACTAAGAAGACAATAGTGCTGGTTTAATAGGTGAAAAGCTGGTAACAGGTTCCCTTTAAGGTACAGTATATACCTATAGCTAGTTATAGGCTCCGTATTACAGATCCGTATGAAATCTGTGTGCATGGACCCTAAAACACAATAACATTTAAAGGTCTGCTGTGTAGAGGAACTAGAGTCTGCTCAATGTTCTTGCAGGGCAATGGTAGAGCCATGGAATTAAACTGTTCTTCTGGCTGAAAGGAATTATTCCTGTCCCTAAAAATACTGTAGGTAACTATTATTTAAGCTATTACCCTAATATATTCTGTAGGCTCAACAAAAGCTAACCTATACTGTAGGAATGTATCATTCTATCGTTTATAATAATAACAATAATAATGTAATAATAATAATAACAATAATAATGTAATAATAATAATAATAATAATAATAATAATAATAACAATAATAATGGAATAATGCCACTAATAATATTAATAATAATTTAATAATAATAATAATGGAATAATAATAATAATAATAAATGATAAAACATAATCATATTAGTTCTATATATTGTCACTATATTCTGCAGCACATTTTCATCTTTCAACCTCCAATCTTATACTGAATGATGAAGAATTATTTTATTTAGCTATTTTTGTGATCAGTTCTTAGACACATAAATATAATCATATATTTAGCCGTATACTGTAGGTTAGAAGAGTGCAAATATATCCCAACAGTGGAAATCCTCAACCTGTATGCTAAGACTGATAAACACCATCTGAGGACAACACACTGGACTGAAGTTTTGCAGATCGGGACCACTATTTACTGGCAGATATATAGTCCCTACAACACACCAAGATTCACTTTTCCTAAATTTCCAGTTGTGGGGATAAGATAAATTGTCTTTATACGGAGCACAAGTCTGCCCCCTGTCGGTCAGTGGTCGAAGCGTCCATGTTTCCTGAGCAGTAGTTGCATGTTGCAATGTAAAAGCAATCTGTCACTTTTCAGTGATCTGTGTGCCTGTATCCTGCTGCTCTGTCCCCAGACCCCCTGGAGGGCACACTCTTAGTTCTTTCCTTAATTCTTTTGTTCAGTTGGCTACTAGCATACAAAGTAAACAGCTCGCCCTCCAGGCGGTGACATGCCAGCCACTGTTCTCTCTAGGTTGTGCTCTTTGGAAAAGAAAGTGTTAAAATCTCACAGTGCCACCAACCGTGAAGGCAGATCTGCAGGGTGGAAGTCTCATTGACATGTTCTTTTAACTCTTTCCTTTCCAGGGGGCACACTGATGCCAACCAAAGGAGCAGCTCCTCCTGACCACGACCTGCATTTGCAGCGCTTGCCCATCATTACCTTTATGGCTCACCCCCCTCTGCATGAGTTACATTGGAGAACAGCTGTTATTGTACAGCCAGCCTCTACCTACAAACACTGAGAGAGCTGTGAAGAAGTGACTGATCTGCACAGTCATCAGAAAAGAAGGTCCTTCCCTCCTCCCCAGTGATCATCCTCCTCCTCCTCCAGCCTTCTCCTCCTCCTCCTTAGCTTGCTGGGTTGCACATCATACCCTCCTAGCTGATAGCACCAGCTTGTTCTTCAGAGAGGCTCTGACTGTGACTCTCTCAGCTCCCACTCTGCTCATGTTCCCCCCATCCCTTCTGTGCTGAGAAAACTGTGATCTTACAAACCCTTCCAAGGACCTGCATGTACAACCACTACAAACACACAGCAGCCAGCTATATACCTCAACAAGGACACTCATCCTTATATTCACTGACTTACAACCCATCACCCTGCCATGGCATCTTCACCATAAGGGGGATCATCTGAAGGTAAACTGCATTTATGTCTATATTCATGTATTAAAATCTATGCATGGCAGTTTGCTATCCACACTCCATCCTAGAATACACAGCCTATGTGCAGATGCATGAACTAGAGCAACACTATGTCTGCAGAAATCTATGGCATAAGCTTGCCATGCGTAAAGGGCATGCAATGTACCCAAACTTAGCACTTGTTATCTGCTAGTGTGTCTGACTGGTGACACCCAGCAGCTTCTTTATCTTAATGTGGACTATGTATAATCCTGCTGACAGATCTGCTCACTTTAAGTGTGGCTTAGCAAGCAGTGACATGGACCAAGAGCTCCAGATGTGCCACCGGTCAGCAGCAGCATCAGCCTTCTCCTCTTGTCTGTCTTCTTCTTATATTTAATGCTGGGTTTTTGGAGGTGCACCTTGGGGGTTAGAAGAAGCAGTGGTTTGTAAAATGAAGAAATGCACTGAGAGCAATGAGACTGCCTTTAATTACAGAGCTTGTTACCTGATGCAGATGGGCAGGTCATGCCTTGTCAGTTTCACTTGGGTTTACCTGGCACGGGGACTGCCCTCAATAATGTGCTGCAGACCTCTGGGGTTTCTCTAAACAGTGGAAGTTCAGCGCTTGGGTGCATTAGTTCCCTTATATTTGAGTCATTCTACAATCTGTGGTCAGTGATCCTGAGAGATACAGAAAGACTGATGGTTTCCAGCTAAGGAGGGAGGGTGCATGTAATACTTGTAGTATAGTCCCTGCTACCTGTTATAGATATCATCCATGGGTGCAGATAGTTCTGTATGTTTGTAGGTTTGGGGGTTTGTTAATAGGGGGACAGTATTTGAATGTGACTCATCTCAGATCAAAATTCCATTACATTTGGATGCTTTGGTTGGGGTGCTTTCTGAGCAGAGTAGAGACATACTCCTTGGCACTCTATGTATGCCTTGATGCTGGCTCAGCTGCCAGTCCTAGCCCAGTAAGACCCTCTATATAACAAAGGGACCTGAGACTGGAGTTTGCCCAGATGCTGCTTGCACACACTGCCTGAAAGAGCTCCCAGGGATATACATGTAAAGGAGACAAGTCATTAGCTTTTCTACTCTTGTGAGAGCTCTGGTGGCTCTGTGCTGTGCTGTGCAGCTGCTCATTAATCATATTTTTGTCCTTCCTTCCTTATTTCTCCAGGAAAGCAAGGAGTCATTTGGTTTCCTTACCAGTTCCCAAAGTGGCTTAAGGAGGAGCTTGTATTTTCTTTCTTTTTTTCTTTCTTCCTATTTGGAGATGGTAACAGAACACAGAAGACATCACCAAGTAGTGGAGGAAACCATGAAGTGAATGACAGGATACAGGACACTGCAAACATTAAGGCACAATAGTCCCTGCTTTTTTAGGACATATTTTTGTGTTTTCCTGGAACTGGACTAAGGAATATAGGATTTGCAAGGAGATTGTTATCACTTGTGTTGTTACCGATCCAGCCAGAGGATGCATAGCGGGCTGGTCTTCTTCTGCTGCTGCTGGGTGATGTTCATCCGTTTAACCAGTGCTACTAAGGAAGGTGAGTCTTCCAGATGTTCCCATCCATTCAGTGATATAAACCAATCTGCTCACAGTGGAGCTCTCCCAGGCTCATCTATCACTATTACCCTGTTATCATGCTGCACTTTATTACATATAAACATCACTGGGCTGTAGTAAGTGCTGAGCAGTTTGTGCCTGGTATTTCAGACTAAACAGAAAAAGTTGTGAATTTCTGCTTGATTTGTATTAAACATTTCTTCCAGATACATATATGACTATATTTCTGACAGCTCTGAGAATATGTTACTTAAATTACTTTTGTTGTTGTTATTATTATTATTATTATTATTATTATTATTATTATTATTATTATTATTATTATGCAATATAACTGAACTATTATGGTTTGATTGGTGTTTACATAACATTAGTTGTATATTGAATGAGTTATATTGTACACAAAAGTTTAGGTAAAATTTGCATCAGGAGTGTCCAGAATTGAGCTTTTTTTGTGTAGAGTATTAATATGTGTAAGCCAATAGGAATGAAGTGTTTAGTAAATATAAAAGCTCTGTTATCAGACAACTTGTGGAATAGCAACAAGGGAAACCTGGTAATGGTAAATGATTTCAGTATAAATGGTGACTAGGTATCTAGCCATTAGGTGTAAGTTAGTCATCATTAGACTCTGTATTTGCCAGTGTTGTCTATGGTTACTCCTGATTTTGCCTTATTGGTATCATGATGGATAAGGAGCGATTTAATAAATTGAGAATAATGGACTGGGCACATTCTTGCCAGGAAATAGCTGATACAGAGCTGCACTTTGCTAAACCGTATTACTTGCAGACACTATTATCTTCTAAGCGGAGCAGTTAGGGACTGTTTAATGACCTTAGTGGAGTCAGTCATGCCATTAACCCACAATGCAAAGTAACAGACCTCTAAGATGAAGCTCCCAGCATCCAGATACCACTGTCTCTAAAATTAATTCATTAGGAGTATTTAGGCCTAATGGTCAAAGGCCAGTACTAGCGACTCCTATTAATGTCCTGTGTTGGTGAAATTGAGCAAAGCCAGATACAAACTTGATTATCTTATTACTATGTGACTTTTACAGAAGTCACAGATTAAGGATCATTGATGGTACGGGATCCTGTGTTAATGTTGACTGTTAAAGTGACTCTGTCAAGTGACTGGGAACAAGACTGCTTTATGTCACTTGTCTAACAGATGCCATATCCCTCTGCCATACTGTTTTCTAGGATAAGGAGGAGGCTTTAATGAGACCTTATTACTTCCAGAGTCCTATCCACAGTCAGTATGAGACTCTCTTAGCAGATGTATCTCAGTCTGTACCTTCTGGAAATTGAAAGACATCTTTCAAGACTGAAAACAATGTCAGTTCTTCGGCTTATACACATCCTATGTGTTTATTAGAAGTTTACCCCCCACTTGCGCCTTCTCAGACAGTGAACACTTTGCTTAACAAACACTATAATGAAACTCATATTTCTCACTTTAATTCTTGACAAGCAGCATCCACAACGCTGGTAGCTCTATGCATTTTTCATGTGCATATCCTTTCATTTCCAATTGACCTGGTTTTGGTGTAATAAAAATCTGTACATTTAGAAATTCACGCTGAGAGCCAGGGATGCTATTTCCCTTCCATAGGGAATCTATTAGGGCACGGAATAAAAAAATGAAAAAAACACTGTCCACATCATTAATGAGACAAGCCATGTGTATAGTCTTAGCGCCTCATTGGTGCTGTGCTGTTTACCTTAACAGTCCATGCATCTGGATGGTTATAATATAAATTGCACTAGGCAAATGCTGACAGATCCTTGTTATTCTGCATTGGAGAGGCTAAAAAAACATCCATGCACAATGCATCTGCACAGGCAGCCATATAGATGTATGGATTTGTCTATGATACGACCAATAATGAGCCATCATAATGATAATTTCTATTTCTTTCCTTTTGTTTATATAATGCCAACATACCCTGTAAAGGCGTGATCATCACTTACATCAGTCACTGTCTCTATTGGGGCAACCAATCTAATTTCCCTATCTCAAACACACACACTAGAGCTATAGAAAACGAACGCATACAATCTGTTAAAAACCCATCGAATCATGACGAACATTCATCAGATTTGTTCTAAATTTTGTATTGAATTAAGTAATGGTGGGCCTGATGAGGCGTGAATGGTAACTCGCCATGAGGCACATTGAACAACCATTTATAGATTGTCAGTAGACAATAAGACATGCCCAAAGTAGTTTGCATCATTATTGTTTATGTATGGGGCACTGAGTTCATCTAAAACTATTGAGAACCGATCAAGAAGGGAAATAAGATTATCTAGAATCGTAGCTAGATTTTCCTTCACCTGAGGCAAAGATTACATGCATTATCTTAATACCCTGGCGAGGCAGAATGGCTTGTTGGTGCCACCCTGGCAAAACTACACCCCTGAGACTAACAGTTTTACCCCAAAATCTATTCTGTCTATGACCAGCATCATGGACAAGAGTGACAAAATAGTCTGTCTATCCTGCATCTCCGCAGCTTGGCTTGTTCTGTCTCATTCCCCATTTATTTCATTTTGTAAGTACTTTCCCTCCTTAGACATGTATGGGAGTTTGAAAGTCCATTCAGCATACTGTAGCTTTCATGTTTGCTAGATGTTCAGTGAGACAAGGCTAGAGGAATCTGCTGCTTTGATCTACTTAACTCTGTGGGGTAAGATAAAAAAGTGTTTAGTGTCTGGTCTAGGCTCCAATAAAGGTGATAAAGGTCCTACACAAGTCATACATAGCTGCACATTGGTTGGGGTAATGAGACAAAGGATGGGTCTGCTTTGAGCTTAAACAGATACTGATGGTAAATGACCCAGCAAAAGGGTTTATCATTTAAAGACAGCGCAGGGGGGGGGGGGAGGGCAGCCTGTATCTTTTTAGTGCATAGCCACTTAAACCATGTTCACTAATGAGATTACACCGCTCAACAATAATCTAGACTCTGAAGAGCCCCTGAGACTCGTTCACTGCTGAAGACTGAGCCATGGCTTCTTTTTAGGGAATGAATCCTTATTATATTATATTGTCTGTTCATTTAGATCACAGGTTCCAATTAGACCAGAGAAGGCCTACTGCTATTTAGTTGACATTTTAGTACATTAACATTTAAATAATTTTTCCCCAGACAAGAACAAAAAAACTGGAGCTGAAAATATATAACCAATTAGAGATCCAATTATATGGATCTATCAGTGACTCCCAAAGTGACAATTCTGATTTGCACTTCTTATTTTTTAATGCAGACAAGTGTGGTGAAACTATACTGATCGAGGAGCCTGGTTATGTTGTCTCCCCTGGATATCCAAATTCATACACCCCTTCCCAGAAATGTGAATGGATATTAAAGATAAAGTCGCCCAAACGGGATCAGAGGATTCTTATCAACTTCAACCCTCACTTCGATTTAGAAGACAGAGAATGCAAGTAAGTGGGATCTGTCTGTATAGTCTTGGGCGCCATCTGCTGGTGGATGGAAAGAACAATCACTACATAACTTCTATATGTGTCATTTATTGATTATCTCTAGTCTAAAAGCCATGTCAGATGATTTGCTGAAGGTTATTATATGAAATTATTTATTTATTTTCATACTGAGGTATGTTGTTATTATTACCTACCACATATTGCCTGGCATTCCTATAATTTATTTTTCCCTTTTCAATTGAGAGATAAAAACTTAAATGGTATAAACAGTATATGTCTTTCTGCTGTGGCTATCCTCTGGAAAATATCTGCAAGCTTTGGAAAATATTGAGTTAACAAAAGTGCCTGATACTATAGATTGTTTCAATCGATAGTATTTGTTTATTGCATTCTTGATACATTGTTTCCATATTTCATAAAGCCTGGGGAAAGAAAATCTTAATCTTGAAAGGTTGCTTAGAAAGTGTGCTGCTTGGTGTACCCCTCTATAAGATTCAGATAGAAATATGCAAAAAAGATGCACTTGAGCTCCATCCACTTCAGGCTTTATTCAGAGCTCACCACCATCCTATTATCTTCAATGTGCTGATCTCTGTTTGGCAATGAAATAGTTAATATGTACCGATCCATTCTGATTGGCTCCTCCAGCACCTGTTGCTGGCTTAAGGTGTTTTACTTTTTTCTTTTGGTTTATCTCCACCAGAGAGAGATGCTGGCCACCAATGCAAAATCAATATCAGCACCCGCCACCTACCATGGGCCATTTATAAACTGGTGTCTTCTTATGTGGTAGAGGGACTTTTGGGCCCCTTAGACCCCAGGGCCTGGGTGCGACTGCTGCCTCTGCACCCCTTAGGCTGAGTTCACACAAGGCGAATACAGAGGCAGATATGGGGCGGAATTCCGGGCGAAAAACCGCACCAAACCGTGGTGCAGTTTTTCGCCCAGAATGTCCGATGTGGAAATCTTTAGCACTTAGCCGGCCTGCTAGCAGGCCTTCCTCCTGGGATGATGTTTCTTCGCAGGAGACCGCTGCAGCCTGTGATTGGCTGCACGGCGGTCACATGGGATGAGGCGTCATCACAGGAGGCCGGTCCCCCGCTGTAATCCAGGCCGTCCTCTTGGTATGACGTTTTATCGCATTTGACCACTGCTACAGCCTGTGATTGGATGCAGCGGTCGCAAGAGATGAAACGTCATCCCAGAAAGCCGCCCTGGAGGGAGGAACACAGACTCCTCCTGGGTAAGTATAGGATTTTTTTATTTTCAGAGTTGCGTTTTTTTGTGGCGGAATCGCTGCGAACCCGCCGCAAAAATTGCAACAACTGCTATTTGTTGCAGGATTTACCATTAATGGGGAAAACCCGCAACAAATAATCAATACAATTAACATGCTCTGGAATAAAATTACGCACGGCAGGTCAATTTCTGATCTCAGTATTTACGCAGCGCGTGGATGAGATTTGTTTTATCTCATCCACTTTGCTGCTACTGTGTTTGCTGCGGATTTTCCGCAACAATTCCATGGCGGAAAAACTGCAGTAGTTACGCAACGTGTCAACTGACCCTAATGCTACACCCCTGGTCTCAACCATTCTAGATTGACTGTGGTTGACATTTTATTGAATCTATTGCTTTGGGTCTTGTCTCTTACATTAGTGTTGGTAGACATAGGTACTGATCAAGCCAAGTCTATACATGCAGCAAATCTAGCCAGACATGTAATATGATAGATAGATAGATAGATAGATAGATAGATAGATAGATAGATAGATAGATAGATAGATAGATAGATAGATAGATAGATAGATAGATAGATAGATAGATAGATAGATAGATAGATAGATAGATAGATAGATAGATAGATTAGATAGATAGATAGATAGATAGATAGATAGATAGATAGATAGATAGATAGATAGATAGATAGATAGATAGATAGATAGATAGATAGATAGATAGATAGATAGATAGATAGATAGAGCACTGCACAGAATATATAGATCAGGGGCTGATGTTTTCATGTAGCAGACACTTCATTTCTAGATTGGTATACTATTCAGCATAAACCAGGATCATGAAATGCATTGTGTATATTGATCTGGTCAGGTGTCTTGTTGTGTCTGATTTCATTGCATAGAAGGCAGTCCCGGCTTACAGGTGTAATAAATCTGCCTCCATCCCTAGAAAGACGTGGATTGAATTGTGAGTGAATATGTGACTAGGATGCCGTATGCCTAACACTTGTTCTCCATTTGCATAATATCATATAGAAAGAAGGATGTTATTTAGCGCTGCATAGTAATATGTATTTTTCATTATACTTCATTAGACCAGAAACAACTAAAGTATTTTTTCATTATATTGGGGTCCTTTCCTGCTAGTCTTAAACTCCTGCAAACATGTTGCTTCATGATGATAACCTGAGATTAGGGCATTTCCTGCTAATCTGAGGCTGGGTTCACACGTGGCGGAATTTCACTTGAATTCGCAGCGGAGCCGTTTCTCCATTGACTTCCACTTAAATTTAGAAGTGTTCGTTTAGACGATGCGTAAAATTCCGCTGCGGAGCATAGGCTGCGGAGCGTAATTTGGTGTCCGCAGCATGCTCTGTCTGTTGCGGAGCAGTGGCGGACTGGTTGCGGACTCATGGCGGAATTTCTCCATTGACTTCAATGGAGATTCTAAATTCCGCAATGAAGTCCGCAGCTGTCATGCACATGTTATGTGTGCTGCGGATGCGTCTTGCTTTTTTAACATGACATTTCTTCATTCTGGCTGGACCTATGTATTTCTAGGTCTACAGCCAGACTGAGGAAGTCAATGGGGCTCCCGGAATTACGGGAGCGTTGCTAGGAGACGTCAGTAAATAGTCACTGTCCAGGGTGCTGAAAGAGTTAAGCGATCGGCAGTAACTGTTTCTGCACCCTGGACAGTGACTACCGATCCCAATATACAGCAACCTGTAAAAAAAATAGAAGTTCATACTTACCGAGAACTCCCTGCTTCTGTCTCCAGTCCGGCTTCCCAGGATGACGTTTCAGTCTAAGTGACGGCTGCAGCCAATCACAGGCTGCAGCGGTCACATGGACTGCCGCGTCATCCAGGGAGGTCGGGCTGGATGCCGAAAGAGGGACGCGTCACCAAGACAACGGCCGGTAAGTATGAAATTCGTTTACTTTCACTAGGGAAAGTGCTGTCCCTTCTCTCTATCCTGCACTGATAGAGAGAAGGGAAGCACTTTTACCGCAGTCCGCAGCAGCTAGTCCGCATCAATTTACTGCACATTTTGGGCAGATCCGCAGCCGTAATCCGCAACCCGGATTAGGTGCGGCATTGATGCGGACAGTTGCGGAGGAAATCCGCCACGTGGGGGCATGCCCTGACAATGGCAATTATTGTTGGATACTAAATTTAGGATCATGTGATTATAAATTACTGACGTTTATTGTATTTATATGTGAAAATATTGCAGAGCTGAATTTGACATTTGTCACTTCTATTATCACTATGTGCGTTTTTCTTAAAACTTTTGCAGAAAAAAATAACAGGACTGGTTTCTTCTATAAACAGCGCCATACTTGTTCATAGGTTGTGTCTGGTATTGCAGCCTTCACTTGAATGGAGCTGAGCTGCAATACCAGGTACAGCCCATGGACAAGTGTGGCACTGTTCAGGGAGGAGAGCGGCCATGTTTTTCTAATTTCACACAACCGCTTTAATTTAGCTCCCAATGCATAAACTATGCATCCACACATTTTGTACAGCAACCCTGCATGTCTAGATTTTCAATGTCAGTAATAAAATACCATTTACTCAACCATCGGTTTTTTTTAGCTCAGGAAGTGCCTCATTCGGGCCGGGGCACAGACCATGGATTAATGTCCTACACTTTGTATACGGACAATCTCCAGTGAAGGCTCCCGGCAGCATTGTCATTGATGAGAATGAGAAATGAAGGGTGTAACCATACAGAAATGAGATGCTCATTGTTGTGTACAAGTGGCATGCGTGAGGGAGCAGATCATATACAACTGGTAAACAGGGACATTCTCTCTCTCGGATCCGCTATTCCTTCCATCGCTGAGAAGCATGTGGTTCTTGGCACTTTTGGAAATTCCATCCAGCATTTTACAGGACTTTTAATTAGTTCCTAATGTTTCGTTCCGTAGAACTTCATCCACCGTGAGAGTTATTCAGCCATAAAATAAATACGTGGCTCATAAAGTAGTTGTATTAATGAAGACTGGTATGTTTATTTTTGGCCGGCCTCAGGCAAGGAGACTTGAAGCTTTGTAGCTCACTCATAAACATATGTGGCTGAAACTGGTAGGAGTTGTGCTCCGGGAACTTTATTACACGTAAAACTGACGTATTGATTGTACCTTCTGTAACATTATCCCTAGTAAGTTATACATCCATTATATAGCTTACCTGGGGTCCCCCACCCAGTCCTTCAGGGCCAAATCTGCTGTGATCCAGAGTTTGTGTTTTCACTTAGTTTTGAGTAGAAGCAGCCGTATGTTTTACTCTGTGACGTTACTATAGAGTATTCCGGATCTACACAGTGATAATATATATATACATGTTGCTCTTGTGGAGTTGAGGCATGTGTTTCATTTACTGAACAAATGTTTATCAAATTACATAATTTGTCAAGAACTCATTGTATAAGTGAGGCTAGAGGCACAGAGTGCCTCAACTCAGCCATATTACTAGGAGGATATTTAAGTATACTCTCCTGGATGTTTTGATACCATAATATTGTGGAATGAAATGTTGATGTGATATACATATTAGTGATCAGGGACATATTGTCAAGTCGGCCCCATAGCAAAATTCAAAATGGGATCCCCATGATATTCTGGATCATTTTTTCTTATAACTCTATGTTGTTCCGTTCCTCTGTTATTCCTCCTAGAAATTAAAGTAAATTGACAACTGTGTTACCAGTTGGGTGTCCCTACAAAGTCTGACACCGTCCAATCAGTGCTGACATAGTAAAACTGTGTAGAGACACGCCCCTTTGACAATGGGAATGGTAACAACCAGTTGTCAATTTATTCATAAATTTCTAGCAGGCTAGGAGGAGTAACAGAGGAATGGCACCCAGCAGAGTTCTAAAAAAAAAATATGTTTCACAATTGTTATTTAATGGGGAATATAAATATTAAGTAAAATATACACATACCTATAGAATAACCCCATACCTATGTAAAATTACCCTATACCTATAGAATAAGTGTTCACTAAAGCAAACACGCCACTATGGGGGGGTTAAAAGTTCCTTTTCACATTTTTGGGATATTCAATTTACACAATATTCTGTTAAAACAGTCCAATGATTAACCAACAGGAGAGTTTATAATTAACTTTTTGGACAGTTTGCCCGCTGGCCATGATTGACCTGAGTCAACGGCCTTTTACTTCATCTTTAGAAATTAAGAGTTACCCCCCCCCCCCCCCATTGCCCTGTTCTCACTGGGAATTCTAGAAATGCATTGCCCTAACTACTATGTCTGGTCATGGAGAACGTTCCTGCGTGTTGCCTTCTTCATGTAACCCAACAGCTGGCAGTAATGAACCAGAGCCCTAATCTAAAGAAAACTTTCATCGGTATCACTAGCACTAAGCAAACAATGTACAAAGTGATGTCACTGTGAAGATAACAGCGGATTTTATTATCCCACCGCCTGGAAAGTGGACAGGGGTTTTTTGCTCTCGTGCAGTTGTCAGTTTTCTCCATAAAGAGAGATAAGGTGATGTTGTCCATGAGTTTTCTGTCTCCAGCTAAAGTTAGATATGGATGAGGAATGTTAACGTATTACTGCACAAATACTCCAGGGTTACTCATTGAACGAGCCGGAGGGGGTTTAATAGGTTTCTTTCTATCGGCTCTGCTGCAATAACTGTTCAATAAAACAATGGCTATAATGAGATGAGGTCAGATCTAAGACTTGCACATTACGGCGTCACTCATAGATCTCATCAGTGCATGATATAGGACATTGGCTTTTATAGTGTAGATCAATAAGCTCATGGGTCCTGATGCATTTACCATCTTATGCCCTTGTCTTTCTTTAGAGGGGTAACTTAAGCTCACGGAACTAATGGAAATTCTCTACCAGGGCCCCACCTGACATAAGCCATTTATAATAATACTGGTGTCTTCTTATGTGGCAGAGAGGCCTTCATGCCCTATCAGCCACCATGGCCCATGTGCGACCACTACCTTCATATCGCCTATAGCTATGCCCCTATCTTTCCTCACTGGCCAATAGTAGTGTTACTGATCTCCTGTGTAGCCTGTGGGCAATCCAGACATAAGTCCTGGGTGTAATCGCGCCTCTGTAACACTTATTACTACACCAATGAATATAAGAGAGCGCACCAGGCAGATGCCAGGACCTTCACGGGACTAGGGGGGGCTATGGCAATCTGGGTAAACATGTTCTACACATGTCAGGCTGAGGGTGTGGGGCCATTTGTGCCTCTGTCACCCACAAGCACCTGGAGCCAGCCCAAATATAGATAATAGTGTAATGAGCAGTCAAAATGGTTTTGCTATAATGAGAATTGGCAACTTAGGCTGTGTTCACATCTCCGCTGAGGGGTTCCGTCGGAGGTTTCCGTGGGGTTATCCCCTCAGCAGAAAGGCAAACGGAAACCTCAGCTTCCGTTTCCCTCACCATTGAACTCAATGGTGACAGGAACCTAGCTAATGGTTTCCATCTGTCACCGTTGTGACAGGTTTCCATCGTTTTGACAGGATCAATAGTGTAATCGACTGCGCTATTGATTCCGTCCAAAACGATGAAACCCTGTCACAATGGTGACAGACGGAAACCATTAGCTAGGTTCGTGTCACCATTGAGTTCAATGGTGAGGGAAACGGAAGCTGAGGTTTCCTTTTGCCTTTCCGCTGATGGGTTAACCCAACGGAAACCTCAGACGGAACCCCTCAGCGGAAGGACAGCGGTGATGTGAACAGGCCCTTAAAAAGTGACTCATTCAAGGGGTCCACTTTGGTTCCTCAGAGATAAGTTGATTACAGATTGTCCCACTTCTGAGGCCCCCAGCAATCAGCTTTAATCTGTGGGTTGCTTGGTAGCAAGTGTTCATTTTCCCTGCAGCGCCACTACAGGAGAAATTAGTCATTGCTCAGTTATTATTGAAATTAATGGTTGTCCGTGCAATGCATGGACATGCTGGGACCTCCAAAGCTAGAGACACTCTTTGTAGTAAGTCCCTGCTCTGGCTAATAGAGGAGGATCATGAACAGGAGACCCCAATTTTTTTATTCACAATACCCTAATAATATATACGAAAATGGGTTTTCAAAACCTGACAACCTGTGATAGGTGAGGCAGCATGGTATTTGTTTGTTGTAATAAATACCTTTTCCATTCTTGCATCTACATACAGAAATGTGGAAATTAATATATATATATATATATATATATATATATATATATATATATATATATATATATATATATATCTCAGCATGACCTGTATATGAACTATCCCAGACATATCTACAATGGAAGCATTTTACTCAGTCCGTACTTCCTCGTGACGATTTATGGCTAGACCGTCTTGCGTGAGAATTCAGGAGGGCACTGAAATTAATAATTTGCTTTGCTTGGTATAAACACATGCATGATGGTTATAAATTGTTATTATACATTTACGCACATAGTTGTATACTATAAAAGTGATATTTATTGGAGCGGTAAACATGATTGCATTTGATAGAGTGCTCTGCATTTACAATTCCCTTTCTATTTCCCAGCAAACTGTATCAGTGTGATCATTTACAATGTCTTGTGACAAATGCTGCTGAGGAAGAACTAGATGTTACCATCGGGTCAGATGTCATCATCTAGGGAGCTATAAAAATTTCACAGACACTGCATTATGGAAGCTGGAAAGAGGCTTAATGTCTATAAGTTTATGCTGTATATAAAAACATTAAGGGGGTTGTACAAGTTTAAAAAACATGGCTGCTTTCTATCGAAAACAGCACCACACCTGTCCACAGGTTGTGTCTGGTATTACAGCTCAACCACATACACGTCTTTCAGTTTAGAAAAACGACAGCTTAGTGGCGAATTGCAATGTACAAATATATAATTGGACAGTACAGAGATCTTTCTAATGATCTTTTTACACCTAGACCTGTAACTATGACGAGGGGGCATCCACTACGTCTAAAGGGAAGAAGGTTTCACCATAATTCTAGATGAGGATTCTTTACTGTAAGAGCAGTGAGACTATAGAAATCTCACCGGATGTTGTGATGGTTGGTTCAATGAGCAAGTTCAAGAGGTTAAGAGGGTCCTGGATGCCTTTCTCTAACATTTCAAGTTATGAGTACTAAATTCTGGAGATGGGACATTGATCTAGGGATTTATTCTAATTGTCATATTTGGAATTCCCCTAATGAGGCAATTCGCATCCACCTCATGGCTGTTTTTGCCTTCTTCTGGATCAACACGGTAGAATAATAGGTTTGACTTGATGAATCTGTGTCTTTTTTCAACCTTATCAACTATGTTACTCTGTACGGATCTATGTCAATGGAGCCTAACTGAAATATTAGACACAACCCATGGGCAGGTGTGATGCTGTTTTGGAAAAAGCAGCCCTGATCGTTTGTTTTTTCCGCACAACCGCTATAAGGCTCAAGTAAGAGTTTGGGAACGGTTATTCTGTGAATGCCAGGGTGGAGATAAACCAGAGAAAACAAGGTCTCACACTTTTCTTTTTTGGAATAGTTAATAGGAAGGGCTGGGATAATGGATGAGGGTATGGGGAATGATTGGTGAAGGTGACAGTTTGCTAAAATAGTTAATTGATTTCTGTCAAATCATTTATGTCTATCAATGGCATGAATGGTGAGAAGAATGGATTGCTGTAGTTTTTTGCTTTTCTATTGTGACCTATATTAGGGTTTCCTTGGATTCTCCACTAAAATGTAATCTTTACCGTTATATAAATTAGGGATACTACTAAGATAAGATACCACATACAACCTGTGGACAGGTGTGCTGCTGTTTTGGAAGAAAGCAGCCATGTTTATCTAACCCTGGACAACGGTTAAATGTTACTTCCATTAACTTAACCCAAACTAACATTGAACTGTTGGACTTCAAGACCCATATACTTTTGTATATTCAGAAAATTATGTGGTTTTGTGTAAATATTTGCCACTGATTAATTTCTATATAGTGGTCTTTTTTCTGAAACAGCTCTACAAATCCCCTGCTTAGACATTGGCGTTAAACATAAAATTCTA
The DNA here is from genome assembly GCF_050947455.1 of Rhinoderma darwinii. Classification (NCBI taxonomy): domain Eukaryota; kingdom Metazoa; phylum Chordata; class Amphibia; order Anura; family Rhinodermatidae; genus Rhinoderma; species Rhinoderma darwinii. The sequence continues at coordinate 313,557,082 of NC_134691.1, forward strand.
TCTGCCTGCAGCCACCACTAGGGGGAGTGTAGGAGCTCACTGTATACTGTTTTATGATTGAGTTACATGTATATGCTGTAGATTTGGAGCTCTGTGTCAGAAAAACAGAGCTCTTATCCCTGTAAAGATTGATACATTATGAAACTTCTGAACAACAAAAATCTAGGACCTAAAACGAGATGATATTAAAATTGGACTTTGGCTTAAAGTAAAAATTTACATTTGGCACTTGAGCATGAAACGTCCAACTTAGCAGCAGCTGAATTCCTTGTTCAGTATTATAATATGCAGATTTTGGAACGGGATTTGCAGAAAGACTTATGACTTACAGTGACATGAAGCAGATCACATCCAATTCATACAAGGTTTAATACCTGCAAAACAGTAACAGCCCCGTAAACGATATAAGTATTTTTTTTCTTGGCAAATTATCTGACAGTCCTGATAAATAAACTTTATATCTAGAAACGGAAATATGTTTTCTGAAACAGTTGACTGTAGAGACACTTAGTTAAGATATGACATTTATCTCTTTCCAAGCCTGAGAATTGTTCCATCGTTGTCTTATGGAAGCAGTTTATATATAGCCGGCCATCAGCCTGACTGCCATCTTGCTTTGGTGCATGACTAACGCCTCGTTTTAATAGGACTTTCTTTCCAAATCATAAACCCGTGTAAAACGTTGCCTCTTATCGTAGAGTTCCAGTCTAGGGCAAACAGGTTTTATGCTGCTCGCTATATTTAGCACGGTGTAATTCTCACATTCTGCAGCAGCAAACACAGAATCTGATGAAGGCGAAAAACAACGACATTGTATTTGTGTTGGATGTTGAGACTCGAGCGTCTTACACTTCGCCAAACTGTGTTTTATCTGCTGGAAAGCCATTTAAGAGCTAATGCTTCAAAACTTCCCGGATTATCCTCCAATCATTCACGTATTTTGTTGCTGAAATTATGACAGAATATTATTTCTAGGCAATTACACCGGTGGCTCATGAATTAGCACATATTTAATAAGGAGTCGGGAGCAGGAGAGAGAAGTTGACATGTTCAGCAACAAAGGGTGTTAAAAGCTAATATTGCTGAAGTATGTTCCGGTATAAATTTTTAGTTTTTTCTGCTCTTAGTTTTTCTCAGATCGCTAAGAATTCTGGGGGAATTTGGTGAGGTTCACAAAAGTTGAAAGTGTAATTTTGGACAAAAATGGGGTGTTTGTTTTTTTTTTGATTGTTTTAAGCCCCTATTACACCGGACGATTTTGGCCGGTGCAGCGACCGCCGATCACCGAGACGTCGTTGATCAGCCGCTCGTTTGCTCCTGTCACAAGGAGCTATGGATGGGGATGATCAGTGAGTGAGCAGGAAGATATGCTGCCGACAATAATAATCTTTTACATTTTTAAAACGATGCGATCAGCAGATGATCGAGCGTTTGCTCGTTCTTCTGCTGATCACTGCCCTGTTTACACAGGACAATTATCGGCAACAAGCAGTCTATGAACACCTGTCTGCCCGATAATCGCCCAGTGTAAAACCCCCTTTAGAGTCAGTCATTGACTCCTCAAAACCTTATTTAGGGTCCCAAGATATGGGGATTCTGAGATTTCTTCCTGCCTGCTTTCTCAAGATTATAATAATCTTTATAATTTGTACAATGCCCCGTGTCCATATAATTCTCCCATCGGCCTAAAAAGGAGATGAGCTGCAATACCACACATGGTTCTTGTACAAGAGTTGTGAAGGTTCTGGAATAAAGCAGCCATGTTTTTTTTAATCTCCTACCACCCCTTTAAGTAGTCAGAACGATCTGTAGTAAAGTACTCCTAAAAACAAAGCAAAATCTGGCTTAAATTGAAGGAATAATGGTGGAAATTTGGCTTATAGTCAGTATTCAGGGCACTGAAGGCTGCAATCCTGTTAATCAACAATCTTCTCCATAGCCCGTAGTTTACCTCGTATGCAATATCTGTGAGGTATTGTGACAAATTACTCATTGTAAATTGCAATCAATTTTAATTAACCCAAAGTCTTTGGGTTTCCATAAATCATTTCTGACTATACACACACATAAACATCTGGTTATAACACAAACAGCTTGTGTGTGCACTTTTCATTGATCTAAATCGAATATATTTTCAATAAACCATATGCTGTAACATGCATGAACAGGCCTATGAAGGCCTACAGCACATCTCAGGTGGTTCCTATGTCTTTGACCACGCTGACGTGTGGAGCAGAGGAGACCGTATGCTTTTCTCCATCTTTCATTACTTTCCTTCTATAAACACAACTGATTAATGTGCAGTTGCGTGCGTGGCCCTGTGAACGCTCTTGGAAGGAATGTATACATTTACATAACTTGAAGGAATGCAGTGGACATAAAATTACCACATTCTTTCTCACTCAACTGTAACATCCTACAATATGGTTACTGCCTCTTTAAGAAAGGTCAAGTGTCAGTGAAAGTGTCACTAAAGGAAAATATGGAAACCCTGCACAGGTTCATACCAGTCATGGGGAACGCCATGGGGCTATCCTTATCTCAGGCTCTTTGCTCATCAGGGGTTCATAACTTTGATGGCAACTATGTTTCTATCTAAGGTTGACTAATTTAGAAAACTCATTTTCAAATACCTTATTAGGGAAGTCCCTCATTTGTGCCCCCCCCCCCCTCCATTAATCAAAGCAAAGAGTGGCTACAAAAAGCATCTTTCTTTGTGGAGGACCCAGCACGTCTATGCATTACTTGGACAGCCCATTGATTTCAATGGGTATCGTGCAATGCTTAATTTCCTCTGTGGTGGCACTGCAGGGAAATTGACCGCTTGCTGCAGGATTCCCCCAGAAATTACAGCTGATCACTGGCGGTCTAAGGAGCAGGACACCGTGTGATCAGCTTATTTTAGAGCTACCCTTGTAGCAAAACACTATTCAAATGGGACAGGCCTGTTTAAGGTGTTTAATAAACTCTCAAAACGGAACCATTGGGCGTAATCACAACTACTAAACAGCTCTCCCCGAGATTATCATAAAGAGCTTGCAATCTCTCAATATTAGCATTAACCGGTTGACTAATAATCCTTCTAAACACCTTTGCCCCTCCGTGATGGATCCTTAACGGGGTTTTGCCATAATCTATATTTATCACCTGTCCTCAGGATTGGTGAAAAGTATCTGGTCGGTGTGGGTGTGACCGCTGGTATCCCCACTGATCACTAGAACGGCCTCACCTTGCCGTTCCTGGGATCCCCATAGGAATGGAGCGGTAGTCCGCATGCTCAGCCACTGCCTTTGGCTGTCAAAGATAGCGCTCGGCAGCCCCGTAGAAATGAATATAGCGGTGGCCAGGCATGCGCATTACCACTGCATTCCTATGGGGCTCCCAGGAACGGCAAGGTTAGCCAGTTCTCGTGATCTGTGGATAGGTAATAAATAATGATTATGGGAAAACCACTTTAACCTCTTATAACAATTTTCAGCACATAAGTATACAAAATACAGAAGAATGTATCATATCCACATAACAGATAATGCATTAACCACAATCTGCTAAATTGAAGACTTGAATTGAATGAACATTAAAACATTCTACAGGGCATAGTTTTCCAACGCTGTATTAAACAACACATAAATAAAAAAACGGTAGTATATATTCTGGAATAAACCCATAATGAAGAGATGATTCTCAGATTGTTCTATTATAATGTCACTTCTTTATGAATTGTTATTGCCTGGCTTGGCAATTCACCTGTATATAAAGCCTCCCTTTTTATTCTTTTCTGTTTGGCTTGATTTAGAGTGTCATTTTTTTATTTGTTTGTTTGCAGCCGTTAAGTGGTTTTGCATAGTGATTTATCAGTCATAATCATTTAATTGTGGTTAGAAAAGTACAACCTTGCAAATGTACGGATACTTGGCAAGATGTAAATGCTACACAAGTGCATGTAATATTTGATTACACAAAGAAGCAGAAAGGCAAATTGTTCCGTATTCATCACTTAGAATCAATGCTGAATTGTAATGTGTGCTTTATTTTTGTTAAGATCCTCGTTTAAATCATTACTCTGTGCTCCCTGGCAAACATTTTTTATTTTTTTTTGCCTTCATCTGTTTGTTTTTCCCATGCTGATGGCTGGAAAGTAACAACTCAGTCTAAATGAGTGCTGGACACTGTCTTGTTTGCACCAGTTTTTCTTGTTTGTTTCATTAGAATAGGGTCTGTCCACTTTTTTTTATGTAAATCAATCACTGTTGTATAGTGTTGGCATTGAAGTAAGTGCCCAGCTAGCTAATGTTTTATAAACCAGGACGGAGCAGGTTGGAACAGCTTGAGATAATGCACCATGCAAGCTACACTACCATTAAACAACAAGTTACAGTACCTTCAAAAAGGTTTATTCGGGGGTCATAAATCCGGTTGGATCACACCACTAATCTCTCTAACTCTATATAAAGGTAAATTTATTTTTCCTAGAGCTATTTGAATGAGATTAAAAGGCCGTTAGACAAAGGACACAGGGCAGCTTTATAGCAGGACTGAGCGTCTAATGTTGGTTAATGTCCGTTATTACGGTTTCCTCAAGGTCCCTCCTCTGTAAACACTACAAGGAGTAATGAAAGAAAATGCTCAATAAACACACATCTTACATGTTTTCCCCAAAGCAGAATACTAGAGGTCATTTCATTTGTTGTAGTTCTTTATGTACGGTGGGAAATGTAATATTGCTATAGAAGACAAAAGGACATAGATGAGAAGTAAGGAAAAAAACTTGAATTGTAAGAAAATTATCTTTTTTTCTTTTACCTGAAATGTTGATTGGATGTTGACTGGAACTAGTTGAAAATCTGATGGCCAAGAGACAGCCAATTGGTGATCCTGGTCTATCCTGGTTCTAAATCAGATAAGTTGATGGGATCACATCTGCGTATGTATGTATGGTTGGGTTTCAGATGGAACGGTCATTAGATAAGATGCCACAGAAGAGAATACTTTGATGACTAGGCTTAAGGAGGCTCTGTCACCACATTATAAGTGCCCTATCTCCTATATAATCTTATCGGCGCTGTAATGTAGATAAGAGCAGTGGTTTTTATTTTGAAAAATGATAATTTTTGAGCAAGTTATGAGCAATTTTAGATTTATTCTAATTAGTTTCTTAATAGACAACTGGGCGTGTTTTTACTTTTTACCAAATGGGCGTTGTAAAGAGAAGTGTATGACGCTGACCAATCAGTGACCAATCAGTGACCAATCAGCGTCATACACTTCTCATTGTTCCAGCCCATTGTTACAGTGTGATTGTGCAGTGAAAGAAGCTGGGCTGGAACAATGAGAAGTGTATGACGCTGATTGGTCACTGATTGGTCAGCGTTATACACTTCTCTTCACAACGCCCACTTGGTAAAAAGTAAAAACACGTCCAGTTGATCATTAAGAAACTAATTAGAATAAATCGAAAAGTGCTCAAAACTTGGTCAAAAATGATCGTTTTTCAAAATAAAAACCACTGCTGTTATCTACATTACAGCGCCGATCACATTATGTACGAGATAGGACACTTATAATCTGGTGACAGAGCCTCTTTAAGACCTCATGAACTCAAGCTGTAGGCGCTCCATGTGCCTCCGAGTGGTTCTTTGTATGGCACAATAATTTAAAATTATTCTTCCTGACAAGTAACTCATAACCAATGTCTTATATAGCACGTCACACGTGTATAGATGCTGTATTATGGCTCCGTAGAACTTGCTTGTATACACGCTATATGTTGTACACACTATGTATATGTTGCTTGTATATACGCTAGGAGTCCTTGCCTCTCCGTGGAACTACTGTCCCGTACTGAAAACATGATTACAGTACGGGACAGTTTTCCCGCAGCGACGCACGGACTCCTAGCGCCATACATAACTATGATGCTAGGAGCCCGGCTCCCTGCAGTGTGTTCGGTCCGGGACTTGCGGCCGAAATACGTTCCGTCCTTTACGGACCGAACATGCTCGTGTGAATCCAGCCTAACACCCGAACCTCTTGTTGTTCTACTGAAAACTCTATGGTGATCTAAACTGTAAATTCATAGAAAAAAAAGAAGCGTCACTCCCCCAATGGTCGTATGAAAAAATTCTTTATTGCGATCCTGGTAGGTATCACATAGGAAAAAAAGGTAGGACTGCACACAAGGCAGCGGCCATTTTGAGTAGAGCATGCTTTGTCTGTTTTTCTGTGTGCCCCATGTCCTGCCGCCAAGAGTTTGGAGCGCAGTAGATTACGGAGTAGTGCAAGCCACTCTTCTTACCTGTTCTATGGTGATCTTAGTGCCCTCCAGTAGAACCATACTGAGCCCCGATGTATAACCCTAACATGCCACCATATCATGGCAGTCAGAAATTTCCCCTAGTATGTAACAGTTAAATAAAATTTTTGCATTTTAGCTGTGAACCTGTTTAGGGTAAAACAAGTGTTAAACTTACCCATTTGTTTCATTGGTCAATCTAGCATAACATTTTTTTTTTTTATAGAGGACAATTATTAAGGGTAATTTAGCATATGTGCTTGTGGAAGACCGTGCAACCACCACACCATTTTTTTCTGTAATGGGGAAAAATTAAAAGAAATGTCGGATTACTATGGCTTAAAATTATTTACAGCCGTATTAGCTAACATTCCTTGCCTCCCTATAAAATAGCTGTAGATCTGTTTAAAAGAAGCCTGTAGGAAGCCATAGGGATACAAAAAGCTTGTAAAAGCAACATGATAGTCCTGTCCAAGTAACTTTATCCAAAAGTATCCAAATGAAGAGTTCCTTCTGTCTTAGTACATGACTGTGTCCAGGACTCGGATTTGGGGATTACATTAAAGAGGTTATTTTTGGACATTTACAGTCAGTATGTGGAATCTTAAACTCCCGGCATGGTTGTTAAAGCGAGACATCAAAGAGGAAACTCCAGTGGAAGACGTGTTTCATAGTGTCAGACAGCCCTAGCTTCCTACCCACTGTGTAGGGGGAGGTTGTTCTCCAGTTGCAATTAATTATACACGATCTTTCAGGAGCCATTTATCAAGCTTTTAACCAGTCAGATCATTTTAAATAATTAAACAAAGGTAACTGGCCACAAAAATAAACTATTTGGCAACATGGAATGTGGAAAAACCAAAAAGAAAAAGTCCCTGGAGTGAAGTAGCTTAATTACAAATAACTTTATAATTCCATCATGTTTTGCCAAGTTGATGCCAATGGCTAAAAAATGTGTCTCAAGTCCAACAATTTAAACATTTTAAGTGAAAATTAAGCACTAAAGAATTCTCTGATAGGGCATTGGAGAATTTTATTATTTTAGGCTCCCCGAGGAGGTTGTGTTTATATATGTTGATGGATATATGTCAGTATTTTAAAGCTTAGTGGGAAATCATTATGCAGCATTCAAAGTTTGGAAATATTAATGAAGGACCTGTAAGGATCTCTCATGGGTAAAACTTCACTTTGAGTTAATCAGTTACAATCTGTCACAAAACTCCGAATGTACAATGTAAAGAAACATTTTCCATGGACTTTTTTTTAATCCCTTCAGTAATACCCCTAAAATGTTTAGTTGTGAACTATAAGTAAAGGAAATTTTATGTTTTGTAGAAAATAGGCTATACAGATGTATCCACCCTTATCTTTGCTTGAATTTTGTTAAAGAGTCGTCCCAGACTAGACAATTATCCCCTATCCACAGGATAGGGGATAATTGTTTGATTGCAGGGGCCCCATCACTGGGACCACCATCGATGGTGAGAACGGGGGTCCTGAATCCCCAGTTCCTCCTCACAGCACCCCCTGTAGTATGGAGGAGCCGGAATAGGGAGTCAGTCCAGCATGTCGATTCTAGGAACACCCGCTTGAGAATTCAATTTCTCACTAAACCAATTCAATACAATATCGCGACATGCCAGCAAAACCGTTGACAGTTTGTAATTCGCATCACAACCTCTAGGTGGCCAAACATAGACACATATGACATCTCGTGACAGAGTATTGCAAAATCATGTCTTTTGTTTTCAAAACTGGTAATCTCAGTATACGTTGACATCTGAGGAAAGGTAAGGAAGGACACATCTTCATATTAACTAAGAGCTAGTGACATTACAGGGAGGAGAGGTATAAACTGGCTCATGCCTTAAAGATGTATCACCTTTTTTTGTATATGAATAGTCATATTCAATCACAAATCTTGAGCCATACACATAAGTCAGACTATCTTCCTCAACCTTCTAATAAACATTCATACTTGGCTCAGCCTAGTGTATATATTTATTCAATAGGAGAGTGAGAGACAAGTCGCTACTAAAAAATCCCGATGGAGGCTTATCTACCACCAAAACAATCAACCAATCCTTGTTCCCACCTTCTGCCGTAAACAGTCAGGAGTCCCCCTTACACATGGACAGCTTTAGATCAACAATTTCGATGCCCAGGGCTGCTCAGCTTAAGTCATCCAATGTAACATTTGTGCAATTCAAGGAACTAAACTTTCTTTCTCTTGAGTTGTATTCTAGAAAAGTCAATGTAAATGTTGCACAACCATAATGGCACTGTCAAAGTCACTACAACGGCAGACCTGTACCTTGACCTCCATTGCAGTGTGAATGTCATGTGACAATATCATGTTGCGTGAAAGTTACCTTATACAGTGAAGGAAATAAGTATTTGATCCCTTGCTGATTTTGTAAGTTTGCCCACTGTCAAAGACATGAACAGTCTAGAATTTTTAGGCTAGGTTAATTTTACAAGTGAGAGATAGATTATATAAAAAAAAAAAAGAAAATCACATTGTCAAAATTATATATATTTATTTGCAATGTGCAAAGAGAAATAAGTATTTGATCCCTTTGGCAAACAAGACTTAATACTTGGTGGCAAAACCCTTGTTGGCAAGCACAGCAGTCAGATGTTTTTTGTAGTTGATGATGAGGTTTGCACACATGTTAGATGGAATTTTGGCCCACTCCTCTTTGCAGATCATCTGTAAATCATTAAGATTTCGAGACTGTCGCTTGGCAACTCGGATCTTCAGCTCCCTCCATAAGTTTTTGATGGGATTAAGGTCTGGAGACTGGCTAGGCCATTCCATGACCTTAATGTGCTTCTTTTTGAGCCACTCCTTTGTTGCCTTGGCTGTATGTTTCGGGTCATTGTCGTGCTGGAAGACCCAGCCACGAGCCATTTTTAATGTCCTGGTGGAGGGAAGGAGGTTTTCACTCAGGATTTGACGGTACATGGCTCCATCCATTCTCCCATTGATGCGGTGAAGTAGTCCTGTGCCCTTAGCAGAGAAACACCCCCAAAACATAATGTTTCCACCTCCATGCTTGACAGTGGGGATGGTGTTCTTTGGGTCATAGGCAGCATTTCTCTTCCTCCAAACACGGCGAGTTGAGTTAATGCCAAAGAGCTCAATTTTAGTCTCATCTGACCACAGCACCTTCTCCCAATCACTCTCAGAATCATCCAGATGTTCATTTGCAAACTTCAGACGGGCCTGTACATGTGCCTTCTTGAGCAGGGGGACCTTGCGGGCACTGCAGGCTTTTTAATCCATTACGGCGTAATGTGTTACCAATGGTTTTCTTGGTGACTGTGGTCCCAGCTGCCTTGAGATCATTAACAAGTTCCCCCGTGTAGTTTTCGGCTGAGCTCTCACCTTCCTCAGGATCAAGGATACCCCACGAGGTGAGATTTTGCATGGAGCCCCAGATCGATGTCGATTGACAGTCATTTTGTATGTCTTCCATTTTCTTACTATTGCACCAACAGTTGTCTCCTTCTCACCCAGCGTCTTACTTATGGTTTTGTAGCCCATTCCAGCCTTGTGCAGGTCTATGATCTTGTCCCTGAGATCCTTAGAAAGCTCTTTGGTCTTGCCCATGTTGTAGAGGTTAGAGTCAGACTGATTAATTGAGTCTGTGGACAGGAGTCTTTTATACAGGTGACCATGTAAGACAGCTGTCTTTAATGCAGGCACCAAGTTGATTTGGAGCGTGTAACTGGTCTGGAGGAGGCTGAACTCTTAATGGTTGGTAGGGGATCAAATACTTATTGCTCTGTGCACAATGCAAATATATATATATAATTTTGACTGTGATTTTCTGTTGTTTTTTTTCTATAATGTTTCTCTCACTGGTAAAATGAACCTAGCCTAAAAATTCTAGACTGTTCATGTCTTTGACAGTGGGCAAACTTACAAAATCAGCAAAGGAACAAATACTTATTTCCTTCACTGTATATACCATGGTTTCAGTGTAATTTATCTATTCACTTTTCTAGTCTAGAAAGGCTTTGTGGTTAATTACTTCAAGTGATTAATGAAACCATGACACCATAGTGAGTAAGCCAAAGACATTCCATTCCATAGTATAATGACTGTATGTTTCCTGTGCATTACCTTTTTATGTACCTAGTTAGTTAAATTCAAGCATTGAAGAATTTAATAATTGACACCGTGGACATTGAGAATAACCCATCAACTGTGGAAGAGCTTGGGGGCACGGGGGCTAAATTAAAATAGTGTCGATGATTCACTTGGATGTACCCCATCTTCTTTGTTGCCTTGATTATGGTATAATTCAGGAATACTTTAAAACTTTTATGTTTCCATTTCAAGTTGACACATAATATAAGCACATGATGAATGTAACATAGACATATAATTTTAAAGTTGTATTGTAAAGATGTTCTCAACACGTTGTCGCTAAGGCTCTGTTCCCACTAGCGTCATGGCTTCCATTCTTAACTATATTAAACTGTAGGTATTTTTTTTTTGCAAAAGGAGACCTAGGAATGTATACATTTTTCAAAAATTTGGTTAATGTCAAAGGAACTGCAAAATATCAATGTGTCTTAATAGACTATTAATATAATATGGAAAATTAGAAAGTTGACACAAATGACCTCTGTACATCTCTTAATACTATCATCTTCTGCTTACCACGCTGGGTTTATTGATCAGATCAAATTTAGTCATCCAGATACAGTATATTACCAAATCATATCACTGCAACAAATTCTGCCGTCAAGTACTAAAATCTATAATAGGCAGTTGCAATAAGAATGGAATATACAAGTCAATTGTCCTGGGCGCCACCTTTATATTATGTTTACATTATTTTATATAACAACCTGCAAATATCTCTACAATTGTAGTCAATTGTTACCAAGCTGTAAGCATTTCAAGCGAAATGTAACCAAGTTAAAAGAAATGGAAAGATGACCCCAGACGCATTTAAGGTTATTTTCCTTATTGATCCCATACTTTGAAAAATATGCCACGCTGAGAACAGTATGACTTCTTAACAGTTTTGAAGAGAGGAAAACAGCATGAAACAACGATAAAAGGCGAGATCACAGAATTTCAGTACTTGGTTGGAGTTTAACATATAGGGGGATTTACATTTCGTATGTATTTTATGCCCCCGCAATTTAATTTATGTTGAATGTTAAGATATCATTGGTAAAACTGAACGCGGTTCTGTGTTGCTTACTATAATCACAGTTCACTAAGAGCCTCACCTGGGCTTATTTATTTTACAACGTGTCTTCAAGATGTGTCTTACTGAAGAAGAAGAAGAATACTGTATTCTAGAGTCAAAGTTGTGATCATTAATTCATGCACTTCACAATAATGTATTCACAAAAACCAGTATATGCATGATATTGAACGTTATTTATGATAATCTGACCACAAGGTGGCTCTGTTCCTTTCATGTTTATGTTTAATTTCTTATGTATTTATTTTATGTATCTGCTTTTTTAGTGTTGCTTCGGTGCCGATCGGAGGCATAACTTGAAGCTATTGCGCCCAAATGCTAAATCTGTAAAGTATTTACGACTATCACATGTCATAAATAGTATTGGTCTCTTCATATAAGGCATAATCCCCATCCGACATCCATGGTCCCCATCTGACATCCATGGTCCCACCAGCCCCCCAATCTACCCCGCTGGTCTATCTATAGATCATATATTATTATAGGCTTAAAAGGGGGCCTGTGAAAGTTCCTTACTCTCATTTTGCTATGTATATAGGGTATTATGCAGGAATTTGACTGTCTTACTTTATTCAAGTGCAAGTAATAGGTGCTCGACCAGAGACAGGACTTACTTGTTTGTCATCGAACATCTATCAGTTACGCTCAAAACTAGACAGCAGCTTTCCTATGTATCTTTACTGGAGAAGTGGTTGACAGCCCGGAAGAGAGCAATTTGCTCAAGACAATTTCTTGGGAGTACTGAATGCTGTTTTTGAATTGTGTACAATCTATAATGTCCTATGTACAAAGCAAATCAAATAGTGTAGGAAGAAATACCTGATTGTTTCAATACAAGAAAAATAACCATGGGGGAGATTTAGCCAAACTACTGCATTTTTCTGAGGCTTTTTGGTAAATTGTGGTCATCTTGATACCCTTTCCATATGCTCTATTATATAAACATCATAGAGGGGGTCTTCTGCTCGGGACTTTCCTCTATGAGGCAGCAGTCCTTATTCTTGTGGACCCAGTGTGTCAGTGCATTACATGGAAATCTTTTAATTTGAGTGGCCACATGTTATACTACATTTCTCCTGTAGCCACTGCAGGGCAAATGAGCAGCCAACAGTAACTTTACCTGCTGTTTGCTGGGAAGTTTCGGGAGCCGTGCCCATGACGATCAGTTGATCTCCCCGGCGGCTCTCATATTGAAGGAGCTGTCTGTAATAAGACAACCCTTTTAAAGCACCAGCCTAATTGGTTTCTATGGGCATCTGCTCCACCCTAATATGTACAAAGCTTTTTTTTTTCATATACTTTAGAGCATTTTTAAGCAGTATCGTATCAAAACAGCAATATTCAACATTGAAGTACAATGAGGTGATAGTCAATAAAGTGCACATCCCAGTGTGTCCTAATAATCATTTACTGCAATATCCAGCTGGTTCAGGATCTGCTGTAGTGCAAGTCCCAGCATGCATCTGCCGCCACTGTGCTAGGAGCCTGGAGCTAGCTATCCTATCAATGAAACGTATTTGCCCTTCTTCAATGAACTAAAGTCGCAGGGCTCATTAACAACAAGTTCTGTCTCCATCTTGCTCCTTTATGTGAATGAACATATTGAATAATTAACAACCTCGGTTATTTTTCTATTCTGTGTTAAATGGAGTTTAAATGAACCTGGATTCAAAATTATTCCCATTATTCAATTGCTGTCATCTGTCTTAAAAGCTTTCAAGTGTTGCTTTTTCAAAAAGAAAAAAAATGACTTCCATCTGAGCTGACAGATTGTTTTCTGCATTGCAACTCCAATTTTATAGGAAAAATCTTAAAGGGACACTTTTATAAGTTAATGGAATCGGATGGGATTTATTACAAATCGGATCATATCGGTCATGGCTTCTTTAAAATCAGAAACTATGACGCCAGCGTAAACAGAGGCTTATTGATCCCCTACTGATATTTTCTTCTCTATTCATGTCTAAAGCTAAATTCAAACTTGCAGTGTGAGGGTTCAGAGGATGGGTCGACTTTGGTCACATAGTGTAGTCTTCATGACATCATTGCATTGATAAATCTCCCCCATTATCAGTTTCCAAGGGCAACTCTAAAAAAAAATTGAATGCTGCTATAAATATGAATGGAGAAAAATATATAAAAACATAAAATCAGTACAAAACAGGAAGCAAAACTCTCTCAGGAGACGGATAGTGATCAGAATCAAGTGGTCTCCAAACATACATGTACAATTGTATATTGCAATGATGAAATTAATGTTTTCCTCTGTATAACTTGTTACTGGAGTGTGCTATTTATAGTCTCAGGGCCAAAGACACGACATGTTTCCAATCTATAGATAATTCCCATTAGAGTGTGAGCGAGAAGGTGGATTGTCCCTGTCCCATATGTAAGTCTCTATAATATAATAAAAATGCCATTAGACAACATGCAGACACACACAGATCCTATTAGTCAATGCTCCCTTGACAACGAGACCTATAATGTCAGTAGGCAATAGGGATATGAGAAAATCGAAAAATGTCGGCCTCAGCTTTGTATGGGTTTCAGTCCCACTGTAACAACAAAATGGCCCTATGTATGGGAACCTAAGAGGTCCAAAAAGCTGAGCAGTTACCCAGAGCAACTAGATCCTTATTTAATTGGTTAGATAAGTTTAAAAAAATAAAATAAGTGTTTTGATTGGCTGCTATAGTCAATAATTTAACTTTTTGTCTGCAGTAGTTATGATACATGAGGCTAAGTACATCCCTTTTATTAGTATATCATGGTACTTTGATGGATCCCATATACAGCTGTCAGTGAAAGGGTTTTCTTAACCCTGGAGAATGGGGACCCTGCACTTTTCCTTATGTAGCGTGTTATGTTGCATCTTTTTCCCTCCTTCGATTGACCATGACCAAGGCCAGGTTGGTGCATAAAAAGATTTTCCATAGAAGTAATACATAACAGTCACTGTCTTCTCCAAGGTCAACACACTTATCTCCTGCTGCTGTTGTCTCAGATTTGTCAGATAAGCAGCGGAAACAAATATCAATCAGAAATGAAAACAATTCAATGACAAACTCAGAAATCCTCTAACTGTGAAGTCATGTTGTATATAAGATGCGTCGGTGGGACTGAGAAATACGGACTCTCAGCAAGATGCTGGTAAAATGAAAGGTAATGAACTAATTCCCAGGAAATATATTCCTGCATGTGATTTACTACAAGTAGAGCTTACACACGAGCTGTGCACAGCCCCTCTGAATCTACTTAGCACCTCATTCACGTGGGGGGAATGAAGTGTTTTGCTATTTCTTTGTATCAGGCTCGACTCTTGGGTATGAACAGTGTCTGAAGATAATACTCATCAGAGAAGTGACACTGAGCACAATTATAACTTCCCTTAATACAAAAATACAACATTTTGGGACTTTTACAAACAAATCTGGGAAATCAGGTCATTGCTTTTTGTAAATTCTCAAAATTGCATATGTTGTTTTCGACCATTTACACAAAGATTTTTTTTTAATTCTGTTTAGGATCTCCGGCAACTCTTCTGCCAATGTAGAGCTACAACACTCAGTGGGTCCAGTTAACCCACATGCTATAACCTAGGCTTTTGTTTGCCCAGTTTGAGTAGTTTGTGTTTAGTTGAAAAATGAAGGTCTAAAGGCCCTTTTACACCGGCCGACACTCGGCCGATGCAGCGAGTGCCGATCAACGAGACATCGTTGATCGGCACTCGTTTGCTCCTGTCACACGGAGCTATGGACGGGGACGAGCGGTCGTTACTCCGATCGCTCGTCCCCATACATTATCATCATCTCGGCAGCGCGTCTCATTGTTTACACAGGAAGATGTGCTGACGATAACTATAATATTTTATGTTTTTAAAACGATACGACCAGTAGATGAACGAAGTTTGCTTGTTCATCTGCTGATCGCTGCCCTGTTTACACATATGAACGCTCGTCTGCCCGATAATCGTCCTGTGTAAAACCCCCTTAACTCTAGGCAAAAAACTTATTTTGTCCTGGTTAAAGTCAATCTTCCTGCCCATTAAATCTTACTTTCCACTTATAAGAGTACAATAGCAAGAGCGCTGTATCTAGCAAGAAAAATAATACTGCTGAATTGGATTTCACACCTGGCCCCTGGTGTATATAGCTGGAGAAAGGCTTTTCACAAACAGATACATTTGGATGGAATGAAGTATCGGAATGGAGGTCCGATCCACAAGTATATATAGACCTATGGGATCCTTGGATAGGAAGAATGAAACCTAGTCCTAGATAGTCCATGAGCCGATAGTTTCTTTAGAATCGTCTTCCCATTCTCCTATCATAATGTCCTGCAGTATTTATGTCTACTATATAGAACTCAGAGTATTTCGACATACAGGTTACGGCACAGACCATGACACCCCCAATGTGTTGATGTCAGGAGAGCCCCCAAGATTTCAGCAATGCAAGACCACAAGAAAGTAAGATTCTTTAATGAAGGAGATACACCCTATCTATAATTTGCCCATAAGATGATAAAGGTAATAAATGGAAAGCATAAAATGTCCATGGTTACCGTCCAGTAGTAGATTTTATTTGATGAAGCTTCTGAATACTAAGAATATATATTACGAGACACTGAACTATATTGTTACTGCCAAAGTTGTTCTTGATATGGAGTTTGGGAATCTATTTCCACATGATGTCAATTTAGTACCATAAACCATTTCACATTTTCATTGTATGAATGAGCTCTTGAGGGTTTTATGCTATTTTTTTTAGCTCCTTCTGGTTCCACTGTATTTTGGCAGATGGCAAACATTCAATTCTCTGTAGATAATGAATGTGTTTTTCTTTTATTCTTGATTAAACCGTTCTGTACTTGAGCAGTTGTATTTATTGTCTGTCAGCTGGGCTACATATTTCATTGGAACAGGTAAAACCCAAGGAAAGTTCAGTGTTCTGGAAACAGATTAATTACACTAGACGGCCCGTAAAAATCTGACTAAAGTCAAATGCTTCAGTAATCTCACTTACAATCAGCTCAAGGACAATGGCAGAACCATTTCTAAATGGTTGGAAAAAAATATTAGAAAGGAAAAGCTTATGTAAGGAGGGAGACGAGGCTTACCAGGCAAGACATGCTAGGACATGTATTTGCACAGAAAGGGCAATTGGCTATTATCTGTAGTCAATACATTGGAGCAGAACGATTGCCCATTGTAGACTCCAGTGTTCATTTTTTAAAGGGATTGAAGGGGTTCTATAGTAATGTGGCTTCTTTAGTCTCCATGGGATGCAATCTATGTAGTTATGTCTGTATGTGCACTGGGAATAAAGCCGTGATGCAGAAGGACAGTCGTACATAGATAGGACATATCCCAAGGAGACGCTGCCGTTTACTGCTGGTACGTGGCAGAATACCACATTATTCAACATCTTCGGAGCAGTTACATTACCTGATTTTTTTTGTGCACACAAGTTTTTATACGTGAGGCCCACGGTTCTCCTAATTTCCCATTTTAGATTCATGCTAGATGGTAACTTCTACCTTACCAAGATTTCCAAATTGTCCCATGACTGCTGTGTCCTGGTGTCATGCTATAGCAAAAACTTTTTGTTGAGTGTAACTTTTGGAAGGTTTCACGTTCAGACCACTTTTGATCCCACACATTGGGGGACATTTATTAAGAAAAAAAAACCACAAAGGAAAAGAGGCAGCTCCACTGTTTTAATTTGCACAATTTTTTTAGAAATAGCTCCCATTGTGATACCCAATACAAGTCTATTGCACTACTTCCAAAAACATTGTAATTCCAATCGAGCATGTAGTACAGGGCTCATTCTGATATTACTTTATGTTAAGTTTTCGAGTTGGATCGGAGGCCTATTAAGAAGTATCTTATATGCCCAGGGTTGTAGTGCCAACATATAACCTGAAATTCCTTGCTTATCCCACGCTTAAATTTTTTTTGTGTCATACAATAAGAGTGCCTTGAAACGAAACATATGTATTGCATACCATACACTGATATAGACTATGTGCAGGTGCTATGTGGACTGCAGGTGCTTGTAAGCCATGGACTTGTGTCAATGAGGTGCTAACTGGATTCAGAGGGACTTTGCAGATCTTTGGCTGTTAATGCTGAAATCCCACCAAGAAGTGAGAAGTGTGAGTGTGCCCGGCAAGGCAGCTCCAGTTTTAATTTCTAAAGCATTGCTCTCCGCAGGTGACAATGACTTCTCAGCGCACAAATGTGTTGTGCATTTTCCAAACATCGCTGTCTCATAAATATTTAATGCCCTATTGTAAGTGAAACAAAAAAAGCACAAAAGGGAGAAAAAGGCAAAAAATTCATGATAGTTACGAAGAGCAGGCTGTGACCGTACATGAGAGTAATCAGGACTCTCTCTATATTTTATCTTGTATCCTGATACTTTCCGAGTGAAAAAAAAATTATTTTGTGAAACCATAATACTTTGTTTTATAGCATATATATATTTTTGCTTTCCAAACCTTCAAAGTTACTTTTATTTTAGACTATTGTTTCATAGATTTTATTTATTGTCCCATTCCAGTATACAGACCATGACTTGTCTAGGGGTCCCTGGGTCTACTAAGATTAGTGTTGTCACAGGGCACGCAGCTATGGGGACATCTCTTAATGTGAAACCGTGAGCCGGAAAATGTTGCGATGTAAGAGAAATTAGTCGACTTTCCTAGCAGCTTCAGGTGGGTGTCCACTGTTTTTATGGGGTGGAAGAAGGGAGGTCTAAGAGCCCCCAGAGCCGCTGGACATTGGTAATTGCTAGATTTGTACAATGGCACAGTTCACCCCTGAACAAGACCATCCATTTTTATGTTTAATACTTTTTCTCTATCACTAGAATACTATTTGTGCTAATATGAACTTTTACAATAAAATTCCAATGATCCAATTTTATTTTGGACCATTGGATGTTTCAGGAGTGGACATAGACAGCAGAGGATCACTGTGCAAAACCGGAATATGGGCCCCTTGCTCTCCAATCATAGAGAACCCCCCTAATTTTCCTACTGTCTCGGCAAGAATGCATCATTGATGGTGAGCTACAATATGACGTTCATTACCTCAGTCCCTTACATGCAATCTAATAGACAGTGGGATGCTGCTAGCGGTTTTTAAGATGGCTGACGGCCCCCTTACCGGCTTGGCCCATGTGTAGCTGCACAGGCTGCACGTAAAGTATATCTACCCCTGGAAAGTTTTGTTAAATGGGTTGTCCAGGATTAGAAAAACATGGCTGCTATTTTCCAAAAACAGCACCACACTTGTCCCGGGGTTGTGTCTGGTATTACATCTCAGATGCACTAAAGTCAGAGGAACTGAGCAGCAATACCAAACACAACACATGGCATTTTTTCTGGAAGAAAGCAATCATGTTTTTCTAATACTGGACAACTGATTTAAATGTACTGTAATACGGTACATATCTCTAGCACGTCCTAATTTCCACAAACATCATGTAAAAAATCCCTGATAATTAACCCATACTATTCTATTTCATAGTTCTCGTTGCAAATCATTAGAATGCAAAACGATTAAGCGATTTCCTGCTAGTCTGATATTGGGACTGTGTTTGCCAGATGCCATATTAGCAGAGGTCCTGAACTATCACGATCTACGGTAAATAATTTTTTTGAGCTGTAACCTATTCTTTATAGGATCTCCAAAATGGATGCCTTTGTTTCTCAATATATACCATGTCTTATGATGTTACTAAGATAACACTGTACATGTACTCCATATGACGTTTATTACTATCTTTGTATTCAATTCCCTATGAAAGATTTATGGTACAGATGGGTATTAAGAAGAACAGCTGTAGACCCATCTAAAATAGATTGCAAGATAACGGGTCAACTGGGTCTATGCGACAATAAATTATGTATAACAAAGGGTAACAGGTATTTAGTACCACCTGTTGGGCCGTCATTCGTGACCCAAAAATATTGTGGCAAACATTATAGACAGGACTTCATAAACTGCATATACAATTACACTGAGTAAATGTTACAATATATGTAAAGTATATTCAGTACGCTAAACCTTGAATGTTTTTTGTATGTAAGGAATTTCGATTTCCAGCTCCGTCTGTGAATTCCTAGTTCTGTGTCCTTAAATGGTGTTTTTGGTTGATTATTAACATGTGGGAGATACGGGAGATTGAGTGGAGAATGTTTACAAATGAAAATAATCTGACCTCTGTGAAGACAAGTCCAATATTTAGGGCGAACATTCATGGCTCCCATGGCACGCCATTCAATCTGTTTTTGCACACATCGCCATGTCTCACTATGTTACAGTGTAACAATATATTGACACAGCCCTTGGAGAGCCATAACTCAATAAAGGCTTGAGAAGTATAGCAGCAATTCAGTGGACGTCTGTCGGAGTCTTGCCTTGAATGTGACAACAAACATATATTATTTTTCCATTAAACGGCATGACTCAACGTTTTATTCCTCTTAAGTGACATCTGTGTGCGAAGAGCTAGAACAAGATGTCTGTTAGGCCTGTTCCCTAGTAGTCTGCGCTAAGAAAACCCCCGCATTATTTTTGCAGAACTGGAAGTAAATGGATGTCAGATGGCAGTAAATATAATAAACCAGAAGTGTCATACCTGCCTTTTAGCAAGTTGTTTGACATTTCGAGACATAACACCTGGTGACTACGACCAGCAACAAGATAAATCTTCAGTCTGGCCCAGAACCTCACCCTGTTATCCAGTAGACCATATGTGTAGTTGATAAGAAAGAAAATGTTGTACAAGCAGAAGTTTTCCTTTACTTCCGCTGGATACAAGACAACTCTTCTTTCATCCGTAGATTATATTCAACTGTATCCAACATTGTATTACATCACAAGCCAATGGAAATTTTACAAATGTACAATTACAAAAAGATTTGTCGGAAAAGGCCTAAATCTAAAAAATAAACATTAATCTATTTACCAATAGTTCCAAGCATCCAATATTTTTGGAACTGCTAAACAGGGTATTGTAATGGTCATTTCAGTCCTGGCATTAGCCCTGTGGCTTTTAGACCTGGTGCTCGGCTTACCTAAAAGTTATGCCACCAGCTGGATGTATTATATTATTGGGAAATAATTCGAATTAGGAGAAGCTTGATATATTATTTAATGAATTCTTAGTTATTGCTGGCACTGCTAGATTTATTTTAGTCATTGTGATCATTATCGATTTTTTTATCCCGGCATAGAAGGTGGGAGGAGTACAATCCGTCTTCTTCAAGAAGTCTTGAGTTAGAGCTACATAAAAGGTAATACGAGTTTTTCTAAATAAGGTGTGGCTTAGCCAGAAAGGGCGTGGCTTGCCAGAACAGGGAGTGGCTTAAAATATCCCAAATATAAAAATATGGTTAGAAAATTATACCACAAAATAAACCAAATCAAAAGTGGTATAAGGAAGAAAAAAAAGTGTTGAACAGGTCATGCAAGATGTTACAAAATTATCATGTAGCATGCATCACTGGGATCAATTTGGCCCATTTTGTGTCTGCCTGGTCTTTGTTTACGCTGTCTAATTATTAGACAGCATTAGTAAATATGGGCCAATGTCCAGGCAAATAGGAAGAGGCCAATAGGGTCACACCTTACCCATCTGTACATGTTGCCACAAGCTGCACCATCCCGCAATATCATGGTTGGGGCCACCTAATTCAGCAGACAAAACAACCTGTCTTTTGCAGCCCTAGCCCTCTGACAACTCTTCCATTCCATTTGTACCAAAACTTGCTGTTATTTAATTAGTTTTTTTTTAAGGTGTATCCTTAAAAATGTTTGGGGTGAATTTGGGGGAAGGGTTGGGAAGTCAGACTTGATCGAATAATCACAGCTCCATTGCAATCTTTTGTACCTTTACACCATTACAGTATCACTTATGGTCTGATAGCTAGTACAAGGTGAGGTATAATAAAAAAAAAAAGATGTTTAAAATGACAATTTATGACGATATTTAACCTTTTCTATTATTTGCCTGACACCCATTTTCCTTCAAATCTGACACATTGCCAAAATTCAAGCCCGGAAATAAAATCTGAATATATTTTCTAAATCTAAACCACATACATAGAAAATACGTTGTCACGTTACAGCATCGGTAATGTGTTGGGAAGCTAATGAATATTTTTGCATTTTCCAAGCTTATGACAAATTACAATCAGTAGGATTTTCCTTCCATGGGCTGCTGTGAAATGATTTTATACATTCGGTTACAATAGCTGAGCCTTGAATCCTAATTAGCACAAGGGTAAGATGTCAACTCCACCTAACGAAATACTGAAGAATTATTGCTCCTGTAATAGCTGAAAATCTGAACTTGGCAGTTTTATGGATTGCCTTGCGACTAAAAAGCTGCTGGATTTAAAAGCCTTGTGAAAAGGTTGCTTTCTAAAGACACCCACAGAGTACTTATTTATATAAAATTCACCCAATAATTTCTGTTACTTAAAAAAGTATTGGCAGGGAAAAAGTCTTGATATTAAATCAATAACCTTTCCAAGCCCATTGCCTGAATTGAAAAGCATCACAGGGAGCTGGTGAGCGAGAGAATGGTGGGAGGACAGGGTCACGGGTAAATTAGTAGTTGGGAATGCGGTCTTGCTTTTAACAGCATTAAAACACCTTGGACTTTAACTCCTTTTTTAGGCTGTTAATTCCAGAAAATAGAGAAAGTTCATGATTAGAGCAGTTCACGGGAAGGTAGAAATGTTCTTTGCCCCTTTTTCCACAAAGATATAATGTGGTCATTGTTCTACAAAATAGTTACAAAAAATGATGCAAAAGAACAAAGATGTATGAATTGTGTTTATTTTGATTTATTATAATTTTTTTTTATTTTTTTTTAAAGTAATCAGATTATATAGATTTAATTCAATAATTTAGCCTGTTACAGCAGTCAGAAAGTTAGGGCTCAGACACGGAGTAAAATATCTGTGTTGTGCGGATCCTTAGTATGGCACCCACGGAAATCTACAGGCCCATCCTGTACCTTTGTAGGCTTCAGAATGAAATCAGAATCCATTAGAAATATAAATTGTGGCATGTTCCATTGAATGTCATATTACAGAAGTATAATCAGCCCTGAAAGCAATTCTTTTAGTAGAGAATATGGTGCCTCATGGTGGTACCATAGTGTGCCTACAGCTCCCTAACCTGTGCATAGGGAGTGAATGTCACAGTTTACATAACTGTCCTGTACTTCAGTGATAAACCCATTGGACAGGATATTATGTGTTTGATAACACCAACAACAGTCTCCTAAAGGTGCCCATACACAGCAGATGAATGTCAGACAAACCCGCCTTTATTGAGGGGCCCACCAACCATCTAATGTGTATAGAGCTGCCTCGACTGTTGCCAAATGTCAAGGGAAAGTAGTATCAGGCATGTACGATAAGCTGCGCCAAGTGTGAATGTGTATGGGGTGGGGTGTCGAGATTAATAGTGGTCTGCCAAATGAGCGTTTTAAGGTGTATGACTACCTTAAAGGCTATGTAAAACTTTGAGAGCTTTTTTTTTTTTTTAATAAAAGAATGTATTATATTATTTTAAACAACTTTGTAATTGTTTTTTCTTAAAAAATATGTTTTACTTTTTGAGATACAGCTTCAATGTATCCTGGATACATAGAAGCTTTATCCTGCGCTCAGAGCCGAATCCGTCAGTTCTGCAGGTCTGACGGCTTCGGTGACAGCGGGTCCTGCTCATCTCTGACACGCAGGATCTAGCTGTTATCAATCACGTCTAAGTTTTGAGCTTAGACGTGATCGAAAACTGTTGAATCTCTGACACGAAGGACCCACTGTCATCCAAGCCGTCAGTTCCACTGACCTGACGGATTTGGTTATTTCTTTCACAAATTTATCATATAACTTCTAAACAATAGAAAAACATAATTGTAAATGTAAAATAAAACGTCAAGCAATGACATATATAAAACACTGCCTCAAAATGGACAAATGGAATTAACTACAGGTCTTAGAAAATGTTTTTTAGACTCTTTATTGTTAGTCTCTAGCATTAATTCACATTTTTTCATTAATTGTATGTTATAGAACTAATTTCATGAATGAGAATAAAACTGAACAAACAATGTTACTATTGTCATTAAAAAAGAAACTATCATTGCCACTGATGGGAAATAAAGTGTGATTTCTACGCTAAGGGTCATTGCAAATTCCTCAATAAAGGTTAAACCTAATAAATATGGCTGAACAGATTTTATAATGCCTATTGTTTGATCCTGGCAATAAATCAGCTTTTACCAGAAAGGTTTCTAGATTTTATCTCCACAAGTCCTATAGGTCTCGCTATGATTTTCTATTTCAATCAAATATAATCTTTGTTTGAATTAAGGATAGTACAAAAGGGTATTACATTTCAGTGAAGCAAGCGTACATCACTTTGGAAATAGCCAAGACCTTTTCAACAAGTATGAAGGCAAGTGTCGGGGGCAGGGAGAAGAAGAGGCGGAGAGCGTGTGACCTTAAAATTCCCATGTGGCTGAACTAATAAAGACAACATACATTTCAATCATGTAAAGAGGTTATTTAGCGTTTGTTGTCTGCGATGTAAAGGGACGGAAAGGTATTTATAAGAAATGAGTTCAGATCTCTGGTTAGAGGGTCTATACCAAGCGAGGACTGTTTGACTTGTTTACAGCACCACAAAGGGAGGCTAATCAGAGAAGATCACTCTCTTCTTCACATCTTCACATTTCATATTAATTTCATATCGTATCCAAAGGCAACAATGTCTCGCCCCACCTTACAGTCACTGTAATGCTTATGGATTTTTGGAAAGGTTTTTTTTTTCAGTAATTGTCCAGGGAGTCTAAAATGTGATGAGGCCATGAAGAAGTCATACATCATCGGGGCACACAGAGGATAGAACAGTTCATTAGACAGGGCTGGCTATCTACTTCAAATCCCACATTGCATTACAAAGCTTGTTTGAATAGCACACATGGCTTTCAGCCAATGTGTCAGCCCGCTGTGGTCTGGCTGTGAACATCTATGCTGTTTGCACTCTGTGACTTCCTTCGATATAGAGAAGTAATACTTTCTGGTTACGAACTAGGAATATTAAAGAAGACGTCAAGAAGGGAGATAAGTCCCTGATCCCCCCCCCCCCCCCCACAAAACCAATTACTCTTGCTCTAGTACTGATGGGCATTCCCCCCTGTAGGGGCAGAAATGCATTTCACAAGGGGGTGGCGATCCAGTGTGGTCACCTCCGCTGGATGGTCCTGATGCTAGACAGCCACCCGTTTTCATTCTGGAGCTACTTATGTGTATATATTTATATATATATATATATATATATATATATATATGTATATGTATATATATCAATGCACATATATATATGTATAGTAATAAAAAACATTGCTATTAAACATACGAAATTGAAGCAAAAAGTATATAATACAGGGTGTATCATATAATGTATATCTATATGGGGTGGTGCTATTCTTGAGATTTGCGATTTTATTACAAAAAGTTAGACATAAGTGATCTCATTGGAATGGCCCAACAATCAACTGTTATCTATGGGGTAACTGCTTCGCAAATACTTGGTTTTCTTGTAGAATCAACACCGGTACTGGGCTCTCAATGGAAACAATGGCCGTCCATTGTTTTCCATGGATGCCCACAGTCCTTCAGATCTAAACTACATGTGGCTCTCTTATTTTCTTATTAGAAAGGGATCCATAGTAGGAAACTCTAATAACTTAACATGCATAAAACAAATGGGATAAGCCCCTTTAATGTGAGTATTAGAGTAACAATTGACTGCAGCTACAATAGTGATCATGACCTAAAAACTTCCCTTTCCATGACCCATGTGCTTGACATATGAATATCTGAGGGTAACGCAATCTTATCAGCAATCTGCTCTGCT
This sequence comes from Rhinoderma darwinii, assembly GCF_050947455.1. Classification (NCBI taxonomy): domain Eukaryota; kingdom Metazoa; phylum Chordata; class Amphibia; order Anura; family Rhinodermatidae; genus Rhinoderma; species Rhinoderma darwinii. The sequence continues at coordinate 313,582,562 of NC_134691.1, forward strand.
TGGCATCTATCCACCCTCCAATATATAGATCATGCACCATGTCTATAGGAAACATCCCACATACATTGATGGATTAGATTATCAGCTCATATATTATGCGACAGATTACTGATAGAAAGCAGCATCCTTCACAGTAAACCTCCTTCTCCATCCTAAATTGCTGCACTTTACTAGCGTTAGGCAGGAGAGGTGAAGTGTAAGGCCGAACGTCTACAAAAATAGTAATTCAATAATCTGAACGCCTTGTAATGTGCTAAAACCGAATGTCCTCTATACTGATACCATATAAATTCTATAAATTCTATAACAAATTAGAACATGATCCTTTTACTGATAAAGTCCTTCATACTGGACGGTGATTAATATCTCACTATTATTAATTATTCCTAATTAATTAATAAGTATGACCCAGCAAATTCAGTGCCTACAGGCAACATAAGTAATATCTGAATGCAGCAGTTTTTCTGTTTCATTGAAATAATATTAAGAATTAGAGATCTGCAAAATCATGTTAATAAAAACCACACACCCCCCGCGAGTCACGTGGATCGCTGTACTAGTGGCTTCACATACTAATTAGAATCTTTTTCTTGAATTCAGCATTACATTCTAAAAGCACTAATTCTAATCATTAAATCAGTCGGCTACATCAAAGGAGACACTTAATGGATTTAGATTTTTTTATATCCACAATTAAATGGTTATTCCTGTCTAATTGCACTAATTAAGTTATTTTAACTGTGCTGGCACAAAAGATCTGCACTTGGGGTTTATGAGATAAAACGGAAGAACGTTCATCTGCAAACACCTCCAGATCCATGGCTGGAATATGTGTTTACAAAGAGCGAGCCTCCCTAAATTTTTGTTTGAGCTTTCTGGTCTAATGTGCTTTGTCATCGTTAAGCTGCTGGTCTTCATTCTGTTGGCGCGTGCACTTGGTTTCTTCAGGGTCTTTCCTTGCCTTTTACAATGTACATTAGAATGTAGAAGATGCATCCTGTAAAGACATGGAAAACTTGTCTATACAACAGCCATAACATTAAAACGACCTGCCGAATATTGTGTAGGTCCCTGTCATGCTGCCAAAACAGCTCTGACTTCTCAAGTCATGGACTCTACAAGACCTCTGAAGGTGTCCTGTGGCATCTAGCACCAAGACATCCACATGATGAGTAAGAAAACGTGATTCATCAGACCAGGCTCCTTCTTCCATGGTCCAATTCTGATGCTCATGTTCCCATTGTAGGCGCTTTTGGCGGTGGACAAGGTTCAGCATAGACACTCTGCCGGTTTGCAGCTACGCGTCCCTATACACAGCAAGCTTTGATGCACTGAGTATTCTGACACCATTCTATCAAAGCCAGCAGTAACTTTTTCAGCAATTTGAGCTACAGCAGCTCTTCTATTGGATCGGGCTAGCCTTCACACCCCACAGGCATCAATGAGCCTTGGTTGACTATAATTCTGTCGCCAGTTCACCGGTTGTCCTTCCTTGAACTACTTTTGGTAAGTACTAACTACTGAATACCTCAGATAATTGCTCAGATCTTTACACTTGCCCATTTTTCCTACTTCCAACACATCAACTTCAAGAACTGACTGTTCACTTGCTGCCTAATATATCCCACCCCTTGTCGAGTGCCATTGAATCTGTGTTGAGCATTGAACTAAGTTTGGGTTTGGTGTTGATGTCAGGCACCTAAGAAAACTAGACATTTTTGAGCATCATATGAGATTTTACTTGTGTTTGATGTTCCCAATCCTTCCATATTTCCTTATTCTTCTGAAAGAGAGTCTAAAGTTAAGCAATTATCTCAACAATATTTGGAGTGGTCACTAGGGGCTCCGGCACAATACCGTTTTATGGCTCTGTAGACTTCTATGAGGCCCTACTGTGCGTGCCTCTGTATGTGTCTGATTTCATGCTGAGGCATATTGAGTTATTTTCTGTCAAATTTCACATGAATCTGAAAAAAAACTGTGGCTCTATTAGATGCCATATTGCAGATTTATTCTCCTCTAGAAGCATTTGTTATAAGGAAGAATATCCCCAAAATATGGCACCGCATGGACGCACCATACAGCAACACATGAAATTCCTACGGCTCCCTAGTATGAAGCTACAAATTACATATAAAATGTAAACATTTTAATTCATTAACATTTACCACATTTTAGTGCCATGTGGTGACTTGGAGGACCCCTGACTATTCTTGGATCATTCTTACTGTCTTTCGAGACTCATTGCTATGAATTCATTAACATTTCTGTAAACGTAATGCATATTGATAGCACTAAATTCATAAATATATATATGCAACATGGGTCAAGTAAAAAATGGAAGGTATTAGATTTGATATAGGGAGAAGACTCCTTATGAGACATGCATTGTAGATTCACTGTAAAGAGTTGTGTCTTCTATATTATACATTATCTTGATCATATTTCTTCTCAAAGTCTGATGATGAAGATTACAGAATATTTACTTAGAATTCTTTACATACCTGAAAATACTCATGCAGATCATCCGGCACCAAGAGTTTAACATACTACCAAAATGCCAAAACAACACGAATGGCAGCACTGTACAAATATTGAGTTTGACGTAGACCTCTTGCTTAACTAGCCCTTAGTTATTTGCTATGCATTTTGGCCTTATCAATTAATTCTGGGTAGTCTGGGCTTGGAGAATGCAGATAAATTACAAGCTTTTTATTTGGTGGAAAATTGGCAGGAAGGAAGATTTTGCTCTGAGCGAGAGATGCTACAAATGGCTTTATAATACATACCAGATGGCAGAATTTTACTTGAACACCATATTTAGAGGAGTAATTTGGATTTCCCATAAATATCAAAGATCCTGCCTGATAAGGTTATCAGGGAATTTCAAAACTGCACAGGATATTAAGACGCTCGGTCAACTCTTTCCAAAGTTAAAGTTGAGTCATTGCAGTAAATGAAAATAGTTTGATAGACACTAGTAGAATACACTATCTATCTATCTATCTATCTATCTATCTATCTATCTATCTATCTATCTATCTATCTATCTATCTATCTATCTATCTATCTATCTATCTATCTATCTATCTGTCTGTCTGTCTGTCTGTCTGTCTCATATCTATCTATCTATCTATCTATCTATCTATCTATCTATCTATCTATCTATCTATCCATCCATCCATCCATTGTCTGTTTGCCTATATACAGAATATACAGCTAATTTACTACATAGTAAAGGGCTGTCTCATCAAGATTGGGTCTGGCTTCTGAACTACTGGCAACCAACAGCTACAGCGGCCACTGCAGGGTAAATGGATTATTACATGTTGGCCATTCAAATCATTGTCCGACCATGCAATATACAGCAGGGGTAGGTAAGAGCTTTCCTTTGATAGTGGCTATCCACTCTGGTTAATAGGTGAGGGTGTCAAGTGGGGGACCCCCTTCTATAATGCCCTAATATGACATATAGAAAGGGGTTGTCTTATTCAGATAACCCCTTTAGGTTCTGTTTACAATGCTTGCAATTATTGTTTAGATTTGAACAATTATGAGTAGAGATGAGCGAATTGATTCAACATGAATCAAATTTGGTCCAATTTTTCCAAAAGTTTTGGATTTGTTGAATTTCGAAACTTGTCACACAAATTGCAGCAAAATAGCACCTGTCGGCGAGTGCCAGCCGCCATTTTACCAATTAGGAAAAGGAATCACATGAGACAGCCTTCCCGAAAGGCACTGCAGTTATCCCTCTCTCTACCCATATATGTTGCAGTCACTTTAACATAACTAATGCTGCCTTGATGTTAAAGAGCTTGAAAGAGGTTGGATACAGTCCTAGAACAAATCAGAGAGTCAGACACAAGTATTCAGGGTAATCAGGGCACTTTCAATTTGGGGCAAATTTATTCCGTCCGACTCAAATTGGAAGCCCGATTCCACAACATTGCACCCAAAATAGATTTTGGGAAATTCACTCATCTCTAATTACGACAAATTGTAATGAATAATGTCAATACATATATAATTAATCATTGATTAAAATTAAGCGTATATAAAAATGCAAAACATAAAAAACATTTTCTGTATATATCGAACTATATTGTACCGCTTTTCTTGATGCAGGGACCTATATGTACTGAAACACCTTGCAGGGAATGTAATAGTGCATCTTTCCCTTCCATTGGACATATTACCGGCTGTGCAATGCTGAGCAGTCCTGCCCAGATGGTTCTGTTGGAGACCTTATTCTGGACCCTATTATTTACTGGAACAGACCGTGTAGACATACTGTATGTATTTCATTCTGCACGGAAGGCAAACACATACATGATATACAGGCATTTTGTTTTCCGAATTAAACTTTGTCGGCATCAGAATGAGCTTATTACAAAACATCATTTCATATGGAAATCATATCAGCCTCTCTGGTTTATTATTTTTTTCCCTTCTGTTTTGAAATGGGGACTTATAAATGCTGGTATAGTGTTTGGATGGATTTGAAACTCAACCATGAAAAGCTTTTCATGTCTGGAGCCATGCTTGATGGTGTCCTTTTACTGTATCTCCAAGTTTTGGCTGTGCACTATTATTAGGAATGTTAATATGACTTTGCATGCTAAGTAGAATATGTTTCTTTCTAATCAGTATTATAATGAGTATAATTCTAGGATACATATACTTTTTATTAGAACGTAAGGTGGGAAGGTATAAGGTGCTAGTGAATCAGACTTATAGGGATGTATCACCTATATATATATTTATTTATTTTTTTATTTATTTGTTTTTTTATTTTTTTTGTTTTACTAATTAATACCAGTTAGTGAAACACATTCTTCTTTTCTAATCTGTTTTTATTTTCTGATTATAGATCTGATTTTTAGTTCTATTTTTTGGTAAATGACTATGGAGCAGTCATCTTGTTTGAAGAGCTACACTGCTCTGTTACCAGCATTCAGATATATTCTTTACAGCAGCAACATGGACCATAGACATGTAGCTGACCCATTGACTTCTTTGGGAGAGTTTTCTAGGCATGCTCTGTGGCCTGTGCGGAGGTCGTTGTGCAGGGAGGGGAGAAGGGGAGATGTGTCCACCTGTTATTAGTGGATCCTGTGTTATCTATATATAGGTGCTACCTGTCATTGTAATCCTGCCTGTGATGATAATGTGATGACTGCTGAGAAGTGATCTCTACAGAACAGGAAGGGTCAGTCTTTTATGAATAGTGGATCCTGTGTTATCTATATATGGGTGTTACCTGTCAGTGTAATCCTGCCTGTGCAGATAATGACTGCTGAAAAGTGATCTCTTCCGAAAAGGAAGGATCAGTGTATTATAAATGGTGGATCCTGTGTTATCTATATATAGGTGTTACATGTCATTGTAATCCCGCCTGTAGTAAAAAGTAGAAAAAAAAATAAAAAAGTCAGCGCCACTCACCATTCAGTAGAATTTTCATTTAATGTTGCGGCAGGCAAACAAAGGCAGTATGGATGTGGAGCACAAGCCTACGGCGGTTTCGCATGTGCCCACGCTTTGTCGCAGGCCTTGACAAGAGCCAAAGCAGTGCCAATCTTTTTCTCACATTGAACATTTGCGTAATCCTGCCTGTGATGATAATGAGATGACTGCTGAGAAGTGATCTCTACAGAACAGGAAGGATCAGTCTATTATGAATGGCGGAGTCTGTGTTATCTATATAGGTTTTACCTGTCAGTGTAATCCTACCTGTGATGATAATGCGATTACTGCTGAGAAGTTCTACAGAACACAAAGTGTAAGGGCCCTTTTACACCGGCCAATTATCGGCCAAATTAACGAATGCTCGTCCTCATACATAGCTCCTTGTGAAAGAAGCAAATAGGTACCGATTAACGAGCTGTCTAGTTGATCGGCGCTTGTTTACACGGCCCCTGTCATGCCATGTAAGAGGACCTTAAGTTTATTATGAGGCTCAGTGGCCAGATTGAAAACAGCTAGCTTACAGGATTGTTTTTTTTTTAATATAGATATTGAAATGGTAAGTAAGAATAAACATCAACAACATTTCTTAAATGATATGTTTGAGATAAAAATTGATTGAAACAATAGGTAATTTTCTGATGACACAGGGTTCTCTGCTTTGGAAAAGCTATTTGTTAGAAGGGTATCAGTTCAATAAGTTGATCACAGGGACCCACAATTGTAATCTGTGGGAGAATTCAGCAGGAGGTATTCAATTTCCCTACAGTGCCATCACAGGGGAAATGAAGCATTACATGGTGCTCATTAAAATCAATGGACTGACAATGTAACGTGTGGACTTCCTGGGTCCTCCAGAGAAAGAGACACTCTTTCTAGCCGCTCTTAGCTCTGGCTTATAGATGAGAGTCCTGGACAGGACTCAAAATACTTGAATAGTGAGTATAAAACTTTGTTTTCTAAACAGCCCCTTTAATGCACAGATGTAAGAATGTAGTAAAGCTAATTGAAAACACACTTTTGATGAGGGAACAAAATATGAGTTTTATGGAAAGAAGATTTCACCGCCACATCAATAATCTCTGTTCATTAAAGGGGTTTATGAGATTAGAAAAACATGACTGTTTACTTACAGAAATAGCACTATTCTTGTCCATAGTCTGTGTTTGGTACTATGGATCAGTCTTATTCACTTAAATGGGGATGAGCTGCAATACCACACACTGCCCCTGGACAAAAGTGGCGCTGTTGTATTATTTTCTACAATCCCTTTAATCCCACTATAATAGTATCGGATGCAGAACAAATTACAATCAATCTGCGAGACATTAGTACTAAATATCATAATTCTTGTATTTTCTTACATTTGCATTCCTTCTTGTATTTTTCATGCTTTTACTCCGGTTACCCTTGGAGACAGTGTTTCCTTGTTATTTCTTCCTGTATATGCATTATTAGCCGCATCTGTGAGTATACAGCCCTATGTGCACCTGACTACCTCACTATTTCCACAGAGCGTCACACAATACACAATGCTCAGCCAACTATAAATATATGCGACACTGGGGAAGCTGTGAGAAAAAATTGTTTATTTCCTGTCTCAAACAAAATCATATTATCTCCTGGAGATTCCTGCTGCTAAAAATGTAGACGCTGAAATAGCTAAGAACTCGGATTTATTTTTAGAGATTGTTAGGCCTTGTAGACGTCTGTATGAAAAAATGTGTTTTTGGTGTATAGAGTTGCAGTGCATCACAGACATGTTTTTCTCATGTCAATGCATTGTATCCCATATGTGTGAAATAAAACATATATATTTTACATATTTCCAAAATGTTTCCTGTGTTTTTCCAAAGACCCCAGAAAAGCCATTCTCCTCTATGGAGGACAGGAGGCATATCTAACGCACATAATGTATCAGCTAGGTCTCATTAAGACGAGCGTAATTCTCGTCCGTGTGCTGTCAATGGGACTATTCACACAGTTTTATGCAGCGTGTGTCCGTTGCGTGAAATGGGTGAAAACCCAATTCAATGGGTGCGTGAAAACCACAGACAGCACGCGTACGCACATCCGTGTGCTGTCCGTGTTTCACGCATCAATTACATTTAAAAAAAAAAGGAATTGCACACTAATGCAAAAATGCAACGCACACAGACAGATTTATGCACGTTTTTTACGTGCGTACATCTGTCACGCTCGTGTGAATGTAGCCTTATACTTGTCCCTGGTATTGTATCGCTGGTTAAAACATAGCTAATGTTCACAAATTGTGAAGGCTTTATGCCATCTGTACTTACTGTTACAGTATAGTCTCTACATAGTAGCAGCTTGTGGCAGTTGTCTCCTTGACATATAATTTCCAATATTAGTAAATACTAGTAAATATATGTCATACTCTAGCCACTTTTTTGCATTTCCCTACACAGGCCTCAGTTGGTAGTTAAGACTTTTATTAGGGTGCTGTTTATTATCACGCTGTCTATATATGCATGACCACTTTATTTTCTATGTAGGTACACTACTGTTCAAAAGTTTAGAGTCACCCAGACAATTTTGTGTTTTCCATGAAAACTCACACTTATATTTATCAAATGAGTTGCAAAATGACTAGAAAATATAGTCAAGACATTGACAAGGTTAGAAATAATGATTTTTATTTCAAATAATAATTTTCTCCTTCAAACTTTGCTTTCGTCAAAGAATGCTCCATTTGCAGCAATTACAGAATTGCAGACCTTTGGCATTCTAGCTGTTAATTTGCTGAGGTAATCAGGAGAAATTTCACCCCATGATTCCAGAAGCCCCTCCCACAAGTTGGATTGGCTTGATGGGCACTTCTTGCGTACCATACGGTCAAGCTGCTCCCACAACAGCTCTATGGGGTTGAGATCTGGTGACTGCGCTGACCACTCCATTACAGATAGAATACCAGCTGCCTGCTTCTTCCCTAAATAGTTCTTGCATAATTTGGAGGTGTGCTTTGGCTCATTGTCCTGTTGTAAGATGAAATTGGCTCCAATCAAGCGCTGTCCACAGGATATGGCATGGCGTTGCAAAATGGAGTGATAGCCTTCCTTATTCAAAATCCTTTTTACCTTGTACAAATCTCCCACTTTACCAGCACCAAAGCAACCCCAGACCATCACATTACCTCCACCATGCTTGGCAGATGGCGTCAGGCACTCTTCCAGCATCTTTTCAGTTGTTCTGCGTCTCACAAATGTTCTTCTGTGTGATCCAAACACCTCAAACTTCGATTCGTTTGTACATAACACTTTTTTCCAATCTTCTTCTGTCCAATGTCTGTGTGCTTTTGCCCATATTAATCTTTTCCTTTTATTAGCCATTCTCAGATATGGCTTTTTCTTTGCCACTCTGCCCTGAAGACCAGCATCCCGGAATCGCCTCTTCGCTGTAGATATTGACACTGGCGTTTTGTGGGTACTATTTAATGAAGCTGCCAGTTGAGGACCTGTGAGGCGTCTATTTCTCAAACTAGAAACTCTAATGTACTTGTCTTGTTGCTCAGTTGTGCAGCGGGGCCTCCCACTTCTCTTTCTACTCTGGTTAGAGCCTGTTTGTGCTGTCCTCTGAAGGGAGTAGTGCACACCGTTGTAGGAAATCTTCAGTTTCTTGGCAATTTTTCCGCATGGAATAGCCTTCATTTCTAAGAACAAGAATAGACTGTCAAGTTTCACATGAAAGCTCTCTTTTTCTAGCCATTTTGAGAGTTTAATCGAACCCACAAATGTAATGCTCCAGATTCTCAACTAGCTCAAAGGAAGGTCAGTTTTATAGCTCCTCTAAACAGCAAAACTGTTTACAGCGGTGCTAACATAATTGCGCAAGGGTTTCAAGTGTTTTCTAATCATCCATTAGCCTTCTAACACAGTTAGCAAACGCAATGTACCATTAGAACACTGGAGTGATGGTTGCTGGAAATGGGCCTCTATACACCTATGTAGATATTGCATTAAAAACCAGACGTTTGCAGCTAGAATAGTCATTTAGCACATTAACAATGTATAGAGCGTATTTCTGATTAATTTAATGTTATCTTCATTGAAAAAAACTGTGCTTTTCTTGCAAAAATAAGGAAATTTCTAAGTGACCCTAAACTTTTGAACGGTGGTGTACACAGGTGAAGACATTCCTGCATAAAGCTAACCATACATGTAAATAGCAAGATGGTTTGGCTGAGCGTGCAAGGTTATTCAATAGGCGAAAGGGAGACTAGGCTTTTCCCCCAACAGAAGGAAGAATGGGGCACATTGAAATCCAATATGTCTGCTCCTTGTTTCCCGCCATGTCCTGCGAGACGATTGGGAAATCCTATACACATTTCAATGCTGGCAAGTTGTGCCGAAATAGGTGCTTTTACTAATCTAATGTATCGGCAGCTTAGGGTTTATCCATGGTGACCAGATCCACGCTTTACTGTAAGGGAGTGGCTGCAATAAAGCTCCTCCCATTGTAGAAAAAATGTAGAAAACGGCAACTAAATTATGTGACCCCCACTAAAATAAAAAATATAGTGTTTTAAAAATTATATTCTATCGTTTTCAAGGCCCATGATGACAGGTATCTTACAGGGTTGTCATCATTGCAACGTTATGTGATGATTGGTGATTTTCTATAACTAGAGGATCGGCATTTAAATAAAGATAGTTGAATAGACATTTTATTTCATTCTTATCAGCTACAAAATGAGTCTATTGTTGTGTAATACATTCGCGCTGTCTTTTCCCATGTGCTCGCGCCCTCCAGTAAACTCGACAGAAACAGCCGAGACAAAAATAAAAGGACAATTAAGCCGCCAATAATAACTGTTACAGATTTTATAAAGAACACATTCTTGGATGGATTTCTTAGCGAACCTTTCAGTTAGTCACTGTGAACGAGTGACAGTTTCTGGCCCTGGAGGGGGCGCTTGCTGCCAGTGCTGGGTATGTTGTCTTTTTTTAACTGTAAGGGAAATAATGTCTTGTGTCCCTGATATAAAGCAATATACAGTCCTTACACATCCACTGCAGTAATGAAATATGTAGGAGTGATCTTGCCACAGGCGTGCCAGAACAAAACTTCCCTGGTGGATATAGCTCTTGTTTTAGCATCAGCATGTTTGTAAGCATGACACACATAATTTGTCAAGGAAATTTCTACATGGGCAAAGCGTAAATCGGAGTTAGTTACTGCATTTCTTTAATATTAAAAATTGGAAAAAGTGAGGAGTGTAAAATGTACTGAGCAAAAGTCACTAAAATATTTCAATATTTTATATCAAAATGATAAGTTCCAAATTCATACCTTGGCGGGCATTCTAGACAGAACATGTAAGACCTCCACTTCCGAATAGACTTCTATGTGGACAAAATAGGATGGCAACTGATACGGATGACATTTTCTAACACCCAAAGGCATGGTCACGTTTTTGGCCCTGGTTCCCGGAACTAGGGGAGGCCTGAGATGTAGTTAATAAGGAGCTATCCTATATTCAGTCATGGAGCAGACCTTGCCACACTAAAGGTCATTTCTGGGTGAAATGGGTTCTTAAACATAGTTTCTGATTACCTTCTTATTACATAAAAAATATTAATGAAATGCAATTTTTGGTCCCCGGATAAACCCTTTAACTATAATGGGAAGTTCAAAATGAATATACAAATGTGGAGTTGAACATCATTAGGGCATGGCCAGACGTGGCGGAATTGCTCTGGAATTCCGCACTTCGCAGCGGAAATCCGCAGCGGACCCGTTTCTCTATTGCCTTCCACAGCTTTTTAGTAGGGTTCGTTTGCACGTTGCGGACAATTCCCCTGCGGAGCATAGGCTGCGGAGCGGAATTTGGTGTCCGCAGCATGCAATGGATGTTGCGGAGCAGTGGCGGACTGGTTGCGGACTCATTGCGGAATTTCTCCATTGACTTCAATGGAGATTCAAAATTCCGCAATGAAGTCCGCAGATGTTATGTAGATGTTATGTGTGCTGCGGAGCGTATTGATTTTTTAACATGACATTTCTTCATTCTGGCTGGACCTATGTATTTCTAGGTCTACAGCCAGACTGAGGAAGTCAATGGGGCTCCCGTAATTACAGGTGACTACGTGTGTGCACCCATAATTACGGGTGACTACGTGTGTGCACCCATAATTACGGGAGCGTTGCTAGGCGACGTCAGTAAATAGTCACTGTCCAGGGTGCTGAAAGAGTTAAGCGATCGGCAGTAACTATTTCTGCACCCTGGACAGTGATTACCACTCACAATATACTGTACATCAACCTGTAAAAAAAATAGAAGTTCATACTTACCGATAACTCCCTGCTTCTTCCTCCAGTCCGGCTTCCCAGGATGACATTTCAGTCTAAGTGACGGCTGCAGCCAATCACAGGCCAAGCACAGGCTGCAGCGTTCACATGGACTGCCGCGTCATCCAGGGAGGTCGGGCTGGATGCCGAAAGAGGGACGTGTCACCAAGACAACGGCCGGTAAGTATGAAATTATTTTACTTTCACTAGGGAAAGTGCTGTCCCTTCTCTCTATCCTGCACTGATAGAGAGAAGGGAAGTACTTTCACATCAATACGCAACGGCTAGTCCGCATCAATTTAATGCCCATTTTGGGCAGATCTGCAACAGAATCTGCAATGCAGATTCTGTGCGGCATTGATGCGGACAGTTGCGGAAGAAATCCGCCACGTCTGGGCATGCCCTTAGAGTACTTGGAGTTGAGCTGCAATACGACACACACTGTATGGACACGTGAGGCACTGATTTTGGAAGAAAGCAGCCATGTTTTCAGAATTCTGGACAACCCCTTTAATGCAGCTCGTTATCCTCACAACTAGCTCCTGTTACTCAACTCAATTATTGCATAGCACCTAATGTAATCAATTATGGTCCATTGATTTCTAGGAAAGCTGGAAGTCCACCCGAGCTGACGACAGAGACCCTTTATCTGCCCACCATGTCTTAAAAGGGCAAATGAAAAGGAGTTGTGACAGAAAACGACTTCAAAGGACACTAAACTTAAAAATGAATCATAAAAGTTAATAGGACATAAACTTAGTGTTTATCAATCGGCAGGATTTTCTGCATTTTTCTGAAGCAAACAGTCTCGTAGAAATCTTGCACAGAACCCAGCAGTTAATTTCCTTAGGAACGCTTCCATTTTCTAAGGCGAGGGTTAACCAAGAAGGCAGAGCTTAAAGAGGCTCTGTCACCAGAATAAAAATGCTCTATCTCCTACATCAGTTTATCGGCGCTGGAATGTAGTTACTAGCAATGTGTTTTTATTTTAAAAACGATGTTTTTTAACAAAGTTATGGAGTTTAGAACATTTATGCAAATGAGGTCCTTAATGCCCAACTGGGCGTTTTTTAATTTTCAACCAAGTGGGCGTATGACAAAGAGGTGTATGACGCTGGCCAATCCGCATCATACACCTCTCTGTCTTACACCCAAGCTAGATTCACTGAGCAGTGTGATCTCGCGAGACCGCGCTGTGACGTCACTTCCGCCCACAGGTCCTTCATCCCTGCGTCTGAAGACAACATCTTTCGTCTTCCTCCAGGCTGCTGCTGTTGCTGCTACTACCAATCCGACGACTGGGACTTCTCATCGGCCTGGAGGGAGGCGAAAGATGTTGTCTTCAGACGCAGGGATGAAGGACCTGTGGGCGGAAGTGACGTCACAGCGCGGTCTCGCGAGATCAAGCTGCTCAGTGAATCTAGCTTGGGTGTAAGACAGAGAGGTGTATGATGCGGATTGGCTAGCGTCATACATCTCTTTGTCATACGCCCACTTGCTTGAAAATTAAAAAACGCCCAGTTGGGCATTAAGGACCTAATTTGCATAAATGTTCTAAATGCCATAACTTTGTTAAAAAACATCGTTTTTAAAATAAAAACACATTGCTAGTAACTACATTCCAGCGCCGATAAACTGATGTAGGAGATAGAGCATTTTTATTCTGGTGACAGAGCCTCTTTAACATTATTTGCGTCCTATTGCAGACAGGGAATAGGGGGCAGGCTCCTGCTGCAGCCAATTGTCTTACAGCCAGGCACAGCATTGTGAGAAAGAAGAGTGAGAAATAGCAGATCTTCTGTGACACATATAGTAAAAAAAACATATAATTCACAGCTATGTTTGCAACATGGGACAAAACAAGATCAAATGAGGGAAGAAATTAAAGGAAGAATTGCTGGGTGCTATTTTCTTTTTTTACATTTTCTATGTTGTGTTCCTTTAAGGTTTTAGACTTGCATTCTTTTCTTTTTTTAAAAAAAATTAGTAACATATGAAATGGGACTGGGAATTAATAAACTGAGGCCAAACAAATGAAACACACATCATTTATATATCATTCATGCACAAAAACATTGCCAAAGGGATTGTGGAAAATTGTAACTTGGCCATTTAACATACGGAGTTACAGGAAGTGACTTTTTTTTTAACCAGGCAATCGTTCTAGTTTTATAGCTAGCATTAGTTTATGGAGGAATAATAGATGCACTGTATTTATGCAGTGCGTGTCAGTCAGGAAAAGCAGAAAATTCAGAATGCTCATTAATCCTGGGATTCTGACTAATTTCAACTTCCAAAAAATATTCTACAAATTACCAGGAACATGGAATATTAAGGTAGTACAAAGCCCAAGAGCCACCAAGATGGTCTACATGTATCGAGCTGTGTGCAGTTAATTCAATAATCCACGTATGCTAATGCCCATGACCCCATCAGTGTCATTTTTCTTTCTTTTTGATGCTCAGCAATACTGGAATACAAATTAACTTGATGAGGTAATGCTTTTTTTTCATGGAAGACCCATTACCTGTCTACATGAACCAGTGATATCATCTCAGCCATGATCCCAAGGGACCTCCACCAAACATTCATCTTGTGCTCTGGAAACCTGGGTACAAGGCTGTTAAAGGAAGCATTAGGCAGGATAAAATAATTTATTGACCAGGGCAATCTTGTATTTGTCCATCATAGATTCAGCACTCGACCTAATTTGAAGTTACCGTGCCAGAAATTGATATGATGCCTGAATTTTGCTTCCTGATGTTATACATATATGGGGAAACAAAAACTCCAGCACAAATAGCCAATTGTATTATTGTGCCAATTTAAGAAATGGATGTCGCTGATAATTTAATTTCCTTGTGAGACTTACAAGATATACGGTAGTTCAAACCCACATTTAGTTTTTGTATATATCTTTAGTCATTGGACTTGAATTACTGAGCATCATATTTATTGTAATAATGTGATGAATTATTCGTATGGTACTTTTTTTTTTTTTACTTTTTAGTCATTTTATAACCCAACTTTTTGTACAACATTTCTTGAGTAGCTCATGGACAACACTGAAGTAGTATAATTTTTCCTTTACATTGAAATTCCAATTCTTGATAAGTACAAAAATATTTATTGCCATGTGTATGTATACCGTATTTTACTTATACCATCTGTTTTAAACCTATTAATAGATATGTAGTATGCAGCATTGTAGAGACTACAGTGTGCCCGAAAGTTTTCCAGAACACTTTGTGTGATTATTTAGTAATACAGTCAAGATTTTGACCAAAATAATGCAATACTGATGCTAGCACTGCCACCTTGCAGCTCTGGGATATACTCTCAGGGCAGGGTAAGGGTTGGTAGAGGTCCCGGGGCAAAAAAAAAATTGGTGTGGACCTACTCCTCAGTTACAGTGTCATATAATGAGTGGGTAAATTAAAGGGTATTTAAACTTCGATTATATCAGGGGGCAAAATTTAAAAATGGCCCTTTTTACCCTAGGTATAATCTGTCTCTAGCATTCTCTACAAAAAGATCAGGGCAACATCTCTGTAAAGTTTGCTTATTCAGTCATGGCGTGCATGAGTTTCCTTGCGATACTCATGTTTTTTGGTCAGGTGGACAAAACAGAGACCGAATTCTTGTCTTTTCAGCACTTTTAATCACTGAGTCAGTTTTATGTTTGAAAGATAATGTGATATCATTCAGATGTTACATTCTTTTTTGTTTTTGAATTTTTCAATGGCTTCTTTGAGATGACATAATGTTTTTAAACTTGTGATGATGTCGTGATCCAAGCGGCCCTGAAAGTCAGGCAATTAATTCATCATCAAACACAGGCAGGACAGGCACCCTCACAGCTTCATAGCCGGCTTTGCATTCCACATCTATGAGATAGATATGTTTTTACGTCCCGCCAAGAATTATGATGGTACTATATTTATTTATATATAAAAACCCTTTAACTGCTCGTCTCTAGCCACACCACATTTTTTAAAGGTTTCTTTGATGAAAACACTTAATACACTTCATTGTCAGTTCAGATTTTTCTATTTTAACAATATTTTGACACTTTCTATATTAAGCCATGATCTGAGTATAGCACCCAACGCTTGACATAATGGTTTCCCATATATAAGATTGTGGTCAGCAACAAGATCTTCTGTGGGCTACATAGTGGTACACTACATAGAAGGGGGGCATGTTCTTTTTCCTTGGAAAACAAGTCATAATTTGCATAACTACTTACACAGATTATATATTTTGAAATATTCACAATGAATCAAGAAATTGTATAACTAAAATTATTTCCTTCCTTTTATTAGATACGATTATGTGGAAGTCTACAGTGGGGAGAATGCGGATGGTCATCTTTTGGGAAAATATTGTGGAAAAATTGCACCATCAGCTGTGGTGTCCACTGGACCATCCCTGTTTATCCGATTTGTGTCAGACTACGAAACACACGGAGCTGGATTTTCAATTCGCTATGAAATCTTTAAAGCAGGTCAGTTCTTAAGCCCCGACTGTTGTTATGTATTCTTCATTTGTATTTTTGCCTACACTTGAAGTAAGTGTAATGTTCTGGAGTATGTTTCTATAACCGCATTGCTGGGTTATAAACCATGTAATACATCTCACGTTGTTTGATAAATGTTCAAAAGTTTGGAGATGTGAAAAACTTTTTTTTCATATTTAAGAGAGGATGTGTAAACCCTTCTCACGGGTATATGTGAATAATATCTTTTTTTTTCCTATGTCTTCTGAAAAACCTTTTTTAAGACTCTGAGTTATGCCAATCCCCTCTTATGGTTCTCAGTACCTTTAGCCCCATGGATGCAAATTGACAAGGGGGCATTATCAATCACCCATTGCCAAAGTGGCGTCTTTCTACATGAATTTGACAATATGCAATCAGAGCAGATAGTATCTGATCGTGATCGAGCTGTTTATCTACAGGTCAGGCCAATCCAACACTAATAAAAGGCATGTCACTTCCTAAGGAAAGAAAACTACATTTGAATAAAAATAATTAAAAATACATCAAGATGAAATAATGGAGATGAATAGATAGATGATAGATAGATAGATAGATAGATAGATAGATAGATAGATAGATAGATAGATAGATAGATAGATAGATAGATAGATAGATAGATAGATAGATAGATAGGTAGATAGATAGATAGATAGATAGATAGATAGATAGATAGATAGATAGATAGATAGATAGATAGATAGTAGAGAGACTGATAGATAGATAGATAGATAGATAGATAGATAGATAGATAGATAGATAGATAGATAGATAGATAGATAGATAGATAGATAGATAGATAGATAGATAGGTAGATAGATAAATGATAGATAGATAGATAGATAGATAGATAGATAGATAGATAGATAGATAGATAGATAGATAGATAGATAGATAGATAGATAGATAGATAGATAGATAGATAGATAGATAGGTAGATAGATAGATAGATAGATAGATAGATAGATAGATAGATAGATAGATAGATAGATAGATAGATAGATAGATAGATAGATAGATAGATAGATAGATGTGTGTTGATACACTTTGAAAATACCTGGGGAGCCATGGGGCACTGGCGGAGGGGTGCAGATACAATTGAAAGTGATGAAACCTGGTGACGCTAGGCACATGTGCCTAGTTCTAGATGCTAGCAACGCAAGTGGATAGGTATTTGACAGATTTATATAATTAGAAGGTTGGTTAAACTGTTGTTTCATCCTACTATACAACAAAGCCACTCTGTAAATGTGGTAGCCCGACCTTGGCTTGTGGTCACTCCCTGGATGAGATTAGAAGAATAATGCTGAAAACTTTTCAGTAACTTCTTTACTTGAGGTTTTGCCCTTCCATTATCATAGGATCTTCAATTTCCTTTCTCTCCAACACACTCACACCCCTTAGAAAGCCCAGTTTGCGTCCCGCCATGCCCTTCCAGCAGCTAGTCGAGTGTGTTGTTTACACAGCTGTTCAGTTCAACTTCACATTGATATTGAAAATCCCATAGTCTATTTCTCCTTCAGCTGAAGGTTCCTATAGAGAGAACAGCATGCATTCTTTTACAATGGTTTAATATTACATCATTTGTTATATTATTCACATTGCTATTTGCCTTCGGAATTAAGCAAATTATCTATTACATCCATGTTTAATATCAAATATCTGTGCCTCCTCGTTGATAATGAGGTGAGTGGTGACTGCCAACAAAAGTTTCATGTGACCTCTTAATTCAAAAATGGCTACAGAAACCAAGGTTTCTTACATTGTTGTAGGACACAGAGCTCATTTGATATTTTGCTATGAAGATCCCATCTGCAGAGCGAGTTAAAAGTCAAGAACCACCAAATAAGATGCTCAATGGTAGATCTTATCATTCGCCATAATGTTTTATACCAGTTGGTCTACCCATAAAAATGTGTGTTTTGCTGTATCCCCCAGACAATCTTAAAAGCTGCCATCTTAAATAGAACTTAAATGGTCTCGAACTTTTCAACAAACTTTGCATAAATCAATAGTACAAGCAAATATAAGAAACTTTGTAATATATCTTATAGAGAAAAATGCCTCCTTTCTCCGCTTATTGCTACTCCCCCCTCCTTCTAACTGTGAATTTGCTGTTTTTTGAGGAATCAGGATACAGCTGCCCGTCGAAGTCTATGGAGAGGGAGGGGAGGAGGGAGCAGGAGCAGAGTCTGAGACAGAGAGAGAGAGAGGGAGAAAGGGAGAGAGGCAGAGAGACACACATATGCTGCAGCAGCTTTATAGTAAGTGTTCAATCTCACCCCAGTGCTAGATTTACTGCTTATTACTGCTGTATAATGTCCTCTATAGTGTTGAAGTTTCCTAGTAAGTGTTATATCTCACCCCAGTACTGGACTTACAGTTACACTGCTCATTACTGCTGTATAAACTCTTCCATGCAGCTGCAGCTTTTGTATAAGTGATAAAAAGAGAAAGGGGAGAAGGATGTTCTCTGCTCTGTGTGTGCAGTGTATATAAGACATGATAGCAGATAGGCTCTGCACACTATATGAGAGATAACTGAGAATTAGAGATAGAGCCTGCAGAGGGGAAAACTGCAGAATAAAATACCACATACAAGTCGTATACTGGCCAGAAATAGTGTTATTCCTCATGTCCACACCTATGACAACTTACTCTCAAAGTCACCTGAAAGGTAAGGTACGTTTTAAACATTTCACAGTGAATGTTCAAGACTTTTGACTGGCTCTTTCAGTGTCCTTCAAAATAGGTGTGTCGTGCACCGCCATCACAGGCCCTGAAAAATTCATTACATAGTGTATAATTTTTCCAAAATCTAAAGTAGGGTTTGCACATTGTTATACATTTTGCACAAATATCTTGTTTTGGAGTGCTAGTCTTGGTGACTATCAGGGCAAAATAAAGGCTGGTGGAGCCCCCCTGGACAATACATTTGGAGGGGGTGTCCCATCCCTAGTGTCAGGGCAAAGGAAATAGGTGGTGGAGTCCCGTAGGGGGTTGAGGACCCTGAGCAATTGCCCTCTTTGCTCTCCCTATAATTCAGACATTGGCTGCAAAGGAGAGACAGTGTTTATTGACCTATATACATCTATACAGACTGCTATATGGACAGCAGACACACATAGAGCTCTTTGTATACAGTATACACACTTCCCTAGATTAACATTTGGGGACCAATGAGTATATTACAACGTATGTGATTTCATATTTATAATGGTATGCTGTCTATGTGCTGATCTCAGGGACTGTGACTTTTATGGAGGGTGGGCTGTTTTTGTTGACATATGCCCATTTATATAGACTGCTATATTACACACACACACACACACACACACACACACGCACACACACACATACATATAACATGTAATCCTCCTCTATGCTGTTGGGGTCCCCAAGAT
Organism: Rhinoderma darwinii; assembly: GCF_050947455.1. Classification (NCBI taxonomy): domain Eukaryota; kingdom Metazoa; phylum Chordata; class Amphibia; order Anura; family Rhinodermatidae; genus Rhinoderma; species Rhinoderma darwinii. The sequence continues at coordinate 313,602,278 of NC_134691.1, forward strand.
CAGCTTTGAGGGACTGAATTTGGACACTGATTGTATTACAAAGTTATTGCGCTTGGTTGGTGTACCTTAGTTTGTGTATGATTATATAAAGCTCCAGATGTAATGCTGATATTAAAAAAGAGATAACAACTTTCCATATGAAGCAGTAGATTATCCGGCAAGGATGTGTTCGCATTTAGAACTGCTGCAAAATGACTTATAAAATTCGGTATTGCTTGATTTAGAACGTAACATTGGGACTCATTCTGACACAGTATTGGATAATCAAAAACTTGCTGTGTCTTGATGTGCATTTAAACAAGTAATTTGACTTGATGCGAGGAAGGATGTGACATATCACTGTGTACAAAGAAATAACAGTGGCATATAAAGCTTCATTAAATCAAGGTAGCTAGCCATAGTCACAGCATGTGTTATAATGATTCCTGTCTCAGGATCATCTAAATCAATTGAATCTTCCCCAGGTCCTCACAATCTCAATTTTATTTCTCGGCTTTATATCTATGTTGTGCTGATTGCATTTGTTATTGCATCAAACCCTGCTGACTGGCATAAACTATTTTAATCCAGTTGCTACAAACTAATAATCAGTTCTTGCTTCCTTCTCATAAACTTTAGTCTACATTTATTAACACAGCAAACTGGAATGAGATGGAAAAGTAGAAGAATTTGTCAATCACAGAGCACCTTTCTCAGAGTTCATGAGATGAAGTGGTCATGCTTTGAGAAAAATGCCGTTCTATATAGAGGATGATCATGAGGGCATACACTGCAGGTCACATCCAATATTGAATAGGATTTCAGGAATTATTACAGGGAATTTAAGGGATTTTGTATTGTTTGTGTTGTGATATGAACTGAGAAAGGCTAAAGGTCCCTAAAATAATGGAAATGTTATTTGGATTGAATGTGTTGTGATATCAACTGAGAAAAGCCGGGGTCCCTAATAAAATTGAAAAATGTAGAATTTTTTGGATTACCCTAACAATTCTATGTCTAATGCAATGTCTATGTAAAATCAGCATCGTTCCTTCTTCTAAAACTGCATCGACTTGTCATCATGAAGTACAGTCATTTGTAGCCCCTCAATTATCAGTTTAGGGGTTTATAATCACTCACTACAGCAGCTAATTATAGCTATGCCTATAATGCAGGGCTGGGGTAGTAAAATAAGATTTAGGGTACTTTTACATAGCCCGATGTGGGCCAGCTCGTTGATCGAGACAGCTCGTTGATCGGCGCTCGTTTGCTCCTTTCATAAGGTGCTAGTATGGGGATGAGCAATCGTTACTCCGATCATTCATCGCGATCCTTTTCTATCATGTCGGCAGTACGTCTCCCTGTTTAGACAGGGAGGTGCGCTGCCGACAACGTTAATATTTTGGTCATTTAAAACTATACAATCAGCCAATGAACGAGTGTGTGCTCGTTCATCGGCTGATCGTTGCCCTTTTTACACAGGGCAATGATCGGGGAAGAGGCAATGATCGGGAAAGAGCGTTCTGTCAATGCTCGTTTGCCCGATAATTCGCCGGTGTTAAAGGGCCCTAAGTTACCCCTCCTTGAGCATTCCTTTGATAGTCCCTTATCAAATCTCATCCTCCCAATCCAGATTGGTAGTGTTGTGTTTCACTGCCCCCCAAACAGAAAGGAGGACCAGGTAAAAACACCCTACGCTCCTGCACTGATTTCAGTCTGATTTGGGAAGACTTGGTTCAGTGCTGTACCCACGATATCTAAGGCAGCAAAGCAGTGGCATAGCCAGCATATATGACAAGTGTACCACTTATGAGCTGCCCATAGTTCACAGCCGCCCTGTCTAGAAATAAAATAGACAGGAACATTGAAAATACAGGACAGATATACTTTTATGGTGCAAAAAATATCTTCCAAATAACACCCTCCTGCAACTTTTACTGAATACATTTCTATTTAAATTCCTTCCATGGAATTAAGCGATGCATTCATTACCTAATCTAGTTTAATAGAACACAAAATATCTGTATGATAAAGCAATATACTTAGTTAGATCTGCAGGGTGGTGTGTAAACTTCAATAAATGAAGTAATTATGGAAGTGGATAACTTGAGAACTTTTAACACCAAATCTATTTTTACAAGTGAATGACAAATTATTTCCAATACATGGTGGGGATAAACAAGATGTTTGGATAATTTATGTATTATTTGCCAGATCTGTTTCATGTGTTAAGGACTTATTTGACTATGGCTAATACTTGCAGTTTGCTTACGCTTAGCATGTGATCAATGGTGTCAAGAGACTGTGGGCCACACTGCCTATGACCACACAGTTTATCAAGCAAGCGACCTATACAAAATACTTTACCACCCCACCTGTGTCAACATCTCGGAGAAACACTCACTCACCCTGGCTACAACCAAGAATTACCTTTCACATTAACTTTTTAAAAGGCAGAGGTCACATCTGGTAATGTTAGGATCTATGTTGCAAGTGCATAGATGGAGAAAAAAAAATCCTCTGCGGATTTCAAATTGCGCCAACTTGTGCTGAGATTTCTCCGTAATTCAAAAATAAATGGCTGTCAACCTGTAGCTTTAAAGATTTAAGATTCAAGGGCCTATAATTATATCTCGGGGGGATATGTCAGAATTTTTACAGCTTGGATTCTTATTGTTCCCACATGACTTAATATTTGTCACAATCCTTCTGCTTAAATTGCTACGTACAAATGTAAATTCAGACTTGACTAGCACAGTTATTGAGATGTGTTACTACAGAACCCTTCTTGCTTGCAGTTAGCTTTGAGGCCTGTGGAACTATGAAATAAACTCTCGTGATTGTCTTCAAGCTTGGAGTGTGCTTTTTTTAATCTTACATATTATTTGCTCAATTTACAGGTCCAGAATGCTCCCAGAACTTCACGTCAGCAAACGGAGTTATCAGATCTCCAAAATACCCTGAGAAATACCCCAATAATGCCCAATGTACATATATTATATTTGCACCAAAGATGTTGGAGATCATAATGGAATTTGAAAGCTTCGAATTGGAGCCAGACACTAATGCTCAAGCAGGGCGGCCGTGTCGATATGATTACTTGGAAATATGGGATGGATTTCCAGAAGGTAAGTGATTGAAACTAAGTCTATATCATTTAGAACTTTATTTTTTTTGGATGATTTTTTCATATTTTAGAAGAATTTTTTTGTAAGAACTAGTTCATATGAATGTTTGTGTAGAAACATAAAACAGTTTGGCCTCGCCTGTGGATTCTGCAAGAAATAATGTGCAACCAAGTGTTCCTTCATTCCATTTGCAAGCATTTTGCTCCCAGCGCTGAACACAAAAGGCGTCATTCACCAACCGAGTTTTCACACTTTGACCACACGAGAGAACAATGGTGAATTTTTGTTCCCACTCACTGCAGTTAGCGTCTCAGAAAGCCTTTTGTGTGAAAGTAGTGAAGTTGTGTAAATATTCCACAGATATGATCTGCTTACAAAATCCTTCCACAATCTTAGATGAATATATGAGAACTACAAATGTCAAAATTGGTTATCCGTTAATATTCCACTGATGTGTGTGTAGACTTTTTTTTTTTATTACGGAGCCATATTTTTTTCATATAAGTCATTGGAGACTAAAATGCTCGAATATGTATTCGCATTTCTGCCTCCATTGTCTTATGTGGCTACAAATAGAAATTTTTTACCCATTGGCAAAAAAAAATCCTGGCTCACTCACTTGGGACTTAGGGTATGTTCACGCGTAATAGGCACGAAAAACGGCTGAAAAATTGGAAGCACAGCGTTTTTTACACGGTCATTTTTAAAAACGGCCGCGTAAAAAACGCCTCGTAAAAAGAAGTGCATGTCAATTCTTGAGCCGTTTTTGGAGCCGTTTTTCATTGACTCAATAGAAAAACAGCTTAAAAAGAGGTCGTAAAAAACGCCACAAAAAAAGCGAGTTGCTTAAAGAACGGCTGAAAATCAGGAGCTGTTTTCCCTTGAAAACAGCTCCACATTTGCAGCCATTTTTTGTTAAGCGTGTGAACATACCCTTAGGGATAAGCTCATTCAAAGGGTAACTAAACTTTAAAAAAACGTTCACTATGACATGTCAAGTTTTGATCGGTGGGGGTCTGAGCTAAAACGAAGCAGCAGAAGCGCTGAGCTGCTTAGTTTCTGATCGGCTTTTCTCAGAAAGTCGAGCATTTGGTGTACGGGCTCATAGACTTTCAGTGGGGGTCAGTGCTCAGACTCCCACCGATCAAAACTTCTGACATGTCACTATGACATGTCAGAGGTTTTTTGAAAGTTTAGTTACCCTTTAACACTTCTGCGTGCGTTTACAAGCATTTTTGCTTTACAAGAATTGTCCTTCAACAGGAAGTTATACCTGTTTAGCAAAGCTTGGTGCCAAGCAATATTGCCACATTACAGCTCCATACTGGTTGTCATCCAACTTTCTTAGACTTCTCAATGCGAAATCTGCCTAGATTTGCCGTCAGAGGTATAACTTCAAGCTCAGTGGCTCAATGGAAAAACTAATGATCCCCGTTGTGCCATGTCCTGCGCACAACCCAAACTGAAAAATATACTCTATAACGTTCCTGCGTGCCACACGACAAATAATTACCGAGCAACCGGTAATAGGAGCTAGCCAACTAATGATCCCCGGAAAAACTGTAAGGCCTGTCACGTACTGAAAACATGTTTTTAGTACGGGACAGTAGTTCTGCGGAGAGGCAGTGACTTCTAGCGTCATAGATAACGATGATGCTAGGAGGCCGGCTACCTGCAGTGTGCTCAGTCCGGGAAATGCGGCCAACCTGCAGACCTTATATCACGGACTGAACACGCTCGTGTGAATCCAGCCTTAAGCGCGTGCTAAGAATCTGCATGGAAAATACCTGAGGACTAGTCAGCAAACCACAATTGCTATACCATACACATACAGATTTAGTATCACGTTTCTTCCCCATATTTTACCCAATTTTCTTGCAAAATATGATTTCCAAAACACACCAGAACTTCATTTATTGCTGCCGTCTATAGCAGCTAATGACATTTCTCACCTCTGCAGAGCAATATATTAAAGTCAAGAACATTTCCTTCCCTGAACATAGACCGAGTTCTTACATGTTAATTAGTTCTCAGAATAATAGGAATCCAATGTGTTATGTAGCTGAGGCTCGCATGGCAACAGGGGTGTGAGAAACTGTATCAACTTCAAATAATATTAATGAAATCCACAGAACAACAATGACTGAGCTCAAATTTACTTCTTTCTTTACCCAGATTTACTTGTGTAGTACACAGGCCCCTCATTTTCTCCTTCATATACGCTTCCAAAACGGTGTCAATTTCATTGCAATCTATGTTGACGCTCTCTGTACATTGCTGCAGAATATGTTGGTGCTGTATATGCAACAGAAATAAATAATTATTACCATAACTTGCTACTTTTGATTGCAAAAACTGGGGCAAAATAAATCCCTCAAAATGCAAAAAGATCCATCAAGTCATGTCTTCATTACAATGATGCCACACCTGAGTACTGGTATTCTAAAAATCAGGTCTACTTGGTTCTGGGTCTCTGGTAGGGTGCCTTTATACTCTTCGATAATGTGTACGACTCAACGATTTCTCACTCACGCAACTAATCACTTCTAGTCTTAAAAAAAAATTAAATGAGGTGTACGTGTGGTGATTCCACGATATTGCAATGAAATTATAATTGTAGTCACATGGTAGAGGCGAGGTACCAAAGTTTAGATGGGTGGTTTAATTACCAGATCATTGAGTGATTGCTTTTACACACAGATTTTTGGATCTTACGATAGAGATTGTAAGCATACCTGAACATCAGTGATCACAGTTTCGACTATTGGTCGTCTACGAGTATCTACACGTTGAGACGATCATAAGCGACGATTGAAATTAGTTGTATTGTATGCATTATGAAATTGTGTAAAGGCACCTTAAAGGGGTTGTCCACTATTAAAAAGCATTTCTGCTTTCTTCTAAAAAGAACACCACACCTGTCCACAGGTTGTGTGTGGTATTACAGATCAGCCCCTTTCACTTCAGTGGAGCTGAGCTGCAATACGACAACCCATGAACAGGTGCGGTGCTGTTTTTGCAAGAAAGCAACCATGTTTTTTTTCAATCCTGGAGAATCCCTTTAAGTGTGTCTTATAGAAGTTCTTTACTGTAGAAGATCTTCTTGGTAATAGAGTCTAGAAGTTAGAAGTTGGGTGGATCAAGAAGAGATCTGAGCTATGTCCCAGAACCGCCCTTTAAAATATTGAGAAGAATGGATAATGCTGATGTGATCCAAAGATGAAGATCAGTCAATAAGTACCCACAGCACCTAAACTAACCACCTATGGGTATGAGTCTTGAAGCCAAACTAAATGGCAGGATAGTTTCTATATATGGCCAGTGCAGTTTACGGAGCAGGTTCCCCTCCCCCATCTCCACGTACTTCATGTGCCAAAGTTAGTTATCTCTATGCTCATCTAAAAGTAAAAGGTGACCTTTACTCCAGCCCTCAGCAAAGCCGGATCTCTGAATGTTTTTTATGCTCCTATTTTGTTGAGGCTGCTACATATTGTGTGCTCGAACAACAATTTTAATTCTATTTTACTTGTGGCTCACTTTTGTAGATAGTTCATTAACTACCGTAATATTCACTTGATACTTTAGCATGCATTATTCATCGTTTCCAGTGCACATATTTGCATATAACCCTCGGGGTCTCATCTAAAAAGTAATATTGCTGGAATTAAGTTGTAAGTCTGAGGATCAGGATAAAGACCAACCTGTAGAAAGAAAAAAAAACAAGCAAACATACACAGGTCCTTTACTCTAATGTCAGGCGTAAAGCAAATGTGCACAGGTGCCCGGCTTCCTCATTTAGCTAAAAATCCCTTCCCTGATTCTCGCAACGTATTATTTTACACCCCCAGCTGTAGGTCTCTTGCTAAAGCAATCTGTAGCCGGCCTGTTGATTAAAGTTTCTCACCTCATCCTGGAGCCGGAACACATCACCAGTTTGTCACTCACACATCCTAAGGTGGAAAACAAGTAGCCATTGTCATGCCAGCAAAGTGAATCCTTTAAACATTGGATAATAATGCACTAGCGTATTATTTATTTGCAAGGAAAGAAAACTACATTTCAATGAAAATAATTACAAAGAGAAGAAAGATGATAGATAGATAGATAGATAGATAGATAGATAGATAGATAGATAGATAGATAGATAGATAGATAGATAGATAGATAGATAGATAGATAATAGATAGATAGATAGATAGATAGATAGATAGATAGATAGATAGATAGGTGGGTAGATAGATAGATAGATAGATAGATAGATAGATAGATAGATAGATAGATAGATAGATAGATAGATAGATAGATAGATAGATAGATAGATAGATAGATAGATAGATAGATAGATAGATAGATAGATAGATAGATAGATACACAATAGATGGGTGAATAGATAGATAGATAGATAGATAGATAGATAGATAGATAGATAGATAGATAGATAGATAGATAGATAGATAGATAGATAGATGAATCTATTTTAGACTAACACCCTAGTATGCTTAGAAGTTCTACTGCTGCCATTAAAGGAACAGATCATAGAATTAGCTTTAACCCATGAAATGAGCATCAATTGCAAGTATGACTGTAAGAGGCTATAGTGTCTCTTTCGGTTAGCCCTAATGCCTTATACCCATTATATCAGTGCCTTTTCCATTCATTTTGGATGATTTAATATTGCTTCCTCCAGTGGCTTTTGAAGGAAAATTTATGTGACCAGAGACAAAGATAAATTCTTCACTTGGTCTTCTCAAACCACACCCAATCTACTATAACATGTCCATATGCAATTAATAGGTGTAAATTCCAATACATAGTAACAGCTACGTGACATCAACAGTAGAAAACATGAGTAAAGAATCTCTGGTCTGAATGACCCTGTACATTAGACCATAAATCCAGGGACCCCTGAGATGTGCCTAAAATCCCTTTATCCCAGGGTCAAAGCTTGAGAGTGCTCTGTAATGTTCTTACGAATGTCAATCATGAGATAGTGACATCCCTGGAGCATGAAGAGCACAGTAATTAAAGAACAACCTATTAAATACAGACTAACGTGGTCTACCTACTGGACGCAGTGTTGGCAAGAGGTTGTGGCTTTAAAAAGTAATCCTACATATTGTTTTGTGTAGCATAAAAACAATATAATAACAACAATAATAACAATAACAACAACAATAATAATAATAACAATAATAATAATAACAATAATTATAATAATTCAAAGATGGTTTACTAGGAAACAAACCTTGACATATTGTTTGTAGCTCCAGCTCAGTTGCCCTCAAGGTTCATAGGAGTAATATTAAGATTGAAATGTCATTTAGAGGATGAATACAGTTTTGGCGCTATTGCCTTGGCATGACTTCAATGCTTAAGTCAATAAAATAAACACCATTCTGAATGAAGGCACAAAAAGCACTGTCTTCCAATAGATGTTAATGCAATAGCAAATTAAACAGTCTATTAATCTCTTTTATCTCATCTTCCTCTGCATCTTGTCTAACTTTGCTGTCATTGAGACTTGCACTTTTCAAAGTAATGCGTGCATATAAATGATGGAATGGAGCCTGTTACCATTGGACCAATCCAAACAAGAGCAGAGTAAAAAAAACAAAAACACAACAGTAAACAGCTTAATAAAGTAATACTTCAAACGTAAAAGAGCTGTAATGTAATCAGAGAACAATCCTTGCAACATTTATAGGCAATGTAAGAGAAGAGGAACAATATTTTCCAGGCAGTTGTTCGCGTGTTTGCTGTTTTTTCAATTTGTATAGGGAAAAAAACTTGCACTTTATTTATGTTTTACTCTTTAGTTTATCCTTTAGTTTTCTATAGTTGTAATATTAAGATTTGATTCTAATGTTTAAAGCTATTCCTAATGTCAATATTTAGCTAAAACCTGGAAAAAACTGTTTCCCAAGTGGTCTGGTGTAGAGGAGGTGCGATTATGACACCCACCTTTGGCAGACGGTCATACTATGGCCTCGTGCCCACGGCAGAACCTATACAGAAGCACACAGAGTTCTTGTCACTCCGTACTATGGAGCCATAGACAGACCACGTGCCAGCATATGGTGTTTCTGTAGGGCACCATATTAGAGGTGTGTAATATGCAGAATAAGACAGAAATACCTCCATATAAAATGAGAGATATACAGAGTTACAGTATGGCCCCTTAAAAGTCTATAGGCCCCAAATTACAAGTTTGTACAATTCGGAGGTTGTATGGAGCCGTAACACATGTATGGATAAATCCTCATACTGGGATAATTGTGACTGCTGTCTCTTCTCTGCTACCTCTATAAAAGAGCTATTTTGCAGGATGTTCATGGCGTCTCCCTATGTTTGGATGGATTTCTGTCTGGGAAATCATTACCCTAGTGGGGCTGCATTTTTGGCTGACAACTGCTATTCAGAAAATGATTTGTTATTATTGACATGTTGCTTTTGGACAAATAAAAATTCTATGGCATATACAACCACTTAGTCAACATTGAAACTATGAGTTAACAGAAACTGACGCTGTATCATTTACATCAGTATTTTTAATAACAAACCAGAATGTACACAGAAAAAAGTGGGCTCTAAAGAAAAGACTAAAAAGAAGCCGCAGTCTTGTTGGTACAGTGCATGACACCTTCTAACTTCTCACTTGTAGGAGAGATGGTAGATATGACCATCACAGGCCGGACTTGCTAAGGAGAGGGAGGGTCCTGACAAGGTTAACAGCACCCACAGGAAAGGGTAATCAAACTTTCAACAAACTTCTGACGTGTCATAGTGACATGTCAGAAGTTTTGATTGTTGGGGGTCCGAGCACTGAGGCCCCCACCAATCGCTAAAACGAAGCGGTAGAATAGTTCGTGTGAGCGCTGAGCCGCTTCGTCGTTACACATGAACTTTTTTTCAAGATGCCTCCAAACACATTAGATTGTCAGACGATCCCTGCAAAATCTTTGGGTTTGGGCAACTTTTGATTAATGTGTTTGGCCAGCTATGGAGATTGATATAATTGAAGAGCTCTATTTCTAGGACTTTGAACTTTTCTTTTCTCTATTTTCTTTTTATTTGTTTTATATGTAGAAACCTAACTAATGATTAAAAAAGATTTCTGTGAATATCTGACAGCGCTCAATATGCACTGCAATCGTAACTTCTCCAATTATGTCTGAAAGTAATCAGATCCAATTTATAGGTAATATAAACAGAGATACTTTAACCTTTTGTTTCAAGTGGTCGATAGAAGAAGTGTATTTAGCGATGACAAGTAATTGATTTTGTTCCTAAGACTCTGCTCAGCCATTGTTCATGATCATATTCAGCTGTATAAAACTTTGAATGAAAAATTATTTAAAGGGGACCATGATTTTCTATAAACAAAGGTTTATGCAATTAAATGTATTGTAAATAATTTTGTTTAGTACTTTTCATAATAATGTCCACTTCGCCAAATAGATTTGCTACACTAAGCAGTCTAAGGGTACATTCACACGTGGCGAAATTGCTGTTGAATTCCGCTGGGGACAGTCCGCAGTGGAATTCTGCAGCAGCCGTTTTTTACATTTGTTTCTATACATTTTTAGGAAAGTTAGTTCAGGCATTGCAGAAAATAACTGTGCGGAAATTAGGCTGCGGGGCAGCCTGACGTTGCGGAGAAGAAGCGGAATTTCACTGCGGATTTCAGCCTTTGCAATGCAAAAACTGAAATCTGTGGCAAGTCTGCTGTGATATCTGCAACGTCTGAATTACCTGTCAAAAATGCAAATGTTGGTGCAGATTTGTTTGCCCCAAATCTGCACCAACGTTTGCAGCGGAAAAATTCTGCGACGTGTGAACATGCCCTAAGGCATAGTAGAGCCATGTGCACGATGACTGTATAGTAGAATGTCGAGTCCCTGCTCCCTGTGCCAACGTATGGCGATGTATTATGGAGAATATCTCCATAATATGGCATCCAAAGGAACATGGCACAATTTTAATGCTGGATTCGATCGGATTCCTTTGTTACCATGGCAACTAGTTATATTACAAGAGTAGAAGTTGGACAAGGATACAATTGAAAACATAATATGGACATAATGTGTAATATAAACCCATGTGTGATGTGAAACAGGGTCAATGTGCATGGCACTGCTATTTGCATGGACCCTTCGGCTCAGTTCTACAGTAATATTTGGGAACCGCCATATATCTCATCATTCTTGTAGTCTTTAAAGACAATTGTTATTTTCATAAAGATGATATTGTGGCCAACTTCTTAGTGGTCCTTTTCAGCTTGTCTTCAATTTTATATGAAGAACCTATCCTCTGATAACTAGATACTTTTAATAGCTGAATATGTGCAGCATCAACCTATTGTAATAGTTGATCAAAGAAGATAGAGCCATACTTATATTAGTTTAGATGTCTATAAATCATAGATAATGGAAATCTTCCAATCATACTGGCCAGGCCAATGTGTCAGGATAATAACGTTGAAGCCTGTTCCAATGTTTCTGTTTAGGGAGAAAAGTCAAAAGTGGCGATTGCAAGAGTTCCAACCATCTTGGAATTCCTTCAATTGTCATGGAACTTCCCTCCCATAGGAAACAGCCAATAACTGACAATAATCTGGGATTTTACCATGATCGATGGGCGATCAAAAGTTGACCAGGAGTCCTAGCCTAATAGAGGAAGACATAGGTCTAGTTAGGGCCAAAACAACATCATCATCCAATTTGTGGCCAACTCTTGGGTCAAGCAATGTGTTCAAGACTACAAGAGTTCTAGAATTACAGCGAATCTAATAGGATTGCCTCTATCCATAAATACTGACCACATAAACCCGACTTTTGTATTGCCTAATCTGCAGACAGACCATCATGCATATAGATTATAGATTCTTCCTTCGTATCGATCACGAATAAATTTCACGTCTGTTGTTCCCGGTTTCCTGGGTTGACATTATATGGTCTTTCTCAATTGGAACCCTTTCGATAATCTGGAATGGGAAAGGTCATATAAATATATGTATATAATTAGCTACAGAGAGATAAGCGAAGTTTAATTACTTCTTCTCATCTCTGACTAGACATTTGGGCCGAAGTTGTTAATTATAAGCGTTAATAATGGATATACTAGGAATGTAAGTGGATGATTTGTCATGGCTCATAGATCTAATATGTCTAGCAAAATTATGGAACACTTTAGGTCTTGCATACATAAAAAAACAAAAGCATTATAGAAATTCTGCGTAAGAATTGGGACCTATGACCATCAACAATGGGTCATGTTAGCTGAAAATGTAATAAATATATATACTTGTTCGTGCTTTATGAATTATTTGTGCTTTATCCAGTTCACCACTGATCAATATTGCATTAGCTGGACAGGGAATGCCCATTCAAAGAAATTCAATACTTCATTGTATGATGTTGTCTTGGCGGCTCCTGACCGTACAATAATCACAGACACAGCCAAGCACTGAGATAGATGTCCAGGGGGCAAAATCCAGACAAACTAAATGTAGACATCGCAAATAAGTCCATGAAAATTATAAGCCAATGAGTCACAAACAGGCTCTTCAATCACAGCTCCCAACCCAACAAAGTTCTTCTGTTCCACTTTCAATGGCTGACTTGTTTATATTTCAAAGAAGGCACCTGAGTTCAGCGACTGACATTTATTGTTTAAGTGGTTTCAACCCAATTTTTATGACTGTGTCTGTATGTTTTTCTACTGTAAGAAAAAAAAGAGCTTATTAAGACGGCTCCCATTAATAAGGGATGGCCACTGGGACCGTGCTGCATCAGAACATACTGTATGTACACAATATAGCTGATGAACAGAATGCTATTATTAATCTGATTAGAAATGGACTTGTTTGCTATTACCTATTATTTATATAAAAGCAATATATTATGCAGATCTATATACAGAATATATAGAACAAAATTTAGGTTAACAAGCCATACCTAATAGAAAACCCAAAAATAAATGCAATATCAATATCACACGGTGCCAATTCTGAAAGAAATATATATATATATAAAACAAAAAAAGAAAAATATTTCAGAAATATAACAAGGCACTCTTGGGTCATTGAAAAATTATGAAAGTTATTTTTTTTTTGTTCTATATACAGAATAGTTTCATCTTCAATGTGCCTCACAATCTAATTTATTGTAGAGTACAAACTCTTATTTTAGCGCATACGGGCAATTTAACCCAATATGTGCAATTAAGACCATCATTGGTAATAATCAGAGGAGTAACAAGGCCTCGTAAATAATGTACTGCAGTCTTCTTTGTACCAGAGGGACCTGGTGTGAGGCCCCTTTATTCACCCGGGTATGAATGCGACCTCTGCACCTCCTAAAGTTACACCCCTAGCAATAACAATTACAATTTGGGAATCAAATGATTAGTTGTGATAATAGAAAATATGTAGCAATGGTCAGAACCCTAAGGCATTTTGCAATTAAAGGCCGCATGCAACTTTCTTTCATATTGGAGAAACATTGAAATTTCCTGTAACTCACACAGGTGACTCCATGTTGCTGCGAAGCCCTACCTGAATCCCACGTTTAATGCCTCATGCACACGCCCGTTTTTGAAAGCATACGGGTGGCACCCGATAGTCTTCACTTTAGCGGGTGAATCGGCTCCGGGAAAAATGGTAAGAGTCTCCGATCCGAGGAAGGATAGAACATGTCCTATCTTTCCTCGGATCACTGACGGGACTCGGACGGCACACTCGGTCGTGTGCATGAGCCGTAAAAGAATTGTTACTTTTAGGATATCTGTAGACATAATGTATGTTTTATTGCATCTTCTTTTGAGGAGCATCCAGTAGAGCAGATGCCTAAAACTAGGGAGAAATGGGTTCAATGTCAGACGGGGTTCCTTGGGCCCACGAGCTGAAATTTTTCTGAGGGTTCAACCTCCATCTCTACCGAACTTGTGCACGTCCACTTTTAATTGCGTTATAAGCTTAGTTGTTACCATTGTACTCACAGGACATAACATCAGTAAGGTCAAGAAGCTTATTTGTAACTCAACCGATAAGAAATAGACCTTAGTGACAAGTGATTGGCTTCAAGGTTGGTTACAAATGATGTTCTCTCCTTCTGGACCTTTGGCGTCTATTATGGTGTCAGAGTATGGGCCTACTGAAGCATCCTCTGGTACTCTGGTACTCCAGTCCGACACTTCATGGGTTGTGTGTACTTAGTCTATATATTTTACACATACAGACATACTTATTGGTAAATTTCTATCTGCTTGCCGATTGTTTCTAAGTTAGTACAGCTGCATTTTTTCTTTGTTTCATTTAATAAACTTCAGTCTCAAATATTCTATATTTGTCCTCTGATAACACTGAGCTTTCCATCTACACTTAATATATAGTGTGTATTGCAGATACCGTTGGTGATTCTAGGCAACAATCTCTTAGGTAATTGAAGGCCTCTTAGCTCAGGTCAGCTCAGCAGAAGCCCATTATCTTGTTTATGATCTGTATCTATTATTTGTGGGTGATCATCAAGTGAGACGATTTCCTGACCTTTATGGTTGCAATGTGGTGTCTCATACAAGAACAATGAATATGTGTGCGCATTTCATAACAAAGCCTATACAAGGATAGTAAAATAATGTTTTTTATTTTTGTTTTTTCACTGAATGTAATTTTTTGTTACTCAAGCTTTTTTTTCTTTCTTATAACAGTGGGGCCTCACATTGGACGATACTGTGGGCAGAACAACCCGGGACGAGTTAGGGCCTCATCTGGAATCATGTCCATTGTCTTTCATGCAGACAACGCAATAGCAAAAGAAGGATTCTCTGCAAACTACTCTGTATTACAGAGCAATGCAGAACAAGGTCAGCACCGCATCATTTATCTGTGTTATGCATTCTAGTACACAACCAGCCATTTAAAACATTGAAGAAACTTCAATATTACGAATATTATACTTTTCTCATAGTGCACCAAAATATTATCTATATGATGTCGTACCAAATACACAAGAAATACAAAATACAATCACTTTTTTTTTAAATAGGTTATTTTCTTTTGGATAGTTTTCATGTACAATATTGTGTTGTTTTGTACATCCCATTCTATCCATGGATGTGTATATATATATATATATATATATATATATATATATATATATCCATAGTAACAATCAACTTTATCTAAATACAAATCACTTAAATAAACATGCCTGAGCCTCTTGAAAGTTATTTGGAAGTTTTGGAACTTTTGAAGGACACGGTTAAGAACAACTGGAAAAGATTATGTGGCCTTCTGCAGTTCCGTTTTATTGTCATGGAAGAGCAATGCCCTGACCTCATAGCACTTAGTAAGGTTAGTATCCATAATAGCAGTAACAGCAAACCAGCTTAACTTCAAAGCTTTCATATGTGACCTCAATTACAAGGTAAACATCATATATTACTTTAATCCCACTGACAGGAAAACGGTGTCAGGTCGGACAACCCTGAAATCCATAGAAAAATGAAATGAGACTTAGATTTGTCAACATGGATGACCCCTCTGTAGAGAGTCACATGCCAAATATGAGGAAAACACTAAATCACTTTGTTATAAATGTATCAAAGATGGTTCCTAAACAAAACAGCTGATCCAATATATGATGTTCTTTTTTAAGATTTTGTGTGCAAAGAAGCCCTTGGAATGGAATCTGGGGAAATAACTCCCGACCAAATCACGTCATCTTCACATTATAGCACCAACTGGTCTACAGAAAGGTCAAGACTCAACTATCCTGAGAATGGATGGACACCTGGTGAAGACACAGTAAAAGAATGGATACAGGTATGTTCCAACTATGCTATGTCAAAGAACTAAAGTAAGAAATAAAAATGGGATATATATATATATTTGGGTTATAAATATACAGTATATTTATACATTTAAGATATGAATTATACAGAAAATCGATGTTATTTTCTTTGATGACTTCATGTTGTGGCCCTAAACTCGGACCTCTTGCGATCATCACGTGGGGGAACCTTGACAGAAAATTTCTGTGCAGCACCTCTGCAGGGGAAATGAAGCATTACACATTTAAATCAATGTAATGAACTGACATGCCTGGTCCACAGGAGCATGAGACTCCCTTTATAGCCGCTCTTCGTTCTGGCTATCTCTAAAGCTCGTTCCCGATATTTGCCCTGTGTAAACACGGAAGCGATCAGCTGATGAACGAGCAAACACTCATTTATCTGCTGATCTATCGTTTTAAAAATGAAAAATATTATCGTTGTCGGCAGCACATCTCCCTGTGTAAGCAGGTAGACTTGCTGCCAACATGATAATAATATATGGGGACGAGCGAATGGAGTAACAAGCGCTCGTCCCGATACTGGCTCCTTGTGAAAGGATCAAACGAGCGCCGATCAACGAGCTGTCTCGTTGATCGGCACTCGTTTACTCGGCCCAGCGTGGGCCATATAAGAGGACCTTAACTCAGATTTCCTTTATAGGGTATTTGAACATGGGATTTCTTAACCCTTTAATCACATCTAGTTGGTTATATGGCAGGGGAACTTGTGGTTTTGGCTCCTTGAACTATTTTGTACATTTCTATATACCGTACCCTAATAAGATCCAGGTTCATTAGAGCTCTGGATAGATGCCAGGGCAGAATTATACCTTTACATTCATTTCTATAATTATAAAGTGCCTTTTACTGCCATAGGGCTTTGCACAGAAAATAATTCAGCTTAATAGATGTAGGTAACATGTCAATTTCATTAGTGAACCTGAAACAGGCAACAAACTACTTTTATAGCTCTCTTTAGGATACAGGTGGTGAGTGGTGAAAATCCCGTATTTGTTCATACTAAGATGACGCTAGGTTACATTGTGGGGATGTTAGATTTCTCCTCCATACCAACAAGTTGTTCCAGTTAGTAAAGTCTATAATAACCATCATCCTCATTGTTTAGGCTTGTCATTCATTCTTTAATATAATCTGGTTACAGTTCAATTCCGTAATGTACATACAGTAAAGAGCGTCATAGTAAAAATAAAAAAAATGCCCAATTCTGGTACTGGTTCATGCCATCATACCTGATGCCCCATCCTGGTACAATAGGATCTGCACTCTTTAATGCATTCTTCCTATTTCTTGTAGGAGAGGACAGTTTGACCCTCAGGCCACCCCACTTTATTTGCTGATGGTGCAATTACTTTCGAGAGAGGGAGCTTTACACAAAGAAGATGGTGGATGGAGCTGACATAACAGTCGCCTCTTTAGTAAATGCATCCTTGGACATTAGTTTTATAGATAGGAGAATAGTTAATCAATGAGAATCTAGAAAACACATATACAGGTCATAGAAAATATGTTGAGATTCTGAAACTGTGCATAAGGAGACAAAAGAGGCAGATCACACTGAGAGGCAACATGCCAAGCAATTACAGCGGAGACATTTCCATATTACATCATATGCATAAAATAGAGGATGCAAAGGATATTTTAATTAAGATTTTTAATTTAGGTGTTCCCTGCTGTGGTGTTATTGTAGCAATATCTTAAGAATCTGTCACTGTGGATAAAAGGTCTGAGTCTGCTTCTATATATTACTGATGCCTTTCAACAAAGTTGTTGTTTTTTTTTTGCTTTTTTTGGGAACCACCAGTTCAGTTCAAAGTTACAATGATCCAAAAACATGATGATGCTTACCTATCTTTGTGGAGAGTCCATTCATGGTTTTACCTCCTCTTAGTCTGGTCATACCCCAGTAACATTTGAGGTTGAAGTGACACTGGTGGCCAACATGATTTTTGTAGTCATTAGGTCTGTTAGCCTAGAAGGTGGCCGACATGGAAGATTTTGCTAGAGATGTGAAAGAGATCAATTGGAGAGAATCCTTATCTAAAACACATGTCCATGACAATATAAAACAGTGGTGGTTTGTTGTGTTAGACGCATTCTTGGTTGATGGATCTACAATGCCATTAGGTCTACACCTAGCAAAGCTCTACTGTGTCGCCCTAGCTTTTCGCCTCATGCACTTGTGCCGTATGATACGTGAATAAAGATCCTCACTTAGAAGCTGTGACGCCTCGGACTTTCTTCTTTTTTGCTTATGTGCTAATTTAGTAAACACCTGCAAAGACTTTCTAAGATCTCTGTTGGAGGTTACAAAAAGGAGTATTGCAGGAATCTTTGTGTATGTTTGTTAAAAACAACCTTTCTAATGAATGGTCATCCGAGTTGTTTTTTCTATATGTTGTGCTGATTATTTTTTTTATATATCTTTCCAATAGTTAAAGTTCTGAAACATAAAAACGGATCTCCATCCGCTCTAAAGATACATGAATCAGTATGTTATTTTAAACCTAATAGCAACATAGTGTTAAAAGGTGGACATTTAAGAAATTTTACTTTTTCACTTGCTGACGAATACTCAGAATCTCAAGGACACAACAATATATGTCTTTATTAACTAATTTTCATATCATGAAAGTGCAGAAGATTGATGTGTGATTCTCACAGATTTTATCTCCAGAAGAGGATCAGGGTAGTTGCTATATATTCATGCTCAGGGAACTTTTTATAACATTTAATCCTCTCATACGATTATTTTATGTAAGTGAATAGTTGCTTTCATTGGGGAATATGGTCTGACAACAGAGCAAAGCATTTTTTAAGTAGGATGACACACAATACCACTATACGTGCCTACAGTCTTCTAACTTGTCTTTTACGCCTCAAAAAATGTTGATGTTCCTTCTAAAACATCCAGCAGCTCGCCCCCGTGACATAGCTAATGGGTAAATGGTGTGACCTCTGAACTGCTACAGTTTCCAGTGGGAGGAAATGGCACTTGACACAAGAATGTTACAGCTTCCTCTAACTGACTTTAAGAAAGGTCTCTCATCTATCTATCTATCTATCTATCTATCCATCCATCCATCCATCCATCCATCCATCCATCCATCCATCCATCCATCCATCCACCTATTGTCTATCTATCTATCTATCTATCTATCTATCTATCTATCTATCTATCTATCTATCTATCTATCTATCTATCTATCTATCTATCACATATCTATCTATAGATATATATGTAGGCTTAGTCCCAGTTCTGGGTGTATGTGCAGAGTAGGTCCCCACCTTACAGAGGTCGCCTTGTCGTGGCAGGTGGGCAAACCCTTTTTGATCAAAATGTGCACTAAGAACCTCCCTATTTATCTATCTATCTCTCTATCTATCTATCTAATATCTATCTATCTCATATCTATCTATCTATCTATCTCATATCTATCTCATATCTATCTCATATCTATCTATCTATCTATCTATCTATCTATCTATCTATCTATCTATCTATCTATCTATCTATCTATCATCTATCTATCTATCTATCTATCTATCTATCTATCTATCTATCTATCTATCTATCTATCTATCTATCTATCTATCTCATATCTATCTATCTATCTCATATCTATCTATCTATCTCTCATATCTATCTATCTATCTATCTATCTATCTATCTATCTATCTATCTATCTATCTATCTATCTATCTATCTATCTATCTATCTATCTATCCATCTATCTCATATCTATATATCTCATATCTATCTATCTATCTATCTATCTATCTATCTATCTATCTATCTATCTATCTATCTATCTATCTATCTATCTATCTATCTATCTATCTCTCTAAATAGAGTCTTGCTTATAGAGAAATAACCAAGGAGATGTAATGACCGGAAGCCAGACAGACTTTCTATTAATATGACTTTCATCTATTGTGTTCTGGGACCTAGAACAATAGAAAAGAAGGTCATAGGCGTCCTCCTCTTCCCCACTACCTGGCTTGTGAGGATATTTTCCGTGCGGCTTATAATATCTTAATGAAAGTGCATTTCACTACATTTTTACTCACCGACCATTAATAATAGGAAGGCATAAAAATTTAACACACATGTCCAAGCTGCTCTACATCTAAAATGACAGCCGAACAAGTAGTTAGGGAGATGAGGGATCAGGACTGACGTTCCATCGTATATCTTCAGAAAGAGCTTGGATGCGCAATGAAACACTTGAGAAACCGCATCATAGCAAAACTGTAAACACCATCCTGCTAAAATGAATGTAATGAATAATGGATGGTCAATCAGCAGATCTTCCAAGCCTTTATACATATTCCTGCAGCAATTTTGCAGACTAAAAATGTCATCTGTCTTTGCCAAATAACATGGTATTCATCAACAATTACTCACTCATAAAGTCCGGCAGACGTGCATGGGAAAATGTGGGATGTATTGGAATTGAGCAACGAGTGTTTCTTATTTCTGAAATGATTCTTCACTGTCAGCATCTGCTGCTTTATCTCGATCCGTGGCCAATTCACTCCCGTACAACACGGTGGATCTAGACAGGAAACAAATACCCTGCCGGCGAGATGGGAGAAATATAATATGTTTAAAGGAAAATAATAAGAATCAAATCCACTAATTAAAGGAAATTATGTCAGACTTATCAGCCTAAACTATTTCAGAATAATTAAAATGGACCTGCCATACTGCTTAAAAAATACTCAAAGTATCAGGCTTAGTGAAATTCTAATTGTGAATATTTATATTTATATTTATATTTTTAATTCTTTTTTTATTTTTCATTTTCAAAACTTATTTTAAGAAAGAGCAGCTAGTAGACATCAAATGTCTGGCAATCATCCTACGATTAAAGTGAAATTCTGTAATGTATGATGTTGTTGCGGTCTCCTGCAGGCTTCTAAGTAGTAAAAAGACAGAAGATGCCTGGGCCATTATCAAGAATCCAAGAAGGCAATGGTTGACAACTGAAAATCTTCTTAGACCTATGTATTTTGCTGTTGTCACAGAATCTCCTCCAGGATACTTCATATTTTCTGTAAATGATGTATGGCTAGTGCCAACTAATCATCTCTGCCCCTCCTTGCAGTGGTTTGGATTTTGTACACAGGCTGTGACATGCATGCTGCTGCATAGGCACAGTCTGCAGCCCCTCCTGTGCAAGTATATCCAGCATCTTGCTCACAATTTGGAATGATCTATACACAGATTTTATAGCATCCAATCAGATAACAAGTCACCTTTGATCGAGTATCTGTATTATATTTTAATATATTTGGACTTTTTTATTATACCATCACTAACAATAGCCATGATCTAAAAATAAAGCACTTTGTAAGTGAAACAAGTACTCTTTAGATAGACATACAGACATATGATAGATAGATAGATAGATAGATAGATAGATAGATAGATAGATAGATAGATAGATAGATAGATAGATAGATAGATAGATAGATAGATAGATAGATAGATAGATAGATGATAGATAGATAGATAGATAGATAGATAGATAGATAGATAGATAGATAGATAGATAGATAGATAGATAGATAGATAGATAGATAGATAGATAGATAGATATTTGATAGATAGATAGATAGATAGATAGATAGATAGATAGATAGATAGATAGATAGATAGATAGATAGATAGATAGATAGATAGATAGATAGATAGATAGATAGATAGATAGTAGAGAGACTGATAGATAGATAGATAGATAGATAGATAGATAGATAGATAGATAGATAGATAGATAGATAGATAGATAGATAGATAGATAGATAGATAGATAGATAGATATGAGATAGATAGATATGAGATAGATAGATAGATAGATAGATAGATAGATAGATAGATAGATAGATAGATAGATAGATAGATAGATAGATAGATAGATAGATAGATAGATATGAGATAGATAGATAGATAGATAGATAGATAGATAGATAGATAGATAGATAGATAGATAGATAGATAGATAGATAGATAGATAGATAGATAGATAGATAGATAGATATGAGATAGATAGATATGAGATAGATAGATAGATAGATAGATAGATAGATAGATAGATAGATAGATAGATAGATAGATAGATAGATATGAGATAGATAGATAGATATGAGATAGATAGATAGATAGATAGATAGATAGATAGATAGATAGATAGATAGATAGATAGATAGATAGATAGATAGATAGATAGATAGATAGATAGATAGATAGATAGATAGATAGATCGATCGATAGATTATTTACATTAGTTGATATGTTAATTCAATTTTTTTATCTTTTCTTTGAAATACTATAAATGGAGCCTTAGTTTCGCTAATATCTAATGTATACAATCTTTCGTAAATAATTGCTAAATAACCTGGTTACCATGGCAACAATAGATGAAACTAGCGGAAAATTTGTATACTTTTTAAACAAAACAGAACAAAGTGCTAAACTATAAACAAACAGCTGCTTATAACATATGTTATCTGACTTCTGTTCCACTTTAATCTCTGGAAGGGATTTTGTACTATAAATACTACTTCCTGAATAGGACGCACTCTTCTTTTGAAGTTTCTCAAAAACAAGTTAATTTAAATAAATACTTTAGTAGGCACGAACGATGTGCCGGCTGTATTGAAAATGCGGTGCTTAGAGGAAAATTGGTGGTTGATATGGTAATCATTCAGAGATATTGAAGTTCCGTGAATTTAAAGGAAAATAAGCCGATTAATCATTGTGATGATGATGATGAGTGTCATTAGCATTATTATTCCCTCTCATACTCTCTATGTGGGTGAGAATGTAGGACATCATGATTTCAGGCATGAGTGGATCAGTCTTTGTCTGTACTCCATTCAACAAGGCACCACTTACTGCTAAAAAAGTATATTTGCTGTAGATTATAATGAGCCTTGCTGTGGACAAGGACTGATGAAAGTGATCAACATCTGTGTACAGCACTGAAGTATATTTTGGCATTATATGGGCATACGAGCATGCATGTTTATTCAGTAGGGTACACTACTGACAGTGGCTTATGTCTCCGAAGAACAAAGGATTATTCATGTTGAAATTCAACATGCCCGATCCTGGTTTCCCACAGCAAGTACCATTGATAGTCTGGAGGCACCCGCACCCATACCAGCAACATTTATTGAATTTATAAGGGCAGACAAAAAATAGATGGCAATTAAATGAATGTTATCATGAAATAAATGCTGGCCTGGCAGTCAATATGTTCCCTAATCCATAGAAGAGCAATTACTATATAGTACTGACTCTGGTGAGGTAAGGGACTGATAGGGACACCCAGGGAGAGGTTGGAGAACAAGGTATTTCGTGATGTTTGCAGGGTGTACCAGAGAGATTTGAGGTCTTCTCTCTCATACATCTGTCCCGTTGGATTTAGATATGAGGTTTTTGTGTGGCAGGGTTTTGTAGATGTGTATGTTTTGATCCCTTTATCATTTTTCGAATAAAAGTTATATTTTAATAGTAGAGTTTAAGTTCAGTGATTCCCAGTCTGATGGCACTACCAAAAGCCCAAATGTCTGGAGTGTCTGAGAGTATTAAAGGACTTGCATTAAAAAATGTTTGTTAACATTTGATGGGCAAATTCAAGTCAAGTCAAGATCAATCTTGCTATCGGAAATATTCTGCAATCTGGACTACTATCCAGAAACTAAGGGCTCTTTTACACCGGCCAATGATCGGGCAAACGAGCGTTCCCGATCATTGCCCTATGTAAACAGGGCAACGATCAGCCAATGAACTAGCAAACGCTCGTTCATCAGCTAACGTATTGTTTTTGCAGCACTAAATATTATTGTTGTCGGCAGCGCATCTCCCTGTGTAAACAGAGAGATCTGTTGCCGACATAATGGGAATGCATGGGGACGAGCGATCATAGCAAAGGAGCGATCGTAGCCAAGGAGCAAACGAGCACCGATCGGCGCTCATTTTTTCGACCAACATTGGCCGGTGTAAAAGGACTCATATTAGAGTCTTTGTAGGAGGATACTTGATACATTGCACAGGAGCAGCCAAGGGTCCACCCTAGACTCTAGTTGCAAATGCTAGCAACCGAGAATGGGCATTAACATGCTATGACAAATTGCCTATTTAGCTTAAACCTAAGATTAGATTTTGATGAGAGAAAATCTGTGGGTACAGCCCAAAACCTAATCAACAAAGTTGCATTCCATTGCACATTTTTCTTGGCATACACCACACAAGCATATGTAGTCTGGCATTATTGGTTTGCCAACGCTGTTTATTAATCCCACTTCTGCCCTAAAACCAAGATCCTGGCTTGTATGACCTTTTCACAAATCCAACCCTATTAACAAGTCATTTTAAAAATTGTATGAGCATTAAGAACACAAAGCTACAATGTAGCAGTGCACACATGTTTAGGACATCTGGCTTCGTACAGTACACAGCCTTAAATACGATACTGTAATTAATTTTAAGAAAACCTGCTAAAAATTTCACAACTATTTAAGGGAAGTTTTGAAGCTGCTCCGTGAAATACAGTAAAATCTGCCATGGTGGAATAAGTCACCATTTGTGAACCGCTGCTTGCTGCCAGCATATAGGCTTTAGTATATCAAATAAATACTTTATGAAGCTTTTTAGCATTTGGGTGAAAATTAATTCCATTAATCATCCATTTTAACAGCAGGTTTTGTTTTATAAACAGTCACTAAATAGTGATGTAAGCTCATGAAATATTTAAAACTTTTTGGGATTTAAAGTCGAATTTGAAACTTTGGACTTTTCCTAAAGTAAAGAGATTGTATGTTTTTACACTTATTTACTTCAGTTATCAGCTTACTAGTTGGTGCATTAACTTTGAAGGTTTCTAAATCTATGAATCATGGATGACAGCCAAAATTGTCTACGAGGCAAAGCACTGTTGAGATAATTGTCTACAGATCACTGGTATTATATATAATGCAACTTTTATTTAATGGGACAGGCAGAAAACAATCTAGAAATATAGTGTGAAAAATACTCCTTTGTGGGGCGCTCTCGTGCAAAATTCTTAAATAATCCTCAATAGGTATTCAAAAAAAATGTTGATTTATTCATATACATACATAAAAAATACTGGTGCTACGCGTTTCAACCCCGAACTGAGGTCTTTGTCAGGCATGTCCTGTGGTGGATAATTTAAGAATTTTGCATGAGAGCGCCCCAAAGAAGCATTTTTCACACTGTCTTCATATCATTGGACCACGGGGGAAATCTCCATCTACGGAGCCATACATCGAGGGTCAACTCCGGAGGCTTGCTGAGAGTGCTGAAAATAGTGGGACAGCATCCCGATCTGCTCCAAAGTTGTGTTGTGCCGACGATCCCGCACAACTCCATCAGTTGAGTCAAACCAGATTCACCTAAGTTTTCCACACAATATCCCCGACGGTATTACCTTAGAGGAGCGCCATTCTCTCTCTTTTTGTTTTTCCATTAAGCAATCTAGAAATACAGCACTGAAATATATTTTTGAATTTTGGAAGTCATGGGTAGGACAAGTTCTCTTGACGCCCATGGCAGGGTATTTAGAATGTGCCTCGGTCTCATAATAACTGTTGGAAGGACAATCATTCACTTAATTGCCCCCTGTCACAGCACCCATGGTACAGCATTATCAGTAGGTTGGTCAGCGTCCTATTGGTTGAATAGAGAAATTTAAAGGCTGAGCAATTTTTTTTTTGCTTGATGCATAATTTGTGCCCAACTCATTGGTGACCTAGGCAGTTGCCTTGTCTGCCTACCCCTTGTCCCAGCCTGGTTGGAAGTTGGCTTGGTTTGGCTAAAGCTAGGCTTCAATAACCACATACGCAGCAACGTACATGAAAACAAAGACAGGAGGTAAAACCATTGATTTCAGTACCAGATATACTCATGTAGCAAGTGCTAATATCCATTATGCTGGGAGTCTCTAATAGCAGTCACACTTATAATGTGGTCAATAAACATCTATTGATTTTCAAGAAAATATCTAGTAAATGTCATCCTATGATTTTCCTTTATTTAGAACCCAATCATAAGTCTGCATGAGTCTGCAGTCATAGAGCACCAATACCGGTTCCCCCTTAATCTATGGCTAACCAAGCATTGATTGTTGGTTTTCAATGATCTATAGACATGAACTTTTCGCTTTGTATTTGACAGAGAATTATATTATGGCAATGTCAGAGTAGATAAAATAGGCTCCCCTGGTGATCTGTCTATTCTGTGCATACAGGTTTAAGGTAAAAAGTGCACGGAGCTGCTTTATGGAGCTCCGCACATTTTTCAGCTGGATGTGCTCTGGGCTAAGATAAATTGACACTTTAATGAAACACTAAAAGCAGCGGCTGCAATCAGCTGAGAAGTGTAATGCGGAGATTGCTCGGCTCTATACATGCACATACTTCAGCTTTGTGATAGGTGCATGAGTAATGGGAAATTATGTGTTTGCTAGCTATCCTGGAGACCCTAGAAAAATTAACATACTGTACGATAGTGCTGAACATCCTTCTTCATTTCTTACTTTTTAATGAACCCTTACAAATAAAACATTACAGCTCATCCCAAAGAAGGACTTAGCCTTTTTCTCTCTTTTTTCATATATTTTTACAGCAATTCTCTCCAGAACTACTGGGGTGTGTGGGGATCTTTTACATTGGTCTCCTAAATATTGATAAGTAATATACAAACATTCCTGTTTAGAGATCCGAATTAATCCCCTAAAACATTAAATTTCTTCAAAAATAAAGATTCATATTAATGCTTAGGCTTTTTTGCATTCATCTTGTCCATATAGATGGTATATGCCGGTAGATTCTTATTCATATCCCTTATACATGGAAAAGATATAAGCAAAGCCCCCCCCCCCCTCATTCCACGTAGCAAGCACATACACCTCTGGTCTTTGACTTTACCAATCAAATAAGAGACTTTATTAAGAAAATAGAGCAGCTTGAGGTATGTCAGCTATATTTTTTTAATCTCAGAGAATCCCATGGGGTAGTCCATCAGAACAGCCAATCCATATGTCTTATTTAGGGCAGATGGATGTCATAGACCATAATTCCCCACTCAGAACCCCACTCGGGATCCCCTCCATGAGCTAAAGAGAAGAAAAGCTGCAGAGAGCGGCCATGTTTTATGTGGTAACCCATTCATTTTTGTGAGTGGCATGTAATACTACATTGAACTAATAGCGAGGGCCAATAGAGGTTCCAGACTAACAGTGATCACCATGGCAGCTTTATTCTAAGAACAGATTATCTATTTAGGACAACTTACTACCTGTTGTGCCCTAGCTACTAGTCTTGACCCACATAACAAAACCCTTAATATTAATTATATTCCGTTTCCATTACCATATAAATGGTAATATAGACCCTAAACTATTTTTTTAAAACCTAAAAGTGACCTCCATCCACTAGGGGGAGTATCTAACCATTCTTC
Organism: Rhinoderma darwinii; assembly: GCF_050947455.1. Lineage (NCBI taxonomy): Eukaryota > Metazoa > Chordata > Amphibia > Anura > Rhinodermatidae > Rhinoderma > Rhinoderma darwinii. The sequence goes on from NC_134691.1 coordinate 313,629,727, forward strand.
TTAGCTTAAAAAAATGTAATGGTGTCTACCTAGTGAGAGCAATATAACTTCCTTTACTTACATGCAGATATATATTTTACAAATTAAGGAAAATAAACTTGATATGCAGTCAGATTGTCCTTTATTAAATCTCTGGTCTGCATTTCATATTTGCTTCCATATCAGTAGTTTGCCGGTGATTCAATGTAGTTATCTTTTTTTATTGGCCACGTAAGAACTAAAACCTAAAAAGTAAACAGCTGCTTTAGAAATTCTTCAAGGGGGTCGTCTTTGTTTTAACATTCCTTTTAGTGGTTACACGAGTCTTAAAACTGTCTCTTTTGATCAAAAGCAAAGAAACACACCTGAAAATTTAGACTTTTCTACTATTTTCCTCAAGGAAAAAAAACAGACCAGCACTATAACAAACAAACTAATAGCCAGCAATTGCTGAGAAGGTTAGAGCCAATCAGATCTCAACGTTCCACATCTGTTTTTTGTAAAACTATTTTTGCCTGTGGTATTTCAATGTTAGAAAACCTCTGTTATTGTCCAAGTGGGAGTCCTAGGGGAAGAAAATGTTAATGAAATCCATAACATTCGCAGATTTTATTATTTCAATTTTTAGACGTTTACTAAGAAGCAAGTGCCGATTTCTGTACTGGAAGCCATAATTGTCCTTTTCTACAGAGATCATAAGTCCTCGCTTTGAGAATCAGCGGTTATGTTGACACAGAGCAGCACAAGGAATCATTACAGAGTAATAGCTCTCATATCTTGTTTTAAAAGCCTGTGGGTAAAACCTGTGCTTAGGAAACTTTGCTACATATCAAAAACATATCTTGTGGATAGCAGGTACTGTGGCGCACCGGAAAGTTTCCAACAAAGGGATTAACCGGAATTTGTATAAATGTGAAATATTCATGTGCACTAAACTTATCATCAAATATTCCTGGTCTACTACTTTATAACAGAACTGCAAAATGTCAAGCCAAGTGTAGAACGTCATGACTTGAGATGTAAGATATTGCTGTGAGTAGAAGTCAATGTTAATGTTAAGGAAGTAATGGAATTAAAATGACTTATATTGGAGTATGGTGTCGTGGCACACAAAGGTCAACATTGTGGTCAGCAGTCCATAAATCGTGGCCAAAAAACATTGGGCATCCAAAAATACCATCGAATCAGTCCTGGAACCGGACATTTACAAGGGGAAACCAAGGATTTAAGATCTAAAATATTTTGGAACTTTGTTTTGCTTGATGTCTCTGTTAGGCCCTATAAACATAAGATTGTAGGTGGCTCCATAACATCAAAACGGGCTCCAGTTCTGATGCTGGGTTTTGACACCCAAGACAGAAGGACCTGGTGTTTCCTTAACCCACCCTGCTCCTATTCATGACACTTTGAATAAGTCCCCATCCCCTTGCACAAGTTATTGCCACCCAGTACCAAATGGGATTGGACCAACCACAGCTGGGCCCTCTCTCCCCATGGCACACTTAGTAGACAGATAGTCTGCTTCTATGGTGTCTGCGCCCTTGAATGGATGGGATCTGCAGTCTAACGTCTGTAGCCATTTATATGGTGTTCAGTGGTCCTCGGACTGTATTTCTTCCATAACAACATGATGAACAATTTTAGGGCCTCAGCCAATTCCTTATCACTCTTAGTCTACACAACGGTTTTGCAGCTAGTTTAGCTCATGATGGACTTCCTAGTAAACCATGAATAGAACATCTGACTTGGCTTCTAACTATCATTTCTTGTTCACATTAAAGACTTGGAATAGATAAACCTTGAAAGATGAGTGGTATTTTCCTTGACTTGGACAGAAGCATGTTATAGCCTTGATAAATTGTACATTATCTTATGTTTTTGTCTAAAACGGCACTGATGACGTTGTTTTGTGAGATAAACCTTTACTAATGAGAAGAAACAACTGCTGCTCAACTCCCAACACTTAATAATCAGAGATAAAGTGAACTGTAAAGTAGCATATGTTTTTACAGAAAAAAAAAGTATCAAAAATGTTTAGAATTGACAAAATGATTTACCGTTTTTACGGGTACATTTAATTTCAATAAAAAAAATAAAAAAAAGAGAAAACAGTATTCTATTTATGATTTAATTTACACAATGATATAGTGTTTTTCTGCTATGTGTTTTTGTGAGCACTATGTCCGCTGTAAAAGCCATTCCTCCCAGGACAAATTAAATTAAGTGAAAAATAATCCAGTTGGAATAAGTTTTGCTAGGCATTTTTAATAAAGTGGCAGAGATACTATGTTTTTTTCCATCTGGCAATTAAATTGTAATTAAGTTTAAGACCCGAGTTATGTGGCTAGTATTAAACCAGCTTTAAAGATTTGGGATTGTAAATTGGTTGTCAGTGGTTTCATTTCTATTAGAAACAGGTGAATACTGAGTGCTGAAAAATAGCTCTCAATGATAAAAACATAAGATATTTTTGTACAAATGATAGACAATGAAAACAGCGTCTATGGAGCCTGTATGGAGGCACATAGGGTCCCTACATGGGGCATGTTGCTGATGCTTCTCACTCTGTCTACCACGAAATGGTAACTCCATGTGGCACCGTTTTCTCCCCTGGAAGAATGCCTCTGCATTACGGCATGTGATGGAGCGTGTCAAGGAATCCAAGATGAAAAAGTCACTGTGGGCCTTTGTTTTAAATCGGAAGGACACAGAGGTACAGCATGGACACATAGCCGACTATGGCCACCGCATTACCCCACTATGATGTGCCCCTTATGCAGGATTGTGCATGAGGTCTAAGGTATTCTCCGCTCTACTACAGATTGCTACAATTCTTTACCTTAGGGGAAATTCCACTTTAAAAATCTTATCACATCCCATTGAGACATGTCAGAAAATACAATTGGTCACGGTCCATAACACAACTATAATTTTTATCACCGTTATCCCTACAACACAAACCATTAAGACATTGACTGTAAATAAGACAGAGATCTAAACCTTCTGTGCACATATCCATAGAAGTTTCTGTTTACCGATGTCATCCATCTTTGCCACAATTTCCAAAGTAATCTTACAGCTCCTCAAGAGTTTTCAAAGGACAGGCTCATGAGTATCATTAAACCTACAACCCATATTTTCTTCTGCCAAAAAAAGACGCCCATCCATCAGGTCCCAATTTTACCCTCATGAATCACTGGCACAGGCTCAGACTCTTTTTATTTAATGCATGCTTAAAATGACTTTGACTTATCTTGCACAATAAGTCAAAGTATTTTCTATCGGAGAAAAGGCAGTTTTAATACATCACTCAAAGCTATAATCGAGTGAAAAGACTCTCATTGCTTTTGTGCCATGACAATACATGCCTGTTGTAGCTATCATTGAGGCCGTTCATTGACTCGGCTGGCCCCACAGTGTTAGTCTTTTTCCCCTTTTCGCACACTATGACATGGCTGTGTCTTAACCTGGAGCACTGAGTTGCTTTTGTTTCTTTTTGACTGAAGCCCATTCTTGCCAATATTTTACGACTAAAACAGATTTCATTATTGAAAGAGAACCAGATGGAATGGAAGTTCAAAGGATCCATCTGAATTAAATATATTTTTTCTTCCTTTGCTTCTGATTTATGCATAGAGAACACAAAAGCATTAAAGAGTCGAAAGATTCTGCACACAAGACAGACCATCCCCGCAAGCATTGTCTCTTTTAATCTCCCAGAAACATTCGGTTTTTAATCTTCTACACTCTATTATTTTCTACGCTCTCTTCATATTGTTGGCATCTAAGACACAACACCAATGCCACTAGGCTACGCCACTACCCCACTGCACCAGCTTTGTGTTGGGTTTTCTTAGATTTCTCTATCTTAGGTTTCGGACAAGGATATTTCCTATTCACTGCAGATATGTATGTGTTGGAATGTGCATTTGTACTTCGTTATTAGACGCTGTTCGGAATGAAAAACTCAGCACCGTGCCAGTTCCGAGGAAATCAATAGCAAAACGGTTAATTATGTTATGTTTCAATGGCTGGAAGGATTCATTCATAAGATCTAACATTTTATGACACAATTAAAACTAGAAGCAGCATGTTGCCTCTCTGTTACAAGCCATTACATCTTAATGTTTAAATTAGTCCTTTCTTTCTTTTACATTGTTACAAGAAGGCTTCTTTCAGTTTTTAGAATGTCTCAACTTTTTGCATTGTACAAACTATGTTAAAGAAGGACAAAGAAGCAAACTCCTTCAGATATTTCTTGAAGCCCCCCCCCCACCCTATTTGGCTGAATATTATCGATAATGCAAATATATATTGGAGATAGATTAAGTTTGTAATGGTTTAAAGGAGTTCTGGGCATTTTATATTGATGGCCTATCCTCAGGATAGGTCATCAATATCAGATCGGTGGGGGCCCGAATACCGGCATCTCCAACGATCAGCTGATTGAAGGCACAGCGCATACACATACGTAGCGGTTCTGCCCCGGGATTGCTGCTCAGTCCCATCCACTTGAATGGGATCGTAACTGCAATCTTAGGCAGTCAGCTAATAAGGTGGGTGCCAGGAGTCTGAGACCCACCGATCTGATATTGATGACCTATCCTAAGGAATCTCACTGGATGAAGTGCTGGATTTTTCAATTGCCTTTCTTCATGGATTATACCGTCTGCCGATGAGGATTTATCGGAGCACCATCTGAATGACATAACACCTGATATTATAGGAAGCACGGTGAGCGGAATATTTTTTCTTTGTGTTATCCTAAGGATAGGCCATCAATATAAAATGCCTGGATAACCGCTTTAATTATATTGGACATAGTATAACATTTTGTTACAATTCCAGTGTTGAGGGGCATCAGGACACAATAAATTAGCATTGATTTTCAAGCACAAATGAGTGTTATTTGCTAAAGCCTCCATTTAGAATACAATTAAAGGGGTTCTCTGCTTTTGACTAATCCTAATTATTATAATTATTATTAGAAGAATACCCTGATTATAAACTGTTCACATGGTGGATTGGTGCTTGGACCCCCAGCGGTCAGATGTAATCTGTGGAGAACCTGGCAGCAAGTTTTCAACTCCCCTAACAGCACCAGCACAGGGGAAATATAGCATTACATAATACCCTTTGAAATCAATTGACTGTCTGAAATGCATGGATATGTTGAGTCCTCCAGAGAGAGAGACGCTCTTTGCAGCTGCTCTGCTCTGACTGATAGATGATCCTTAGACTTTCATTATAGGATATTTGAAAATGTCATTTCTAAAATATAAACTTAGCCACAAACATTATAATAATGTCGGCATATCTCGCCATTATTTTGGCCATTCTCACAATAACCTGATGTCTGTGGGGGCTGCCAGATAAGATAGGTATTAGTCCAGTTCTGATGCTTAATGTGGCAGCTCTCAACTCTTGTCTTGACCAAACATACATTTTTGGGACAATCACTAATTTCAATCACCAGACTTATGATCATTCAGCCAAAAATGACTTTAAAGGGGTTTTCAGAGTTATTTAAAAAATTGGCCAATGCTGGAGGGATGCAAAAAAAAAAAAGAGCCATTACTTACCTCACAGATCCTCCTCGCTCCAGCGCCACCGCTTCCTTCCTCTCCGCCGCTGTGTATTGACATAGCTGCAGCGATGGCGTACCCATATACCCACGTGATGGCTACAGCCAATCACTGGTCTCAGTGGGTATACGGCACAGGATGGCTGAGGCCAGTGCTTTGCTGCAGTGATCCCGTGGGTATATGGGCTTGTCATCGCTGCAGCTATCTCAATACACAGCGGCAGGGAGGAACAGAGCGGCGGCGCTGGTACGATAAGGATCTGTGAGGTAAGTAATGGCTCTTTTTTTTTCTGCATCCCTCCAGCATTGGCCATTTTTAAAAATATCTCAGAAAACCGCTTTAAAGAGGCTCTGTCACCAGATTATCAAATCCCTATCTCCTATTGCATGTGATCAGCGCTGCAATGTAGATAACAGTAACGTTTGTTTGTTTTTTTGGAAAAACGATAATTTTTGGCTAAGTTATGAGCAATTTTATATTTATGCAAATGAGCCTTTCTAATGGACAACTGGGCGTGTTTTCTCTTATTTCCAACTGGGCGTGTATTGTGTTTTTAGCAACTGGGCGTGTTTACTTCTTTCACTGCACAATCACACTGTGCTGTGGATCATGCTGGGCTGGAACAATGAGAAGTGTAGGACACTGATTGGTCGCTGATTGGTCAGCCTCATACACTCCTCTGTACAACGCCCAGTTGGTAAAAAGTAAAAACACGCCCAGTTGTCCATTGAGAAACTCATTAGCATAAATCTAAACTAGCTCATAACTTGCTCAAAAATGATAGTTTTTCAAAATAAAAACCACTGCTGTAATCTACATTACAGCGCCGATCACATTATGTAGGAGATAGGACACTTATAATGTGGTGACAGAGCCTCTTTAAGTCTATGGCCAGCAAGACCCCTTTTTGCCTACCTCTTGAAAATATCCTTCCATGACCTGTCTCTATGTGTACATGTTTATGTTTACAAAACAATTCTCTTAGGGATTATAATCCAAAAATAAAAAGTTACAATTTTTCATTTAATGAGCTGACTGATGCAAATCCTACCAGTGGGAGTATTGTTACTTTGTAAGTGCGGTTATTTTTTCCCGTGTGGCTCTTGAAGATACCTGCGTAGTAGAGTACATATTTGTCTTCCAGGTGAAGTTGACATTATGGCCCATATGAGCAAATCCACACTAATGGCAATGTACCAGAGGAACGGCTGGCAACAGTATAATGTACACAATGTATACAGTGATGCAATTCCCAGATGTAACAATTACATCAGTCAGCTAGTGAGACTGAGTCTCATAAGATATCTGTTTTTGTGTTTGTATCCCTGTACAGCCTTGGGATAGTTTTATGTAGGGAATACATACTGGTCTATGGTGACATATTCTAAAACTGTTTTTACCTGCAGCCATTTGTTATCCAATATAACAGCTCTGGGAGCAGAGTAAGAGCCTTGGCTGCTTCTCAAGACTATAATCCATTTTTGCTACATGTAACCTTTCAAGAAAATTTATGTATCTAGGAATCGCTATGTATAACTCGTTTTATTACATGTCACACAATTCATTTTGGAACATGAAAAAGGCAGAGTTATTTAGATATCTATCAAAACATTTACATATTTAAGGAACCAGGAGTCCGTGTTTTGACTCCTAAAGGCAAAGATATCCAGCTACATTTTTACCCGATGACCCCTACCCACACATGATGTCATCACATCATACTGTACAACTATTTTTTTCCGTCTGTATGTCCTAAGGGCCTTGGATGAACCTAATAGGGCTTGTTAAAGCATCCACAGGCAGCTTGTCATTTATTTTAATTAATTTTTTTCGTTTTTTGCAACATTAATTAAAAATGTTCTGCTACTCGTATCCAGATGAACTTCTTTATCATAGGCAACAATATGGACAGAACACTATAGGTCAAGTGTTTGCAACCATGTTCATTGAAGACTCAAATTTATAACCTTATCCTCAGTTATAAGTCAGTAATGATACTATAAGAGGTAACTATATATTGGCTATGGGCAAAATACTATAGACTTGGGGAGTCAAATAGACTAAGACTGGTTTCACACTTGGGTGAATTTATTAACCTTTACATTTTTTCCGTCGATGGGGCAGTGTGAGGGCTTTTTTATTTGCTAGGGCGTTCTGTAGTTTTTATTGGTACCATTTTAAGTACCTAAGACTATTTGATACATTTTATTCCAATTAATTTAGGGGGTAAGGTGACCAAAAAAACAGCAAATCCGACGTTTATTTTTTATATTTTTTGCAGCATTCACCATGTGGGATCCATATTGTGATATTGTAATAGGTTGGACTTTTACGGACCCGGTGATACCAATCATGTTTATTTTTTTATTTTCTAGAATACTTTCGGGGAAAAATGCGAAGAGTTTATTTACTTTTTAAAATGAAACTTTTTTTGCACATTATACAAAATGTTGTTTAACTTTTTTTTTATGTTTTTTTTTTTTAGTCCCCCTATGAGACTAGAACAAGCGGTCGTTTGATCGCTGGTACAATACACTGCAATACTCATGTACTGCAGTATATTGTGCTATTTACTGGATCCTATTAAGCCCTGACAATGGGCTTCACTAGGGCCCAGGCTCCCATGACACCCTTGAGCACCCCGCGATTGGGGTCAGATGAGGTGAAGGAGGGACCCCTTTTTCTAACGACTTAGATGCCGCAGTCAGTAGATATTGACTGTGGCATCTACGTGGTTAGTTGGCCATGATCGGAATGAACTTCGATATCGGCAATTAGAGTGAAGGGTCAGCTCGATGTTACACCTGTGAGCCTGGGGTTAATAAATTCTGATAAGCTATTTGTAAATCAACCCATAATAATTGGCCCTAGCATCAAGTGACTGGCTCCAAATTAAACCATGTCTTTTGGGGACCATTTTTGTGTCAGACTCTGAGCCCACTGGAGGTTACTTAGGATGCCAGTCCAACCCTGTTTAGATACACCATTATTTTTCTATTGTATATAAAGTATAAGTTCTAATCTATGATCAGCACGCAAGAACAAAATGGGCTTCCATCACAAAATTTTGGTCCATCAGTCAATATAATTCTGTAAAAGCCCTCTTACATACATTTTTAAATAAAAAATGGTATTACCCAGAAGTGCTTTACTCCAAATTAAATTAGTTTGGATGAGTTTAATAAAATTGTCAGGTCTTGGAAGAAAAGCTCAATCCATAATTAATCGTACAGAGATGTAACAGATTTATATTTGTTGTTACAAGTTTGTTTAGAAACCCTTTATACTCCGTCTTGACCTGTTCTTTGGCAATTGATGTTTTTTGTTCGTCACCATATTTAAAGCAAGACCATTTCTAATCCATTGCGAAATGATTTTCTATGCTTTGCAGCTAATGAAGCTCATTGTAGTCGATTCACAGGTCAATGGTTGAAGTATGGAAAGATTCAAAGTCTAAAAGCATTTCTAAGTGATCGACGTAGAGCTCGCGGATTACAGCCACTCTTAATAGATTAGCTTGAAGATGCAAATCAATTAAAAAGAAATCTATTTGTAAGCATTATTTACTTAAATAGGAACAAAAGGCAAAGACTGACGGCTTCGAATGACATTTCCTCAATGTGTAAAAACCTCCCACCTGCTGGGAAATGTTACTTATATATAGTCTATACCAAGAATATGTTGCCCAAGATTTGCAGACGTTAAGACCAAACGTAAGGTCAACCTTCTCGTAACCATGTCTGTCTGTCCGTTCAGTACTTAAAGCATACCTTACTTTTCAGGTGACTTTTTAGAATAAGCTGTCATATGCGTGTACATGAGGAATAACTCTTTCTCTTTCTCTCTCTTTCTCTCACTCTCTCTCTATCTCTATCTCCCTCTCTTAGTTCTATCATGTCTTCCATACACTGCACACATATAGAAGAGGAGAATCCTGCTCTCCTATCTCTATATATCACATATACAAGCAGTAGCAGCTGTGTCTCTCTTTGGCTGCTTCTCCCTCTCTCTCACTCTTCCACCTCCTCTCTCCATAGAGTTCCATGGGCAGCTGTAATCTGATCCTTCAGTGAGCTGATGGTCCGTAAATATATGTGTTTATTTTCCTCACCAAGATGTTTATTAAAGGGGTTGTCCACTACCGGACAACTGATGACCTATCCACCGGATAGGTCATCATTATATGATCGTGGGGGTTCGACACCCAGACCCCACACCAATCAACTGCTCCGGCTGCCTTTGGGCACCAAACATCCATGCCAGAAGCAGATGGCTGATAGCAGAATAGTGGCCGAGCTGCAGTTCGGCACCACGGCTGCTATGCAATGTACAGAGCCAACTGCTTCCGGCTCCGTACATTGCATACTGTGCAATGACATCCGGTGTCCGCAGGCAGCCGGAGCAGCTGACCGATGATATACTGATGAACTATTCGGTTGATAAGTCATCAGTTGTTGGTAGTGGAAGACACCTTTAACTGTTAGTAAGTGGAATCCTTCTTATACACATTTAAATACTGAAAACCTTACTGATCTAGTCCTGTTCACACTGCTGAGGGCATGTTACAATGTATCAGTCTGGGCAATCTTCAGTGAGCTACACACAGTAGCTACACAAATCTGCCTTTGAGCCGGCACATTGACACATTGGGACAGAATTATAAGATATTATTTTAGCTTGGAGAACATAGTAAAATGACACTTGTGTTTTCCACATTTGTTTCAAAACACTGGGATCTATTGTGTGGATTTTCTGATTAATTCAAGCACCAGATCCATGTGGTCTCTAGATTATAAAAGCAGGACCTACCTGTGGTTATAGATCACTTACGCAGCTCGCTAGAAAGCCTTTCCATCAGATCACCTATTCCATAATCACTCGTAGTAGAAGCCCATTATAAAGCCTGAAATGTAAGCTATCATTATCACAATCACTGCTTTCTATAAAGGGCTACCTGATGAAGGGTACAAACCAGAATACACATATAAAACTATTCCTGACATTTTGTTTTCATTTTTTTTTAAATAAAAGTATAAAGGACTATAATTACCCTTCTGCTAATGGACTGATCCTTCAATTTGCAAAATAGGCTCTAAATAAAATGAAATGGACATGTCCATTATAACATATGGGGATAGTTACTGCATCCTTGTAATGACGCCTGTTGTAGTGTTCTGTGGCCTCAAGTCATTCCATAAGCATTGATCTACCTATACGTAATAGCAGTGTTCGTTAAAAGCACTTGTGTTTTAGATGTACGGCTGCCTGTATTACCAACCACTTCCTGATATTTTAATGGATGCATTTTACTTTATGGGTCTAATTGAACACTATGGCTGGAATTTCTCTGAAATTACTGCCACTTTTTCCCTGCCAGAAATAATGAATTGCTCAAGCTAGACAACTGGTCAGTAATTAAAGGTTTTTCATCAAGCCCTCGAATACACAGAATAGTGGAGTCAGTAAGGGCACTGAAAATAGCTTCAGATGAGTGGGGAAAGAAATCCCTGTAACTTACATGTAATTCATCATTTTAATCAGGGTCATTACAAGTTTTACAACTGCAAAATAGATCTTTCTGGATATTGTCCACTGTTAAAATAAATCAGATGTTATCCCAGTGCAGTAGACATGACACATGTGGGAAGTGGGGAATAGGATATGTGTAGTTTTATTAAATTCTAAATCAATTCAGACTAGGATTTTCATGAGGATTCTGCATCCCACTGGACATCCTACTATGTCATAACTATGAATTTCATTATGGAGACATGCTGGGAATTATAGTTCTGGGGACAGCTCTGTAGCATAGCTAATGACATGCTAAATTGTGCTGCTGATACAATCTCTGCTGACTATATGTTCATGTTCACATCCCAACTACTGTATATAGCTTTTAATGAATTAAAGGGGTTGTCCATTTTGGATAATTCCTAGAATGGTGCCTTCACTGTAAATTGATCATAGAGTTTCCTGCTGTTGAAACCTCCAGCGATCAGAAGTAATCTCAAGGGGAACGAGCAGCAAGTGTTCAATTACTTTGCAGTGCCACCACTGGGGAAATTAAGAATTACACAGTTCCCATTGAAATCATCGGGCTGTCAGTTAAATACACGGGAATGCCGGGTCCTCCAGTGATTAAAGGACTCTCTTTTTACCCTTTCTCGGCTCTGACTAATAGATAACAGATAACTAAATGGGTTGCCCCTATTAATTCAGGTATTTGACAATGAGTTTTCAGTATTCTTTGTCAAGTTACTAAAAAAATTCCATTCAGTCATTCCTGGCTGAGAAAACTGAGCAATAATCAATATTACTGCCATTACAGCACCCATCTGTGTTGTCAACCAACTTTTCCAGAATCCAGAATGGCGCGTGCACCAGTAATATATCACCTGTTAGTGTACTGGTGCATAACAGGACATTGTTGTAATGAATGTAGCATTGCTAAAAACAAAATTGTGATACAAGAAAAAAATAATGATCACATACTCCGCAATTAATTAATCCATGTCATCTTTCAGAAAAAAAGCAAAAAAATAAATATTGTGTGATGTGTGGAGCTTCACAGCAGGACTGAGGGATTCTGCACTGTTTGGATATTGTTTTTATTTATTTTTTTAAGTAAAATTTGCATGACGGTCCGACACTGTTTTCCTCATTTTCAATTACAAATAATAATTGCGGTGCACGGCACATGCTGGGAAATTGAAGGGTTGAGCTCCAGAACAGTAATTAAAATAATGCTGGAAATACATGAGAATTTTAATAAGCTGCTTCTTCCACTCAGTATAAGGTCCTACTTTTTAAAGTCATAAGTGTATGAAGAGAATGATAGATAAAATGACCTGATTATAATGGCATTCACTTTATGACCAGATCTATAATAATGTCAGTGTCACTGCAATTCCCTGAGCTATTTGTCATTATCAGATGTAGAATTTTGTAGGGTGTTGTAGGATTTTGTAGGGTGTGGGAACTTTCTCCCATCGTCCATAGTCCCTGAATCGCATTTAAATTAGTATTTTCCCTCCTTTCCCCTCATCTCCCTTTACAGCTCTTCCTGTGTGTTACAACATAGTTCTATTAATTTATTCATGAACCAGAAAGCTGAGGATGAGCAGTGTTAGGCCCTGTTCACACAGAGTTTTTTTTTCAGGCGGAAAAATCGGACTCAAAATTCATTCAGGAATTTTGAGGCAGATTTTGACCTGCCCACATGCTGCGTTTTTTTGGGTGCAGCAAATGAGCACCATGGGCAAAAAACGCTTTCTCTGCCTTCCATTCATGTCAATGGGAGGTCAGAGACGGAAACGCCCAAAGATAGGTCATGTCGCGTTTTTTTACCGCTCGTGGGAAATAAACGCCTCCGCCTCCTATTGAAATTAATGGGAGGCGATTTCGGGCGTTTTTTGGTGCTGTTTGAGTCGAAAACAGCATCAAAATTATCAGTGTGAACTACCCCTACAGGTCCCTTTCAGCTATTCTGCAGTCTATACAGTCATTGGGGAGCAATACTTACTGCAATGGGGCCTCTTAGAATAGCTGAAATTAAATGTGTATATGTATGTATTGAATATTCTCTAATCATAGGTACTGATAATAGGTTCATCCCATAAAATAAGTGCCCCCCATTATATAAAGGTGTCATATTACCGCTTAAAGGGATTATCTGATGGAATGAATTTCATCACATGTCATTCAGTTGAGGTCCTACAGCTGAGACTCCATAGTTGTTGAGAATAAGAGGGTTTGGGTCACTTTCAATGGGACTCCGCTTTCCATATCAGTCATTTATTTCATAAGAGAGTTGACCGCGCGCATACACCGCCTCTCTGGTTAGAGCAAAGACCAGACCCTCTCAATATTGACGTCATTGGGGCGTGCTTCCTTAAGATTGATATGTACTAAAGATTTTTTCTTCATACACTAACTTTAAAGTTCTTTGTATTTGCAACGCTCTATATGGGCAGCATGATTGCTCAATGATTAGCCGTGTGGCCTTGCCCTGGGTTTAAATCTGACCATGGGCAACATCTGTATGGGGTTTACTCAAGGTACTACCGTTTCCTTCCACGTTCCAAAAATATACAGATAGAGTATTTAGATTGTGAGCCCCACTGAGGACATTAAGAGAGGACAACTGAAGTACAGCGCTGGAATATGTTGGCGCTATATAAGTAACAAATAATAAATGCTAATTGTTATGTCCACGTGTACACTATTCGGGATACATCGTCTTCATGCATAAAGTACATGTCTATAAATCACATTGGTCCGGGGGGGATACAGTACTGTGTACTTTGTGATACATTATAATCAGCCGTATAATCATTCTGTAGGTATATCGTGTTGAATAAGCTCTGAGACTGCACAGGCCTCTTCTTCACTTGGATTGGTCCCACAGAGCGCAACATAATTAGTGTTTTCTGATACATTTTAATGGAACGATACATCAACATATAACAAAAACAGCGTCTTCCCTGTATTTCTGTATATACAGCTGTTTTACTTAATACGAGTGGTAAAAAGGGAATAAAAGGCAACAAAAACAACAATGTTCCCCATTTTGTATTTACAGCTGCGCTATTTAATATCCCTGGCAATAAAACCGAATGTTTTCAATAAACCAACTTCTTATTTATTAATATACAGAGACCATTATACATTTTGTTTGGGTAAACAGGATGGATTCCACTATCCTAAAATAGTTGTCAAATAAGAATGTTAAGTAAAAATCTTTTACACTGGCCAATTATTCGGCAAATGAGCGTCCACAGAACACTTATTTCCGATCATTGCCCTGTGTAAAAACTCGTTCGTCGTCTGATCGTATCGTTTATGCAGCTAAAAATATTATCGTTGTCAGCAGCACAGGGAGCTGTGCCCATACATATTGATTGGCGCTCGTTTACACGGCCCACGTCAAAGAAGACCCTTACTCTATGGCTATAACATTCTGGTGAAATATTGGGTGGTTGGCTTACCTGACTCTATCCTAAAAAATTTAAAGGGATGCTCCACTGATCTATGTCATGTCGTTTAGATACATCATAGGCAGTGGCCCAGCAGCTAAGATCCTCAATAATGTTAAGAATGAGCAGGTCATGGTCCATCTTCTCAAGATCTGTAGGGATTCCAGCTCCTTGGGACCAGCAGTGTGAAGGTGCCTACAAATAATTAATGATCCACCCAGTACTATATGGTGTGGAGTTTGACCCAGCTATGGTGAAACGGCACAACCATGATTAAAGCTCCCCAGCTGTTGGCAGCTGCAGATACTATTGTACTGTTATTTACATAATTGAGTGTACAGACTGCCAATTGAAATACGTGGGCTGCACAAATAGAAAACTTAAAACTAGAATATTGGAACATCTTAGTTATATCAGGAATCCGAATATTGTCAACATTTCAAATGCATCAAAACATTTCATACACAAACACAATAGGACAACCAAAATTTTTTGTTGCTATGCTATCGAAAAAATCCATTTGCCGAAAAGAGGAGGAGATATAATCAACAAAACCCACCTCAGAGAAGCTTTTTGGATATATAGATTAAAGACAAGATTTCCGGATGGCCTTAACTTAAGAAAGGAACTTATGTTTCAGTATTGAGAAATCAGGAAGGCCACCAGTGCATTATCATCCTAGAGCACATAATATTAATAACTACATCACAGTATTCTCAAAAATATACTTGATATTTTTTCCTAGCCAGAGAGTCTCCATCCACCTGTAATTTTAACAACCACCCTCCGTAGTGCATGAACAACATATGCTAAATGACATGCATTACTTCCCCACATTCCGGATTTTAGCCTTCACTTCACCCCCTTTTTTCCTTACCTATGCACTCACGATCCTACGATGCAAACCAGTGATAACTGAACTACAGATACGCCAAATATCTCAAACTGGCTCTTCCCTATTGCACCTATATTACAACACATTCTCCTACATATGGTTAATAATAACGCTTATAGTCCCGACCTCACCATGAATAATGTCTTACATAAAGCATCATTTATTTATTAGTTATGTCAATTATTAATAAATTCATTTCTTACCTATCATGCCAGCTGGAATGGGACGTCTTTTGCCTGAGCAGATGGCTCCTCGTGATTCGTCCTGTATCTTGCGTTCCATATGGTCACGAGATCTGGAACGCACACGTGACCACCAATCATGATCCATACTACAGAGCTCTTACCTACATTTTAGCATTGCACAAACAAGACATCAAATCTCCAACATTACTAATAACTAACAACGAGAGCCTTTGTTACACATGTAGTATTATACATGAGCAGTACTTACCAGACATGTGAACGGGCGCATCTAACATGTTCCCACTTCCGGATTGCGTTCCAAGTGACGTGTCAAGCAGTGGAACGCAATCAGGACCCAGCTGTTACCACCGGACATAGTACAAAAGGGCCAGGGCGCCAGTTTCAAATCACAATACAGCCAAGTCTAAGGACGTCGCTATCGTCCGAAACGCGTAGGCTTCACAGGATCATTCCTCCCATTACCCACACACCAGGACCATACTCCAATGGACTTTTTAATAGAATCTTATTAAACTTGGAAATTCCTTCCGTTTTACTTCTACCAAAACGCTGGATCCAACTTCCCTTTTTTCCTCAGCTAAAAATATTATCGTTGTCAGCAGCACAGGGAGCTGTGCCCATACATATTGATTGGCGCTCGTTTACACGGCCCACGTCAAAGAAGACCCTTACTCTATGGCTATAACATTCTGGTGAAATATTGGGTGGTTGGCTTACCTGACTCTATCCTAAAAAATTTAAAGGGATGCTCCACTGATCTATGTCATGTAGTTTAGATACATCATAGGCAGTGGCCCAGCAGCTAAGATCCTCAATAATGTTAAGAATGAGCAGGTCATGGTCCATCTTCTCAAGATCTGTAGGGATTCCAGCTCCTTGGGACCAGCAGTGTGAAGGTGCCTACAAATAATTAATGATCCACCCAGTACTATATGGTGTGGAGTTTGACCCAGCTATGGTGAAACGGCACAACCATGATTAAAGCTCCCCAGCTGTTGGCAGCTGCAGATACTATTGTGCATGAGCCACACCACGGTGGTCATAGTGTTACTAAAACATTGGTATCGGGGTCAAAATCTCATCATAGGCAAATAACACTAGGGTAATACCCATATAACTTGGTTAAATCTTTAATAAGCTTTTTCTCTTTCAATATTCGGTGTGGATCAACACCCCCTATTGTATTTGAAAGGGGCTCACGACCTACAAAATGATAACGCCTGCTTTACACCCACCTTTAGTATTCCCCACATAATACTCTATCATTAAATATATATTTATATATATATATATATAGGTTGATAGATAGATAGATAGATAGATAGATAGATAGATAGATAGATAGATAGATAGATAGATAGATAGATAGATAGATAGATAGATAGATAGATAGATAGATAGATAGATAGATAAAGCCAGTCCTACAGCATCATCCTTCTGTTTGTTGAATAATGGTAGCCCTCCAGTGTGTGTGTATATATATATATATATATATATATATATAGACACATATATTTTTCAGCTGGCCAATGGTTTTCACACATGTCATATTAAAATTAAGTAATACATTTTATTCTAATTATTTTTCTCCAGTGAATTGTTCCTTGCACACGTCTCCATTTTATTAGCCAGGAACTATAATAATACTATTAATTATAAGAATGAGTTCATATGTTGGCATCTCAATATTTGCACAATATGAAGCCAATATAATCCAATCATAAAGCATGTAAAACATTTAGTGTGACCCTACACAAGGGAGTTAAAGTTTCCGTTATCATACATGGAATGAGAAAAAAATATTAACTTGAAGTAAAAATCTGTAATTTCTGTATAATTAGTTTCTCTGGTTGCTATGTGAACATTGAACGTCTGCCAAGTGCGCAAGAATTCACATTTTTTTTCTCCTTAAACAAATTTTCTCATCAATTTATGTCGTTTAGGAGTTTTTGCCAGATATTTTATTTTTCAGTTAACAGGATCCTTTTATAGACTATTCTGTGACTTTCATTCAAAGGTAAAACTCTACTTAAATTGAGATACACCACAGTTTTTTTGCATATTTGCTCTCTCCAGGTCCATGGTCATAACCACTTGACGGCTGACATGTAATACTACATTTAACCTGCAGTTGGTGATCTCCAGGGGTTTCTGTAGCTGGATCCACGGGGATAAGCGGTGATATTACGAATGTATTTTCCCTTTGAAGCAATCTTTTTCAGGGAGAATACTTCCATAATGCGGTATCTGATTGAACAGTGATCCCCAACCACTGGGCCGCGGACCAATACCAGGCCGTGGATCATTTGGTACTGGGCCGCGGTATCTGGTATCCGCCCTGGTGGCCACAGGGAAGTCCAGGCCAAAAAACCGCACCAAATTGTGGTGCAGTTTTTCATCCGGAATGTCTGCTGCGGAAAACTGCTGAGAATTCAGCCGGTCTGCTAGCAGGCTGGCCTCCTGGGCTGACGTTTTATCCCAGGAGACCGCTGCAGCCTGTGATTGGCTGCTGCGGCGGTCACATGGGATGACGCGTCATCCCAGCAGGCTGGCCTGGAGGAAAAAACAGACTTCACAGTAAATATAAGATTTTTATTTTTTTTCTGAGTTAAGTTTTCTTGCGGCAGAATCGCTGCCGTCCATCCGTCCTTGGAAAAATTTTGTTGCATGAAACTGGTCCTTTGTTAAAAAAAAAAAGTTGGGGACCTCTGCGATAGGACATGATTTTTTTCTGGTGGATTCCATATAAATCGAAGAGAATTAAATCTCTTTATGCCTCCGTATAAAATCGGTGGCACACAAATGCATAGTATAGCTCCCATATACTTCTATAGGTGCTGTATTATGGCTTCATGCAACTCAGAACCTGAGACCTAAGCCTTTCACGGGTTCAAAGGGCATGACCACACGTGGCGGATTTCCTCCGCAACTGTCCGCATCAATGCCGCACAGAATCTGCGTTGCAGATTCTGCTGCGGATCTGCACAAAATGTGCAGTACATTGATGCGGACTAGCTGCTGCGGACTGCGGGAAAAGTGCTTCCCTTCTCCCTATCAGTGCAGGATAGAGAGAAGGGACAGCACTTTCCCTAGTGAAAGTAAACGACTTTCATACTTACCGGCCGTTGTCTTGGTGACGCGTCCCTCTTTCGGCATCCAGCCCGACCTCCCTGGATGACGCGCCAGTCCATGTGACCGCTGCAGCCTGTGCTTGGCCTGTGATTGGCTGCAGCCGTCACTTAGACTCAAACGTCATCCTGGGAGGCCGGACTGGAGACAGACGCAGGGAGTTCTCGGTAAGTATGAACTTATATATTTTTTTACAGATACATGTATATTGAGATCGGTAGTCACTGTCCCGGGTGCAGAAACAGTTACTGCCGATCGCTTAACTCTTTCAGCACCCTGGACAGTGACTATTTACAGACGTCTCCTAGCAACGCTCCCGTCATTACGGGAGCCCCATTGACTTCCTCAGTCTGGCTGTAGACCTAGAAATACATAGGTCCAGCCAGAATGAAGAAATGTCAAGTTACGCTCCGCACCACACATAACATCTGCGGACTTCATTGCGGAATTTCGATTCTCCATTGAAGTGAATGGAGAACTTCCGCAATGAGTCCGCAACCAGTCCGCCACTGCTCCGCAACAGACAGAGCATGCTGCGGACACCACATTCCGCTCCGCAGCCTATGCTCCGCAGCGGAATTGTACGCATCGTGTAAACGAACACTGCTAAATTAAAGTGAAAGTCAATGGAGAAACGGCTCCGCTGCGGATTAACGCTGCGGAGTGTCCGCAGCGGAATTTAAGTGAAATTCCGCCACGTGTGAACGTGCCCAAAGAATGACGCAGGTAGTAGAAATAACATGATTTCTTTCTACCAGTCTGTTAGTAAAAGTTTTTATTTTTAGTCAGGGTAATTAAATTACTGCAGAAAACATGAAGAGATAGAGATCATGAGATTTAAAGGGCTCTTCAAACCGGTAAGAGCACAGGATGGGACACGAGCTCCTAAAACCACTCTAAAATCACTTGAGAAGAGAGGGTTTACATTTTCAGTCGCAGACTAGTATACGAGCTTCCCAGTCTTTTCCATCCTAATCAAAATAAGGAAGCCTTGTGTATGTGTACCTATGTTAACCCCTGCGCTGGCACAATATACCAGGAGCTCCTGGTGGAATATAACTTGGAATATACAGATAGGAGCGTAATTCCAGCAAGAAGTCTATAATCTACAAGTCATGATATTACAGCATTTTATTTACACGGATATTAATAATAAGTCTGCATGCTATATATAGTACTAATGGGAGCGGGATGTGTTTGCTCTTGAAGGAAGCACTCGTAGAATCAATCTGTCTCTTCATTTGCTTCAACTGGGACTTAATAGGAAGCTCAATATGGATTAAAATTATGTTATGTATTAGGCAGCAAAACAGGGTCTGTACTACAGGCTCGGAAACCCTCCATCAGGTTTATAGGATACATATTTTATAAATCCTGCTTCATATAGACATGTAGGACATATATATAAGACAGTCAACAGCCTAGAGACGAGCGAATTTCTCAAAATGAGTTTCGGGTCCGATACGTTCGGATCAGCCATCCGATTCGATTTGGTCAGAATATATTTGCTGCAGTTCGCAAGTACCATGAAAGCTCTTTGACTCCGATTTCTTTTAGGACTGTATTCAACCGCTTTCAAGCTCTTTAACACCAAGTCATCATTAATAATGTCATCCATCTATACCACTCATTATGGGGAAGCCCGTCCAATCATGTGAATATTTTTCTAATCTGTAAATTGGTAGCCGGAGCTTGTGAACCCGAAAAGTTTCGGATTTTGCAGAATCCGAACCTTTCGGGAAATTCGTGTAGAATCAATTCGCTCATCTATAATTATGATACTACAGAAGGTTGATATCGTTCCTATCAAATTAGTGGAAACCCCAGCATTGTCTTCTGGACTTGTGTATACAATGGCAGGATAATGTGTGTAGGTGCCATTGAACACTATTAATCTACATTAACAGTTGTGAAACTTTGTAAATATATCGCATTACTTTTCTTGTACTGATCCTGAGTTACAGCCTGTTTTGTAACCCAGGGCTTCATGTAGTACAGTTCTGCTGGTTGCTATTGGAAACAGTCACCAAATTCCTGACAGCTTAGCTGAGCTTCTATAATGCAGTAGTAGGGAACGTTGTTTCTCCTTTATGTGATTACAGCGCAATGTCTTGTGTAAAGAGGGCTCTTCCCAGAATTCAAATCTCCAAAGTAAAGGCCCTAGTACACCGGCCGATTTTGGCCGGGGCAGCGAGCACCGATCAAGGAGACATCGTTGATCGGCGCTCCTTTCGCAAGGAGCTATGGATGAGGACGAGCGGTCGTTTCTCCGAGCGCTCGTTACTCCGATCGCTCGTCCCCATACATTATTATCATGTCGGCAGCGCGTCTCCCTGTTTACACACCAAGATGTGCTGCCGACAACGATAATATTTTACTTTTTTAAAACGATACGACCAGCAGATGAACAAGTGTTTGCTCGTTCATCTGCTGATCGCTGCCCTGTTCACACAGAGCAATTATCGGCAACGAGAGTTATATGAACGGTTGTCTGCCCGATAATCACCCAGTGTAAAACCTCCTTAAGATCAGCTAGCCACTGCAGCTCCTGCCCCAAGAAGTGACATATCACTTCTATTTTTTCCATGCCGGGGATTTAATATCTGCGTCGGAAAATTCTGAATCGCGGATTTCCTATTGAAATTATGTGGGTGGATTTCAGCAGAAAAATCTGCTGAAAAATTTGCCATGTGATAATAGCCTGGTACTTAATTTCCCCTGTGGTGACACTGCCAGGTTCTTCTGCACGCCACAGATGATAGGGGAACACTGTGATCAGTTTATTTTTATGGGACCCTTCTAATAAAATACCCCATGAAATGATGTAGATTTCTGTGGTTTAACTAAACGTAATCATATGAAGATCCCAGTGTATATCTAATAAAATAACACGTTCTCTCTGTTTTCCTTATTCAGGTAGACCTTGGACTGCTTCGATTTGTTTCTGGAGTTGGACTCCAGGGAGCCATATCAAAGGAAACCAAGAAAAAGTATTACGTGAAGACATATAAAGTTGATATTAGCTCCAATGGAGAGGACTGGATTACCCTTAAAGATGGAAATAAACATCTGGTAAGAGTCAACGATCTAATTTTTTCAGCCTATAAATTAAAAATCATAGCAACTAGTAAGAATTTATAATAAAAGATCATAACTAATATTAAAATACCATGAAAGCCATTATTAGAGGTAGGCTCCATTCCTGTTTAATGCCTCTCCGGTCACTCGCCGGGACTATCGTTCCTCAAATAGGTCTGTGCAATTTAAAAGGACTTAAGAGACTCGTATATAGAATGCGAAATACAGGGACTATAAAAACACAAAGGGTCCCTGCTCTGATGAAAAAGACCTTAGAAGAAAAGAAAAAAGCGACTGAACACACATCCTCATAGACCCTGATTTATATGTGAATGTTTATAAAGAGCAGTTGAAATACATAAAACATGATTTGTGGTAAATTGTTATTTTAGGCTATTGCTCACTTCTGTTAATGGATACAATAAAACGAATGGCTCTTAGGAGGGAGACAATTTTATTTTACAATTTTAAATTGAAGCAATAGAAAGACAAGATTTATGTTTAAGCATGCGTAGCCACTTATATTATTTTTATTATTGTATTTATTGTTTATTTAAATATGTCATTTAAATTAGAACATCTTATCTCCATGCAGTCTATTGTTCCCTGTAATCAGCCATTTCGGGCTGGAGTGAGGCACTCTATATTGACTTCAACTGCATAGTATGGCTGATATCTAAGTTTTGTTAAATATTACCAAATATATAGGCTGCCACATACAACCTGTGAAAAGGTGTGGTGCTGTTTTTGGGATAGAGTAGACATGTTTTTCTAATCCTGTCTAACCCATTTAACTAATACGGGCTGGAATCTCCTATTTTTATTCATAGAAAAAGCTACTTACTTTATTAAATAATCGTCGTTTGATTTCTTGGCGTACCAAACATGTTTTTCTTACTACCTTCTCTATCAGAAAGTTTTACTATCATTACTTAGTGGTGGGTGGGTGGGTGGGTGAGTGAGTGGCAGAGGCTACACAATTTCCAGAGAGAGACTAGGAGGCAGTACTATCTATGCTTTACATAATTTACCAGGACAGGCAGAAAGACAGTACAAACCGTACCTACTACCATGACCGGCCTTGGGTGCATCATCCTCCCCTGGTGAAGAGGGCACCTCAGGGACATCTGTGACCACCAAAGTTTGTATTCCTAATTGTATAGCACTGATATTAAATTACACATTGAGCTGTTATTTGATAACTATATTGGTATTTGCGCACTTTATGTTGGTATTTGCTTAGGTATTTGCTTAGGCATTTTGCGGCACTGCTGCTTAGGCACTGTATAGTATCTTATTAGTGTTTGGTGGTAGCGGTGGCTGCATTGTATAGAATTGTTGTTTGGTTAATATATGGCACTGTATGGAACTTATGATTAGGCATTTATATGTTTATTTCTAAACTGTATGACAAAACACCAAATAGGGGAAAGTAGGGAGCCAACAGAAAGTACCGTAGGGGGCAATATCCAACATAAAGCCAGCCCTGCATACACTTACAGGAAGAGACAGAGAGGCAGTACTATCTGTGCCTACATCCTTGACAAAAGGTTGCGCTGCTTCCTCTAGGAAAGTGACCGCTACAATATACTGCAACCTAAGCACTGTGCTAGTGGTCACCTTGCTGTCACATTGTCTTTTGCCGTGCAGCATTATTCAGGTTCATGCGGGTTCAGGGGAGGGGCAAAGGATGAGAAATTATAATTTACAGAAAACAATTTTTGCTGGAGTGTTTCTAGAAAAATAAAATAATAATTATTGTCTTTGAATATTACAGGTGTTTGTAGGAAACACTAACCCAAATGATGTTGTATACAGTGCGTTCCCCAAGCCTGTCCTCACTCGGTTTGTTAAAATACGTCCTGTAATTTGGGAGACTGGCATTTCGTTAAGATTTGAAGTTTATGGCTGTAAAATTTCAGGTAAGAAGAGTGCGTTCTGAAGAAAAAAATGTTTATACTTCAACTTTTATGTGACACTCATCCTCCCATGGAGTTCAGTGACCACGGTGGCGGCTAAAATTGACATCGACTTCTATTGGTATGCAAATCAAGGGCAACAAATATTTATATATATATATATATCTATATATATATATATATTTATAATTATAGAATTCATTGCATATGGTATAAAGTCCTCACCAATCAACAGTACTCCTTGGAGTAAACGGTAATAACTTCACTTGTAATAACCACATAATAAAAGTGGTTTATTGGAGAAATAATAGGCCCTTAAAGGCTTTTTCACCTGTACAATTATAGCGGTTTTGACTTTACATCACATTGTTCTACATGTCCTATGTCGTACCCTTATTCCTTTGTAATTACTTAGCTTGGAGCAGCGCAGTAATTGTAAAAAAAAAAATCCCTCTTTACAAGGTAACTTTGCCATTTGATTTCCTTACTGTTGAGGCTGCACCTTTCTTAATAGTTGATACAATTACGTATTCACACACAATACATGCAACATTATTGTTTTGGGTTAGCAAGTCAATTTAGCACCAAGTGAACTGCATTGCTGATGTTCGCAAGGCCCCTGTGTGTGCAATTAAGAGTTGATTGTGTCTGACTCCCACCGTCTCTAGTCCCTAGGTATCCATTTAATGTGATATAAACACCTGAGCACAGCTGCGTGGCTTCATTTAGTATGTCATGCATATGCGACACTAAGAAAATGTTTGGAGTTTTTGTTCCCTTTATCGCAGCTGAAGAAAAACACAAAACCATTTATAATATAACAGCGAACATCTACATTTTTGAGAGGAACATCTAGCGGGGCAAATTTGAGATTCTTGAAAATTGCTAATTAAATCTCACATGAGAAAAATAAGTCTGTGCCGGTTGAAGAGGTTACTACGTGTGCCTTCTTGAGGCCCTAATATTAAAGGCCCTATTTGACAGATACCATTTGAGGTATGGAGGACATAGGTTTACAGGGGGACAGTTATGTACTCACCAATAATTATGTGCCATTTATAGTACTTCTTGGACCTGTCACCTCTCCTGACAAGTCTATTTAAGTAAATACTTGAATTTCTCATGAAGTAACTATTCTAGAACATATTTTATTAGAACTCTGCATTGTGCCGTTTCTATCTTGATCCTCCTACAAATTTATGAAAAATTTGACAACTGGGTGTTGCCATTCCCCATGTCAAGAAGGCGTGTCCCTACACAGTCTCACTGTCAGCACTGATTGGACAGTCTGTGTAGGAACACACCCCCAACTGGTAACACCCAGTTGTCAATTTATTCCTACATTTTTAGGAGGAATAACAGTTATCACTAGGTATCCTCTCATTAACATGCACTTTGACTTAGTGTTTCTGTGGAATATGGAGGGGCAGCAGCTGCCAGACACTTTATCTTGAGGGGAGGGGATAAAAGATTTGTTAGAAAAAAATCTAACATAGCGAATTCACTTTCTCCTGGATGGTCTAGCAACCAACATACATGGATCAAGGGTGGAAATAGTCAAAAATAATGGGATGTAAGGGTATTTGATTGTAGGTTCCAATAATTGAGGGACCCATGTATTCTATATATATATAGCTCTGCAGAATATGTTGCAGCTATATAAATAATAGAAAGGTTTTCCATATTTAATTATTTTATATCTTGCAGATTATCCATGTTCTGGAATGTTGGGGATGGTTTCAGGACTAATATCCGATTCCCAAATTACAGCCTCAAATGAGGTTGATCGGAAATGGCTTCCGGAGCATGCTCGTCTGTTAACCAGCCACAACGGTTGGGCACTTCCACCCCCAACTGACCACATATATACCAATGAATGGCTACAGGTTGACCTTGGAGAGGAGAGGACTGTACGTGGAATTATCATTCAGGGTGGGAAACACAGGGAAAATAAAGTCTTCATGAGAAAGTTCAAAATTGGATATAGTAGTAATGGGAATGACTGGGAACATATCATGGACTCAAGAAAGAACAAAGCAAAGGTAAGGGAGAGAGTGTTCAGACCAACAATTAATTTTATTTTTCATAGACCATTCTGGTGTTGGCAAGAACTTGGCAATTTGTCTGCCTGGTGGATCCATCTTTAAGCACTATAGAACTTGATAGTAACTATCTGAAGGCCAACAGTTTTTTGCTGCCAGTCCATTGGCCCAAAATATTATGTTTTTTAATACATCTCCACATTTTGGAGGAGGTTTACTTTAAACTACTTTCCAAGTTTAGGTTTTAGTCTTCACAATACTGAAGGCTAAAAATTATGTAAGGTGAAATCAAAGAACAAGATTACAAGCCAAATACAGAATTACTTTATATGTAACACTTTCATCTGTATCAAATATTAATATAACTAGATGGTGTCCTTTAAATGTGTGGCATTATTTATGCAAAATATTCAGACCTTTCTTAATAAAAAGAGAATTTTAGAAAATCTTAAGGATGGGTCTTGACTTGAGTCGAATTACAAGAATGAAGTTTGACATGTTTCAATTTTTAAAGCAGGGAACGGTTTAGTCTTGCATGCAAATAATGGAGTAAATTTCAGTCAAACATCCTTTTATTAGATGACAAATTGCTGGAAGTGGATCTTATTACTTAGCTGCCACAGTCAATTGGTAGAGATTCGAACAAGGTGATTATGTGTAATACATTTCATGATGCAGCAAGAGCTTCCATAACTTTTGATAGCCATCACAAATAGACACATTTAGGTAGGCAGTTGCCTAGGGCACTCCGATAGCAGTGCAGATAGGATAACTGACAGCTTGTCTGACGTAATATATCAAAATCACCTCAATAAATCTTTACATTATGTGTATAATTTAGAATTGTGAATTGAGTCCAATAACTATCACATTTGGAGACATCAGCCAGGGTTCAGAACTTGGGACAATACCCATAACTGGGCCAATAGGATCTATTTGTAGCTCTTCAATTGACAAGAATCCTGCTAATTGATCTTTGTATTTGTAGACATTTGAAGGCAATACAAACTACGATACTCCAGAATTACGCACCTTTGCATCCATACCGACCCGATTTATCCGTATCATTCCTGAAAGAGCTTCAGTGTTAGGTCTTGGACTACGGATGGAGCTCTTGGGTTGTGAAGTTGAAGGTAACCAACTACATACATTATATATGCACACACTTTCTTATTTTAGTCTGCCAAAGAATTAAGCCTGACATATGTATTTATTGTACTTGGAGCCGAGTTACATTATCGCTAATGCTTTTGTGTTCCTTCATTGATAATCTATCCCATGGCCAATCTACTTGGATTTACAGTCCTTAATAGAAGGAACATTAATGTTGCACACAATGTCCTTTTTCCATATCCTGTAGATGGCCCATTATGGTCATTTGCATCTGTCATCATTGCTAATGTATATTGTTGGGTGCCGAGCATTTATTCAAGCAAATGACCACATTGTGTCTTGCTCTTAATTGGTTAATGAATCAATGTCAACTATGACAGATTATTGTACAGTGTTCTGAGATGAAGAAGGCCAAGGTCCCTAAAACTGATTATTATTGCATATCAAGGGGGATGTTCATAGTACAATGGAAACAGCACATCACTTAAATGTAACCACAGAATATTTTCCCATGACCGCAATGTGTGCTTTTTGGATGCATTGGAATTGGATTAGATCTTATCCCCATTAAGTATTCAGAGCTAGATGGCATCACTATGTCTTATCACTACAAAGAAAGACAGGAATCTGGCATTACATTAACCACTCTGGGCTGTTTAGTAGTATCTCTTTTGGGAACTCATGAGCTTAGAGGAGATACAGAAATACCGGATTACATTCCATAACACAGTATTAGGTCATTTCTGAAGATGAGTTAAACTTTTAGAAATGGCTAAACTTACAGAAGAAAATTTTAAAAATTCTCAGAAAAATCTTTTATCTTTACAATTAATTATAGGGGTTTTCCAGGTTTTATGTAAATAAATGTTAATCACTGTATACATAAGTAGTTGAAGGGGTTGTCCAGGCTGGGGGTGGTTTTTCATACTGATGACGTATCTACAGAATAGGTCATCCGTATATGATCGGTGGGGGTCCGACAGACAGACCCTGCATGATGAGCTGTTCCGGCTGCCTCCGGCACCAGATGTTATGCAGTGGTCAGTGCTTTTCAGCAGATGGCGCAAGTCACAGTACAGCGGCCATGCTGTGGTACTGCAACTCTGCTCCTATTCAAGTGAATAAGAGCAGAGCTGCAGTAACCCAGCACGGGCACTATAAAGTGTACGGAGCCATCTGCTTCCGGCACCAACCGCTGCTTAACATCTGGTGCCAGAGGCAGCCAAAACAGCTGATCAGTGCGGGATCCAGGTGTCGGACCCCACCGATCATATACTGGTGATCTATGCTGTGGATAGGTCATCAGTATGAAAAACCGCCCCCAGCCTGGAAAACCCCTTTAACTTTCTAATACACATTGTGCTTAAATTTTTTACCATTTCCAAAATATTTTCTGTCAGTGAATGAGAACTCTCATGTTTACATTCAACGGCTGCAAACCCATACAGGCCTAGTCCCGTTCACAGCTAAGGCTCTGTACACATTTGCGTTGGAGTCTTTATTAGGGGCCTCTGTTGAAGATTCTGTTGTTTTTGCAGAACAAAATAGCGCTATTTTGTTCAGCAAAACGACGGACATTATGATGGAAACCCAACGGAACTCATTAAAGTCAATTTCGTTGGGCACCGCGTGTTTCCGTCATGTGAAAAATCCGGCGGGTTCCATTTTTTGTTTTTTGCTCCAATGACAAAGCGGAACAAAGGAAAGCCCGAATGCAGATGTGAACAGAGCCTAAGAAGTGGATTCAGTTGTAACCAGTCTGGGCAAATTAGCAGCAGCTGCACAAATTTCTCTGCTAGTTTGCTGCAATGTATCAGTCTATCCACTGTTTAGCTCACAGAGCATTGCCTAGTGTGACTTGTCAATAATAGTTTCAAAGTAATCTTGAATCTAAAGATCTGACAATTATTTTTCAGCGCCCACAGTTATTCCCACCACCCCCAAGATCAGCGCTGAAGATGACTGTGACGATGACCAGATTCCCTGCCATAGTGGAACTAGCGAAGACTACAAGTTGACAGGTAAAGGAACTGTTCTGGGAATCGTAATCTCATTTTATTTTTTCTAGTATGAAATTAAAAATATGATATGAAGCTATCTAGAGCAATGATGGGAACAAACTAGATTGTGTTTTTGGGTTGATTGGATAAGTCATTTAATCAAACCATTCCGTAGAATTACATTTTGGGATACTGAAATAGTGGAACCCCGGTAGATTGTTGTTATTATTAGAGCTCATGCACCTGACAATGCTGTGTGTATAGGCACTGTACTGCACACATTGAGTTCTTAGGACCTATAGCAGGCAGTGGGTGCTGTATTACAGATCCATTCAATACATATACGTAAGACAGCCCTAATACTGGAATATTGGAAGTATGAGTCAATAGTAATTAATATAGCTGTGTGAACTGAGCCTGTACGGTGGCACACGGAGTCCCTACAGTTACGTATAGCAAATTGCATGCTGTTTTAAAGAGGTATTCTCCCCTAGAAGCATTGTGGTACCGTATGGGTCTCCACATTTCTATAGGCGCCATATTATGAATCAGTACAACACAGTTGTGTAATACGGCGACGTCCGTAATCCCTTCAACTGGACCGGTTCTCATAACAATCAATTACATGACTAAAGTGAAACAAATATATGAAATGTAATTATTTGAGATGGGTTAAAAAGCAAAAAATTGATTAATCTCTACAGACCTCTTTAACTCCATGTCATAAAATGTTCTATGTTATCAACACATCATCTGCTCTGTGGTTTATATAACTTTTACAAGTTCTAATTGTTGAATATTTGGGGGGAAAAGTGTAGGTAGAAACCCAGATAAGTTTAATTATTAAACCCTTAGTATTTCATTAAACTAAAGGTACTTTTACACGGCCTGACCTGGGCTGTGTAAACGAGCGCCGATCCATGTGACAGCTCGTTGATCGGCGCTCGTTTGCTCCTTTCACAAGGAGCTAGTATGGGGACGAGCGCTCGTTACTCCGATCGCTCGTCCCCATACATTATTATAATGTTGGCAGCGCATCTACCTGTTTACACACCAAGATGTGCTGCCGACAACGATAATATTTTCAGTATTTAAAATTATACGATCAGCTGATGAACGAGCATTTGCTCGTTCATCGGCTGATCGGCGCCCTGTTTTCACAGGGCAATTTTCGGGAATGAGTGTATATTTGCCCGATAACTGGCCAGTGTAAGAGGACCTTAAATCTGGTACTTCTTATACAATTGAATTAAAGGCTGTAGTAGGGTTAGTGTTATGCAACTCGGCAAGCAATAGCGCGGTTTAGAGTTTCGTTCATCGGCAATTTACATTTTCATTGTTGAGAAATCCCATCCTTAAACTGCACAAACTTGTTAGAATATAAACCGAACTACGTGAAAGGTAATATAAACCATTAAAGACTGTGAAGCTGAACCACATGTTCCTTGTTAAATATCAACATGGTATTACAAGAGTAGATGTTTTTGCCTTTTTTTTGTGCAATAATTACCAGATCATTAAAAACCTCTTTACTTTCCTGGCTTGAAAGTTCATTATCTTATACAGAAAGGTGGACAATAGAGGAGGATATTTGAGTTTCCCAGACCTGTTGTAAAACCAATAATCCAATAATTGTCCAGATTGCTTTGAGATATATTACACCTGTTAATATTTTCAACAATTCACACAAGCTGCCATTCATATGTAACTCGATAGCCAGACTTAAATCATTTGGGATAATTTAGTTCATGTAGGTTATAAAATGAATAAAAAACACATGAGTGACACAAGCCCCGGTAATTGTTACCAGCACCTTAAGTGTGAATCTCATTTTAATCTATGCCAGCTTCACTTCACATCAAAGTATATTACAGTAAACGTATACCCTTTGATATCAACGTGAGTTCATTTTATGAAGGAAAAGTAATATTTTCCATTTGAGATGTTTTTGAGTATGAGGCGGACTATAATACATTATAATATTGTCATTATTGAATTTTGAGAAGAAAAAAAATTGTGAATTGTCGGCAATAAGTGAATTGTAGATGATATTTTTGCACATTTCCTGATTTATTTGAACTAATTTGCATAGGGAGCAGTGAATTTTTAGTTTAATATGCTCACACTTTACAATGAACTTTATGTAGCGTTTAGGTCCCTAGAGATCGCAGGGACTACATCTACAGGGGTTCCTGTATTTGTGTACATGGCTGGCATCTGTGGAACCTATGTTGACAAATATAGAAGTATCTCTAGCCATGAGGGCTAAAATTTCTACATGGTGTATATCACAAATCAGTCTACACTACCCTATGTGTTAGGTATGGAGAATTATTTAGAAAGGGTTTTTACCCCTTTGGAAGAACCCATTTTTTTAAAAATTCCCTTGATGATAAACTGATCACAGGGTATACTGTTGTTGGGTCAACTAGTGCTCAGTTTTAATCTCTGGGGGAGCCTGGCAACAAGCGTTTCTTCTGCAGCACCCCCATAGATGAAATATAGCATTACACCATTCCTATTGAAATAAATAGGATGTCTGTGTAATGTTGGGTCCCCCAGAGGAAGAGACACTCTATATAAGTGTTGATAGAAGATGGTTTTGAATGGGGTTGCCCCTCTAATAACTTAAAATTCCATAATAGGATATTTGAAAAGGGTTTTCTAAACTAGACAATCTTTAATAAAGGATAAGTAAACGTTCGACAAACTTCTGACATTTCATTGTGACATGTCAGAAGTTTTGATTGGTGGGGGTCAGAGCACTGAGACCCCCCACAAATCGCGGCAGAAGTGAAAGTACAGGCTCATAGACTGATAGACTTTCTATTGAGCCCGTACTCCGATACATTGATTTCCGGAAAAAGACGAATAGAAACTAAGCGGCTGAGCACTCACACAAGCACTTCTGCCGCTTCATTTTAGCGAATGGTGAAGGTCTCGGTGCTCGGACCCCCACCAATCAAAACTTCTGACATGTCAATATGACACAGAAGTTTGTTGAACATATAGTTACCCTTTAAACAAGTCATATAGAGGTTGTACTACAAATGTGGTTCAAAACTTGACTAGCTCTGAACTGCCTGACTGAAAATTGTTGCTGAAAATATAATTTTTCTTGACTTGAGCACCTACAATTTTTCTTCTTAGCTCAGTCAGACCTCCTCAATTTGTTTTTGATCAAATATAATGCAGAGTGGTACATTTATATGTGTACAGGGTGACCTGTGGTACCAAAAAGATCTGTGGGACCACTTGCTCGACCACTCTCTCGACTATTCTTTTGGACAACTTTAGATATATAAAACCTAACTCTTTCTTCATAATATTCTGCTTGTGACTAGACTTTTAGCCTCATGCAGGGAATGACTGGTTTTCACCAATTACCTAACAAGCAATCTTTCATAGACAACAATGATTACTGCCAACACAACATTTGCTGTTTTCCAATTATCCGTGCACTCAACATATTAAAACTAAAAGAGAGATAATGTATGCCAATCAAACAAGCTCCCTGCACTCATACATTCATCCTCTTACAACAGTGAATACGTAATGATGATAAGTTGGATCTATAGACAGAACATTATCGCTCTATTAATGTTAGTGATGTACAATGTTTTAGCATTATTATTATTATTATTGACTACTTTTTAGCTGTCATGTCATATTAGAATTAGTGGCTGTTGCATATTGTAACTAATATTGTTAATCTATTGTTTTATTTATTTTAGCTGGAACTACAATTCAAAGTACTGAGACACCAACAACAGAAGACATCACAAAATCAGGTAAAACAGATACTTGTGTATTTATTGAAACCATACTGTGGCCGGAATATGGACTCTCATGAACCCTTTTGCCAGCATATGACTGTCCCATGTGGCAGAACAACCCATCTGCTGATCTAGATTGTCCTTTTTACAAAATCATAGTCAATTTGGAGTTAACTATTTGGCGACTTTGGCCCTACCAATACAGATTTTATGGACATGGCAACCACCCAGGGGCAGACATACTATATGTGGAGCCTATGAAGTTGCTCATGGGTCCTGTAGGCAAAGGTTGGCGCTACCTACTGTCTAAATGATTGCATGCACAGGGGGTTGCGTGGGTTTTCTCCATGCACTCTCTTTCCTCCCACACTCCAAAACCATATTGATAATTTAATTGTCTTTCCATAAACTTGACTATTGTGTGTGTAAACTTCATTTAGAGAATTAGATTGTGAGCCCCTGGGATCTGGGACTGAGGTGACTGCCTTCTATGTACAGCTCTGTGGAATATGTTAGCACTATATAAACAGCACTTAAAAACGAATAATAAATCAGTCCTATGATTTTAATCAAAGACCAGGAAAAGTGGAAACCACAAGCAGATACCCATAATACGGCTCCATACAGGAAACAGCCTTATATTTAGTACCTAGAACGGGATCGGATCTTGTCAGGACACAAATGGACAAACGATCCAACGAGATATTACAAGCACAGCTAACACACCACGTAAACAGAGCAGAGGTATAACGGCAAGATCCTGGGCTCCAGTACAAAATCTCTAACAGGGTGTCCCAGCAGCAGGACACCCTGTGATCAGCTTATCATCAAGGGAACCTTTTTACAAAATGGGTTTGTCCAAAGTGGAAAAAAACACTTTCTAAAGGATTCTCTAGGCCTAAAATATAGGGTCTTGTAGAATGATTTGTGATATACTCCATGTAGAAATGTTAGCCCTTATGACTACAGACACTTCTGTATATAGAGGTTCCATACTATGTGCTATATATAATACAGGTGTCTTCTTATGTGGCAAAACGGCATATGGGCTCCCTCAGACATCGGGGTCTGGGTGTGCCCTTTCACCTCTGATCTCCCATATAGCTAATTCCCTGTAACAGAGAAGTCAGAGTGTCAGTGTCATGTATTAGATATCTTTTACTTGATGGTCTCTTTTTCTTTGGTGGACATTTTTTTTTCGTCTTGGGGAAATATAACCTTATTTTTCGAGATGAACACCCAAAACTGACTAGGGAAAGAACAATGTACCACAGACCTCTGACTCTTCTCTCGCTCTGTAAAACTCCTTAGCATCTGTTCCTGTTTGTTCCATAAATATATTTTGTCCTTTTATCCGCATGTAGATTCTCCATGGTGAGCAGAGGAATGTGCCATGTTTGTGTGAATACTAAACAGCACACAATTGACTATGAGCGGATTTAACAAGGCCTTTGTAAAACTTTGCATTTACCTCTTTATTTGCAAACTTAATCAAATAAAATGACAGAGAAGTGGTTGAGGATCAATAGTTTACTCTGGTGGAAAAATAATAAGGACCTTTTTCAAGATAATCGCTGCCATGTAAATGTTAAGCATCTGAGGCACCTGTATTTCACAGGCAGACTTTTATTGCCTCATCATTTGTTTAACTCTTCCATATGCATGAAGTCACACAGTCACTGTGCAGTGCAGCGCAATGTTGGCATGGCCTTTTATTGCCAAAGCTGTGAATAGATCCATCAAAGAAGAGAAAGGACTCCGTATTGCGGCACGTGGTGTCCCTATGGGTCTGTATTATGACCCTGTCGGCCACTGTGTGTTGCCTCTGCCGGGTACTATATTCTCCCCTAGGAGGAACACTTCGAGGAGAAATTACCTCCGTAATATTGCATGCGATTAAATCCTTAAAGGGAATGTATCACCTATATTTTTATTTACTAATTAAAACAAGATAGTGAAAGATAGTTTTCTTTTTTTCTAATGATTTTCCATATTTTTTTTATTGTAGATTTTATTATTCTATTTTCTGTACATGATTATGTGGGCAGCCATCTTGCCTGAGCTGCTGTTAACAGCATTTAGAGATATTCTTTACAGCAGCTACATGGACATAGGAACCTGTGAACAAGAGGGGACCCATTGACTTCTATGGGAGAGTTTTCTGAACATGCTCTGTGACCTGTGCAGTAGTCATTGTGCAGGGAGGGGGAGAAGGGGAGCTGTGTCCATCACCTATTGTCAATGGTGGATCCTGTGTCATTGAGATATAGGTGTCACCTGTCATTGTAATCCTGCCTGTGATGATAATGAGATTACTGCTGAGTAGTGATCTCTACAGAAAGGGTCAGTCTGTTATGAGTAGTGGATCCTGTGTTATCTATATATAGGTGTTACCTGTCATTGTAATCCTGCCTGTGATGATAATGAGATGACTGCTGAGTAGTGATCTCTACAGAACAGGAAGGGTCAGTCTATTATGAATGGTGGATCCTGTGTTATCTATATATAGGTGTTACCTGTCAGTGAAAGCCAGGCTGCGATGATAATGAGATGACTGCTGAGAAGTGATCCCTACAGAACAGGAAGGGTTAGTCTTTTATGAAGCTCAGTGGCCAGAGTGAAAACCATTGCCCTAGATCAGTGGGCCTGCAGTAGTAACCTGGTGTCAAACTGTCCATCACCAAATAACCCAATTCAAGATCTATGAACTCTGTGTTAGGCACTCCACTAGTTGCACCAATTTTACACATCAACTTATACATTTTATTATGACCAATAACATAGCTGCTATTGAGGCAAGACATGCCACATCCATAAACTCCATTGAGGGGTGTTATCCCCAGAAGACTGATTTCCAATTTTATTTGCTGTTAGACACAGGAATATGTGATGGACGCATGATGATTTTAGCTATGGCAGATTTCAGATTCCTCCTGAGTCACATTCTCCTTCTCTTATTCAGCAGCATTTTCTATTTAGCGAACCAGACAAACTGAGTAAATAGCCAGATGATCACATATTCTCCAATAATGTGTTTTCCCCAACAGACAATGTATTCTATGATTAAAACATTGCCTCTACTATTGCCATCATACATTCAGTAGTAAAGCACGACATTATCTGTTTCTCACACTCGAATTAAAGGAAAATAATAACTAAGCATATGTTCAGCCTTACAACATATAAAAACCGCATAGTCTTCCCTGCAGCTGTTGTCTCTTTATTATGAGTCGCTGTGATCTTCAAAGTTTTATCAATAAGAACCTCACGATAAGACGGCAGAGGAAGACCTCATTCATTCGACTGTTCAGTCTACAAATTTACATTTCTAGATAATATTTTACTGTTGAGTTTGTGCAGCTGTCGTCAGTCACGAGACATCAATCTCAATGATTACATAACTGTTCACAAGAGACCATATCTCCAAATAGTGTTTTGGCTTTAACACTGATAAATGTAATGAGATATGTGTTTCTATAACATCTTTGTAGTTACAGATGTAGCAGAGCTAAATTTGTCACCTAAAAGGAGTTGTCTCATCAAGACAGCCCCTGCCAATATGTCGTAATAAGGCATATGGACATCATAGAGGGGGTACTCTGCTTGGGACCCCCTCTATATACCAGAATGAAGATCCACTCTATAAGAACGCCCCCCGCTCTGGCGGACCTGGCTAGTTCTTGCATTACATGAGAAGCCATTAATTTGAACGGCCAGCATGTAAAGCTATATTTGCCCTGCAGAAATGTGTGGCCGGGGGTTATAGAAGCTGGACCCGCGGCGATCAGCTGATTTCCGCAACTAGCTTAAATTTTAGAAGGGGTTGTTTTCTTGTAACAGCCCCTTTAAGCTGCCCACATACATTAGAATAATATTGCATTGTCTGTTTTCACACATTGGTGGATAGGGCAAACATTTCATGTGCCCCCTAAGGTACCTCAGACCCTTTATAAGTGCCACAGCCTCATATGTCCCCCCCAGGGAGCCAGCTACAGATATTCACCAGATTGGCAGTCCCAAAATGTAAAGTTCCCTCTTACAGAGCGACTTTCTATTCTGGCTCGTAGAGGGGGGGGATACCCCCAACTATGATGTCCATATGCCCCCTCCCTCTGTCAAACATCTTATATGCCGCGATCACTTTTCACTAGTCATTTTAGGGGTCAAACGTTTGGGAACGGAGTTAGAGCAGGAGCCTATTTGTCAATCATCGCCATTCCCCATGGTGATCAGACCGACACAGCATCTGTGTCCCTGTGATCACCCGAGGTCTATGTACGTCATTTTGCGTTAAGGGGTTAAACACATACAGTACAGGCACACATAAATAGACACTGATACATAAGCGCACAAATGTATGCACTCATACGTACGACTCTCACACACACAACGGGGCCCACAATGTATAAAATAAAGCATGTCATAATAATAATGACAAAGGCATCATTTATATGGCTGATACATAATGTCATTCTATTCTCAGTCTATATAATTCCATCATCACATATACAATGTGATCCTTATAGATGGATATGAATGTGGACTATCTCTAAAGAGCACCAGATGTGCTGTCACCACGGAAACACGACCATCCGCTGCCACTCGTTCCTCCTGTTTCAAAGCAAAAACCCATTATTACTATGCAGCTTCATTCATGATTTCAGGGCTATTACACAGTGCAGTATAAAAAGAAAACCTATTTGGTTCCCCGTGAGCTACTTACTTGTAATAACCTTGGCACGGTCATAAGATGCCACTAGACACGCTGACTTTCCAACCACCTGATCTCTGTCATGAGACAGTGAACATCGGAAAATCTGCTTTTCTAGGATTGGAGACACTACCATAGGGATAAACATAGGGACTGAGATCATTGCAGCGACAGGCAAGAATACTTTCTTTCCATCCAAACCTGTCAGCTTGCCAGACATTGACCATATAATTGACTGATAATCCCATTATTTATAGGGTTTATATCAGGACAGACACATTTATATATATCAACTAATGGCCAACTGAAAACCTGTGCAGATAATACTTCTCCAGCTGAAGGTTTGCTACAGTTATATCCAGTTTAGACAATTATCTGTCAGCTAAAAACTCTGGGCCCCCAGGCTGATACATTGATCTGCACTGATACATTGTAGCAAACTTTCAGAACAGGAGGGACGTTTGTGCTGCTGATATATTTAGCTCATACAGGATTATGTCCCAGTCACATCACATTATTGCACTACGTTAAACGTGTCCATTAACCCAACAGAGCCCAAAAAATGTGTCCTTTTAGCCACCATCGGGCTGGTATACGTCGGTGTACCTTGTTTTCAGGTATAAAATAGCTTAGTAGACTACCCTATCCCGTACAACGGGATCCCGTGAAAAACATCTACAAGCCTGCATTTCACCTACATGTTGGTAGCTTCAGCATATACGTTAAACATAGGCCAAAAATGTGATGTGAATAGGGCTGTACGTAGACTTAATACAATTGTCGCGTACAACTATGAGAAGTATTATGTCTGCATGGATTTACAGGCTCTGGATGTAAGGAAGTTGTGTTTCCATACACTGAGTGCAAGCAGAGATCTAGTAAATGGTGAAGAATTAAAACACAAAGTATAAAAACTTGACAAAATGATTGACAACCCCTTTCCATATGCCCAGGGCCGGATTAAGGCTAGTGGAGACCCCTAGGCGAAACATTTGGTGGGGGCTTTACACCCCACCTCCGAAAACCCAGACAAACAGTTCTTTCGATCCAATTGAGATTTTAACAACCGGAGCGGAAGAACCAGCCTGGACAGGGAGTGTGGATGGTGGTAGACCCATAGGTCTTAAGGGTGTCTGGAGGCCATGGGGCACATGCCTCCCGTTAATAAGATCCTACATATGCTCTACTATTACATGGGCGTTATAGAGGGGGTAATAATCTTAGCAAATTTATAAAGAGCTAGCAGCCACAGCCGTCAGTTCAGCACATTAAGTCGGTACCGGATACATAAACCGGGGCATAGCTATAGGTGGTGCCAAAGTAACGATTGTACCGGGTTCCTGTGGAGGCCCAAAGCCCCATCTGCCACATAAGAAGATACCAGTATTATAAATGGCACATGGTAGATGGGGGGCCCTGTTATAGATTTTGCATTGGGGCCCAAGAGCTTCAATTTCTGCCTCTGTGGGTGAAGACGCTGGCATTTGTGCCTGAATCCAGACATCTAGTAGTGTTGTACATTCATTTATTCCGATATATGGTGTGTTTTTCTTCGTCAGCATAAACACAACAATCCTCGGAGGACCCGCTCCTCACACATGTAACCCTCTGGGCCCCGAGGTGTTAAACATTGGTAAAGGAGTCTTCTCTGCAGAGTATTACATTGTTTGGCAGGAGATGGGAAAAGGAGAAGGGACTGAATGTAAATGCTGTTTTCTAAAATACAGAAAATTAAAACAATTATATCACGGACAAAATATTCACTAGTCGGGGAAGGATGTCGGATTTCTAAGACCTTATTTGACTTTGTTGTGAACAACGGCAACATTCCTGGAAGAATATTTTTTTGTTCTTCAAGGCGGGTTTCCTTCCTTGGGCAAAGAACAGCAGTGAGGGAGTTGAAAGGATGTTGGAGACGGGATTTTTGCAGCGGGCAGCAGAAGTCAAAAACATAAACAAGATTAGCTTTATCTGTTGCACACATCCTTCTATTCATCGTTCTAAACCTTTAGGAAAAAAGAAGAAGAAAAGCAATTACATCGTATAAGGCTGTTGGGAAGCTTGGAATAAAATGCACACAATTTTATAGGATCTCATAATGTCATTTAATACCCGCTCCCTTGCTGTATGCCAAGCGCGTTCTCAAGCCTGTTTTGGCATTGTGCCTTTCTAAATGGGGAAACTTGATGCACAGTGACATCTAGTGGCCTCTTCTATGGAACTGCACTGCACTTTCAAACACTGTCCCATCACCCGCACACAAATTTTAGACAATGTGCATATAATTCCATTCTGTTTACTTTTCATAATCTACTTTTTCAGTCCGTCATAAAAAATTATACAATATTACATAATTATACAATATAGATTATACAATATACAATTATACAATATAGATACAATATAGATTGTAAGCTTATATGGACTCTTGCTATTCTTATAAAAGTACAGTCTATACAATACATAATAAAAAATAGATTAAAAAAAACTGACAATGAAGATGAAATCCAAACATAGAAGTTGGTCAACAATAAATAGAATTGCAAATAAAAATTAATTTATTTTTCTATTAAATGTTATTTATATAGCGCCAACATATTCCACAGCGCTGTACGTCAACTCATATCAGTCCTCGTTCCCAGTGGGGATCACAATCAAGTTTCTTATGTTGCATTATGTTGTATTCTTCTGGTAATAGAGTCACAAATGGACACAAAGAGTTCACATTCACTGATGACAAATGGAATTTCTAGCAATGCAAGTGTATAACAAACATGATATCATATCAATAATCTCCGTATAAAACCTACAGTATGACGCGTCATCCGTACGACCGAGACTTTTTCTCAATGTCCGTGTTTCTGCGTTTATACAGAGCCACCACCCAGTGATCTGGACTGTAAATTTGGATGGGGATCAGAGAAAACAATTTGTAAGTGGGAACATGACAGTACTCAAGGACTGAAGTGGACAGTGTTGAACAGCAAAACCGGCCCAGTACAGGATCATACAGGTAAACGTTACTATGTTAATTACCTTTTACCTTATTACATGTGTGATTCATCAATATGTCCGACAGGTTTTATCACTTTGGGATCCTTGGGGTTTGTAGAGGTCTGGATATGGGAACCACTGCATCAGGATATGATTGTTTTATTAGGATATAAATACTGCCATCTAGTGGAAGTGCAGAGATTGTATTTCGATTTGTAGCAGTGAGAGATCAACTGGCAGGAATTTATCTCCAGGTAAAACAAAGGATCATTCATGTTGAAATTCAACATGCCTAATCCTCTTTTATCGTGATATGTGCCATTGCGAGACAGTTGGGAGGCCCCTATACACATTTGATTGTCATGAGATCCCAATTATTTTTGCTAGGATTTGTCAACATAAATCTAATGTGCGAGAGCAGTTAAGCTGTTATGGTTGTGTCTGACAGCAAGCTTGTCGACTGTTTCCAATGACAACCAGTAGAATTTTGAATGCATCTCTGGAATATAATACAGACTAACGCCGAATAAGTACAAAATAATTAGTGCAATGTGTTTACAAAGTTACTGTACATAAGACTCTAGTCTTTTATGTACAGTATCTACAATTGCTGATAAATTGCTTTAGCTATAATTTCACATTGCAGATTGATATTTACAGATGTGTCCACCCTTAACTTTGCTTGAATTTGCTTAAGGACTCCAATTTGTCATGAAATAAATTCAATACAATATCGCGACATGCTAGCAAAACCCTTCACGGGCCACAATTCACATCACAACCACCAGGTGGCCACACATAAATATATATATAGCGTAGACATCTCGTGACAGAGAATCGCAATATCAAGTTTTTTTTCAAAGCTGGTCATCTCGCGCCACACTTCTCAGGAGATATGAGGATTTGTAAGCAAGGACACATCTGTACAATCACTATACCAATTTCTATATATTGTGAAACGCTAACTGTAGGTGCAGCACATAATAAGAGTATCAAGTAGAGCAAGGAGTTT
This sequence comes from Rhinoderma darwinii, assembly GCF_050947455.1. Taxonomy (NCBI): domain Eukaryota; kingdom Metazoa; phylum Chordata; class Amphibia; order Anura; family Rhinodermatidae; genus Rhinoderma; species Rhinoderma darwinii. The sequence goes on from NC_134691.1 coordinate 313,671,141, forward strand.
GTTTTCATGCAGTGTCAATGATAGTTCGGTCTTAAATTCTGCTCAGTTACATGAGTTACACAAGAGCTTTCTCATAAAAGGGTAGATTTATATCAATTTACTTCTGGACACCATTGTTTGTATTCTCTTCCCTACTGTTTGATGGGCAGTGGGCAGAAAATTAACATTGCGTTTGATGAATTGAGCTGCTAATGAAACATGATCTAATGTACTCGACCGGCCAAGTTTTCTTCATTTTGGACAGTGAGCCGCACACATCTCATGCCGTTAAGCATTAAATAGACTGGTTATCTGTTCCACACAGTTGGTGCGGAGTACAATGGCAGCGCCATTTCATTGGAGCTTCAAAACGTCACAGTTTTTATATGTAACTGTTTTTAAAAAATTTTGCAATGACACAACTGCATTTAGCCAATGTGTTTGAGATTTTCAGTCACTCTCCTGAGAAAGGAAGAACTGCTCATAGGTCGTTTTCTCAGCTTTATCACTAAATTGTCGCCTAAGTGAAGCCTTGAACACCATTTTGATTTAGGTTTTTTTATCCAAATTAGTTAAAAATACAGTGTTGATTTATTTTTTAATATACTCTTTAAGGGCCTGTTCACATCGGGCTTTCGTTCATCGGTTCCGTTAGACCTTTCTGTCGGAGAAACCGATGAACGGAAAGCAAAACTAAGCCATAGCTTCCATTTGGGACTAACTAGACCCAGCACATCCGTATCAGTGACAATAGTCACTATAAGGGGTCATTCAGACGAGCATATATCTCGTCCGTGTGATGGCCGTTAAAACAAAGGCCTTCACACGGACTCCTGTATTTCAATGGGGCCGTTCACACGACCGTTGTTTGAACGGAGCATGTGAAGAGTCCGTGAAAAAATAGGACGTCCTATTTTACTGCGTGTCACGCATCCCTATATAGACTCTAGTCTATGGAGGATCCGTGACAATGCGTCCTGCACTGGTGCACCTCGAATGTGAAAAACTGCAGTTTTTCATGTCCGAGGTTAGCTACGCTCGTCTAAATGTAGCGTAACAGGGCTGATTACCCGTGCTGTGCTGCCCCATTTACAGTGGAAAAGTCCAGTATAGAAAAAAAATAAGGTCCCTCAATGGTCTTTTCTGATCTTTGAGGGATAAGTCATAATAATAATAAAAAAGAAAAGTTTAATAAAAAGAATTAAATGAAATAAAAAAATACACATAAAATACCCCCCCCCCCCAAAAAACCCGTTCCCCCGCCAATCATTTACCCTAAAATAGACATGTAGTATATCAAAATTTACGGTAGACAATGATGCTCACAAATAAGAGCTCTATTTTAGGCTGGGTTCACACGTGGCGGAATTTCACTAAAATTCCGCTGCGGACACTCCGCAGCGTTAATCCGCAGCGGTGCCGTTTGTCCATTGACTTACACTTTAATTTAGCAGTGTTCGTTTAGACGAGGCGTAAAATTCCGCTGCGGAGCATAGGCTGCGGAGCGGAATTTGGTGTCCGCAGCATGCTCTGTCTGTCGCGGAGCAGTGGCGGACTCATGGCGGAATTTCTCCATTGACTTCAATGGAGAGTCAAAATTCCGCAATGAAGTCCGCAGATCTTATGTGTGCTGCGGAGCGTATTGGTTTTACTACCATGACATTTCTTCATTCTGGCTGGACCTATGTATTTCTAGGTCTACAGCCAGACTGAAGAAGTCAATGGGGCTCCCGTAATGACGGGAGCGTTGCTAGGAGACGTCTGTAAATAGTCACTGTCCAGGGTGCTGAAAGAGTTAAGCGATCGGCAGTAACTGTTTCTGCACCCGGGACAGTGACTACCGATCTCAATATACATGTATCTGTAAAAAAACATATAAGTTCATACTTACCGAGAACTCCCTGCGTCTGTCTCCAGTCCGGCCTCCCAGGATGACGTTTCAGTGTAAGTGACGGCTGCAGCCAATCACAGGCTAATAATAGGCTGCAGCGGTCACATGGACTGCCGCGTCATCCAGGGAGGTCGGCCTGGATGCCGAAAGAGGGACGCGTCACCAAGACAACGGCCGGTAAGTATGAAAATCGTTTACTTTCACTAGGGAAAGGGCTGTCCCTTCTCTCTATCCTGCACTGATAGGGAGAAGGGAAGCACTTTTTCCGCAGTCCGCAGCAGCTAGTCCGCATCAATGTACTGCACATTTTGTGCAGATCCGCAGCAGAATCTGCAACGCAGATTCTGTGCGGCATTGATGCGGACAGTTGCGGAGGAAATCCGCCACGTGTGGTCATGCCCTTAGGGTAACGCTATATTGTTACCAGAAAAAAATAGTAAAAAAAAGCATATTTCACCCTTTTTTTTAAACTAAAAGCCTAAAAATTCTAAAAAAGCAAAAATTATACATATAAAATGATGAAAAAAGAAACCTGTATTGTTCATGAAAAAATGGACTTTGCTAGCCAAAAAAATAAAAAATCTATAGCTGTTTAACTGACGTGCTAAAAATGGCTAAACAGTACCTGGTCCTGAACCAATTAAATTATAAAATACTGGCCACCTGTAACCACCACTAGGGGGAGCTGAGAATCTTACTTCATTGAATTGAATAATAAAACACTATTTTGCAGCTGCCAGGAGCCAGGATCCTATCATTTAAAGTACATTAGCAATACACCAATACCGGAGCGTAATATACCAGTGCGAATGTTACTAAACATACATCTGTCTTTTGCAGGAGATGGCAACTTTATTTACTCTGAAGCTGATGAAAGACACAATGGTAAAGTCGCCCGCCTCCTCAGTCCTGTGGCTTCTGTGAATTCTGCCCAGTGTATGACATTCTGGTATCATATATCCGGATCTCATGTTGGCTCCTTGAGCATAAAACTGCATTATGGAAGACAAGAAAGCTTTGACCAACTGCTTTGGGTGGCTCCTAGCGACAGCAAATATCACAACACGTGGCGAGAAGCTCGAGTTCCCCTGCACAAGTCGATAAAGCCATATCGGGTATGGTGACACACTTGTTTTTTTTTGCGGATTCTCCATTTGTATACACATGTTAGGGACCTTCCATATGAAGCAAGTCTGTCTACCTATAGCTGTACTAATACCCAAGACAGGGATTACCAATGGTTCAGTGCTTTAGACATTTGCAAAATTTACGTCCAGAGAAATAAGTTAAAGGACCTGGCCCCCAATGCAAAATTTGGCCCCTGGTCTACCAAATGCCATTACATAATACTGGTGTGTTTTTTATGTGGCACAGCGGCCCTCTCAGATACCAATTCCCGGGTACGGCTGCTACCTCTGCACACCCTATATCTTTGCCACCGCAACACATTTAGACCAATGATGACTGTGGATTCACATCCCATGCAAGTGTTTAAATACCTGCATAGTACAGCCTATACATATTTAATTAAATATATACCTTTTATGTTCCATTTAAAGTAAACGTACCATAAATGACCTAAAGTGAACCTACAGTGATGTAACTACTGCCACCTAGAGGAGAAAGTAGTACTGGAATTTAGAAAGTTATACAATATTATTTATACATACTCTGGATGCTTCTACTTTAATATATATTTATTTATATAAATGTTTGCTATTTCTTGTGTTCAGGTGGTGGTTGAGGGCACAATTGGCAAAGGGAATACTGGAGGAATAGCTGTGGATGATATCGCCATTGCTAATAAAATTGCTCCTGAAGATTGTAAAGGTACGTAAGAGATAATATTATACAATAATGAACAGCTTAAAGATGTCCTGTTTCCTGTCCTGACATGTCTATTTTAGTAAATACTTGGATTCCCAATGAAATAACAATTCTGGGGCATCTTTTCTTAGAACTCTGCGTTGTGCCATTCCTCTGTTATTCCTCCTAGAAATTTATAAATAAATTCACAACTGGATATTACCATTCCCCTTGTCATATGGGCGTGTCCCTACTCAGTCTCACTCCCAGCACTGATTGGATATTTTCAGTGACACACTCCCACTTGGTAACAGCCAGTCATTTATTCATAGATTTCCAGGGGGAACAACAGAGGAACAATGCAGAGTTCTAAGAAAAGATGCTCCAGAATAGTTTTTTCATGGGGAATTCAATTATTTACTAAAACAGACATGTCAGGAGAGGTCCTCTTTAAGCTGAACCCAAATGGTCACAAGTGAAAGCAGGTGAGACTAGAGCCCAACCTGCAGGTTGTTAGGAACATGTCTGCAAGTTGTTTAAATGTCACAGAAGTGGAGATATGTAAGATAAAGTAGTGATCATAAGGGAAGACATTGGTCTGGACTTATTATCAATTATCTCTTTAAAGAACACAACATAGCCTCTCCCCAGCCTGAAATGGCTGATAACAGGGAATGTTACATTGCATTCAACTGACCAGTAAATGGAGATAAGATAGAGTCTAGTTAGTGTCTCTTTATTATATGGGTCTGTAGGACAAGCAGACTGTGAAGAATGTTTTCTCCCGGGCCGTGTGCTGTACGGAGGCACACAGACTATCTGCGGCTCCGCACTACAGAGTTGCACTCATTCTATGTGTAGTCGTATGTAGCATCCATAAGGACTGTACTATGGAGATATGATTCTATGGGATAATACCTCCAAAATAGGGCAATCCGTATAAAATGAGAGATATATGGAGACATAAGAGACAATAGACTTCTATAGGGCCATAGTAGGACTCTGTTTATCTCTGAGGTTTTATTAGCCATATCAGGCCTTAGTCTCACCAGTAGACAAATAAATGGTGGTATATAGTCTATTACTTCTTATTGCAGTCATATTCATTATACTCTTTTGGGTTATTTAGGGCCCGAGCCACCAGAATCTGGAGCAGGTACGGTGGACCAAACAAATGAACAAGGTAAGTCATAAGCGGAAACACAATAATATTACACAACCATAGCGTGTAATTGTGATACTTGTCCTGCAGGGTGGAGAAGTAGTAATAATATGGGCAGTACAACAGGGTCAATAGCCCTGCAACTGGTGACATATTGTCACGTTATTACCAATGACCTTTAGAAATACTTTATAGAGCCCAGGGCAATGGATCAGGGTAGTGGCAATAATACCATACAACTGCTCCTGTTGGTACCATACAACTGCTCCATGTGTTGGTACCATACAATTGCTCCATGTGTTGGTACCATACAACTGCTCCTGTTGGTACCATACAACTGCTCCTGTTGGTACCATACAATTGCTCCACGTGTTGGTACATGCCATCATATGGTGACTGCTCTTGACCGATGCCAACACTTTTTGGCCACACCAATATAACGAGCGATGCCATAAATGACCCCCCCCCCCCCCCCCCCCATTCCTGCTGCTGCTCCTGCGAATTTGTCCATCAAGTATAGGTTATCTTTGTAAATGGAGCTTTGCACAGATGTTGATGGAGACAGGACGTGCTAGAGAAGAAGTTTTATGACCGTACAAAGATATACAACTTCCTGCCTCTAGAAATACTGCAGAACGTCAAAAGCAAAAAAATGGAACAGCAGCTGACACTATCCCCCCTACCAGAGGATACATCATACATGAATGTTGGATATCTGATGTAATTGAAAATTCCCCCCCGGGCACAGAACAGTTTTGAAGCACAATCTATATCTTTATCGTAAACAAGCGGCAATATTGTACTGATGCGGAATTGATTTAACAGTTATCTCAAACGCTGCATCATTTTTGCTTTGGGCTTATCTACAATACGCAGCTGTGATACTCGATCAATAAGACAGATATTATCCCTTTGTTTAAATCAAGTGAGGATATTTCCGTCATTAAATCTTTAAAGTATCTGCCTTCTTTTAGCCTGTAGACTTCTACACTGTATATAACTACTGAGCATCCCTTGAGGCATGCTGAGAGTTGTAGTATTACAATGCGGCACAGAAATATATACCAGCTCAAACATACCAGCAATGAGCAGTGAGCAATGTTTATTCTATAGTGAATGCTCTTGAACTGACATCTGGTGTACTGATGTAGCAGAGTTGAGTCTGTCATTAAGAGAACTCCAGAAAATGGCTCCATATGTCAGGTTCAACACTCCTTAAAATTCAGTATAGAACCAGTATAAAAAAAATGCATGTTCTCCTTAATTGCAATTTATAAACCCAAACCAATTGTATCATGGCTATAGTGATTGGAAAAAGGCTCGTAACCTTTAGTGTCCGGGGGTCCAGATCATCCAATCTACTTTCAATGTTTAGAATATTATGGCAAGAATTTGAGTTTAAAGGGAAACTTTGGGCAATACTAATACTCCGAGCATGACTAATAGTAATACAGTAATGCCTAGTGCAGTGTCTGAGGGGGTGGAGCATGACACATGGTTTTTATTTGAATCCTACTGTCATGCACCTCCCCCCTTTTGGACTTAAACAAGGCTTAGCCCATACTATCCATACATTATGTAGCCCATTTATGGAGTAAGCACACCCATGGGTCCAAAGCAGAACCCTTTTTTAACCTTTAGAAGACCACTTACAATGATGATTCTTTGTTACAGGTATCACGCCTAATTATCCCGGTTGGAATAACGACACAGTCGTCAGGCATCCAGGGGGTGTACTGAAGAATTTGGATCCCATTCTTATTACCATCATTGCAATGAGTGCCTTGGGGGTACTCCTAGGAGCTATATGTGGAGTGGTCCTCTACTGTGCTTGTTGGCACCATGTAATGTCACAAAGGAACTTGTCTGCCCTAGAGAATTACAATTTTGAACTTGTGGACGGTGTCAAGTTGAAAAAGGACAAACTAAACACACAGAATACATATTCAGAGGCATGAAGCAGCAAAAGGAAACGTAATATTGCAGATACTTTTGGTGGAAAGACTAAAGTCAATCTTGGTGAAGGCGGACCGATGATCTTTTACTGTTTAGGCTAAAAAGTGCGTTGGTTGTCGTGAAGCCAAACTTCTCTCAGGAGCTTCAGTGAATATACCTGAAAACTATGAACGTATATACAATCTGAATCATGTACAGCTGGCTTTTCTGTTCGTCATTTTGTTTCTGGATAATCAGATGCTGGTGTTGAGACCAATTATGATCGATTTTATGGTTTTGTAACCTCTGTTTCGTTTTGTTCTGTTTCCTGCTGCGGATACTTCTTGGTTGTGCACAGAACCCAGAATGCGGACACGAGACAACACGGAGTGGGGGTGCTTTGAATGGGCACATAGACCTATATGTCCCACTACCCACACGTTATTGGACTCGCAGCACGACTATTTCATGTTTGTGCATATATGTGAGTGCTGTAACAAAGGCTTAGGAAGTCCTAAAATGTGCCACTATGATGTTTTTGGCATTTTTGAAGCAAAGCTATCCATTATTGTTGTGTTTCAGTGTTGTTCTGAAGCATAGTGCTTAAAAACGTCTATACAGTACATGCATCATCATCATCAAATGCAACGGCAATAGGGGGTATCGGTCTACCCTTTGAGGAAATGTTGCGGCACTAGCTAGTGGATGTCCTCTCAAGTGCCTTTTTTGTGTTTGTGTTAGTTTTGACTGTATTCTCACTGATTACAATACTCTTTCTTTTTTTATCATAGGCCCTTGTCGATAACTGTGTACTAGAACGGTGATTTTTTTTTTTTTCGATGGCCTCGATAAGGCAAGGGCTCTAGATAAACCACCAACTTTGCTGATAAGCTTTGATTTCTGAATATTAATTATTTTTATCGAAACCACAACTTTATTGTATCAAAAAAAAAGCTGCAATATCCCATTTGTGTTCTTCTCTGTAGAATGTATTTAACAAATTGTACTCAACTCTGAGTAGACAATGTAAAGCTTTTGCCATAGACTCAGAGGCAAAAAATTAGCTCTGTTGCTGAAGACCATCCTTTTGTTTCGATCGAATAAGGGAAAGTTCTGACATTTACCCTACAAAGTTTAACTTTGACTTTCTATCAGGAGGTCAGGAGCTTCGGTATCATTTTTCCAAAAAGTCAAGTTCTTATGTAATACTATATGGTGAAGAACAGTGAAGGACAGTAATGTGTTGTACTCTAATTGAAGTTGGTGTCTTATGTGTGCCATATTATTAGCTACGCCTTAGGCCTAATCTACATGGGCAATTTATGGTAGCACAAATATGCCTCTGAAACTCTTTAAGCTCAGTTGCCCTTCTGGATCTTAATTAAGTCTATGATCTCACTTGGGATTGAGGAAAGTAGCGCTATACGCCATTTTCCATTGAACCATGGGCTCGGCATAGACTATGATTACATTTTTAAAAAGCGCTACTGATTATGGATGATTTCAGTAGTGTGGTCACACTATCAATAATCACCTATGTAACTTAGTCCTCATAGAGGACTATCCAACTCTAATCCATAAGAATTGGATTACACTATGGGTTTTGGGTTCATGTATGAAGTGGAACTGTCATAGGAAGATGATATAATGTTATAAAGTAATTGACCATATACTTGGGGAATGTAACTTTTTTGTTACCATAGGTACCATAGTTCTTACTTTTTGCCATTGTGATGTCCATGGTTCCTGGATCGGTTCTCACAAATGACAAATGAATCGGGAATAGATTTGTAAATCTGTGAAATCAAAGTCGGAGAATCAATTTGTTCATATCTACCAAAACCATAAAATGTCTGGTTCTATCAGCAACGGAAGCTGTATTTATTATTTTCACCCGGCTTCCATGTTCCCCATGTATATTTTATTTAGGCTGATGATTAGTTTTATGTGCTTCGCTTTCATCGTATTTTGTTGGGCGTTTTAAGTTCAAATCATTCACAATTAATATCGTTGTAATTTATTATTTATTGCTTCTTTATAACATGTTAGGAAATATCTAGACCCTCTGCTCGTAATCCCACCGATGTCTCTAGTGCTCCTGGAGAGCAAAAAACTGAGACAGCAAATGGATTCTTAAATTATGACCACAATATGAACTTGCAGGAAGAGATTTCCTGGCTGCTCTTATGGTGATCAATAAATATAGGGCTGGGTGACTTGTACGCTTGTGATTTCCAAGCATGATTAACTGTTATAATAAAATCACAGCCGAAATGACGTTATAAAATTGGGGAGAAATGGCCTTGAGCGCTGTCGTGTACGGTACTGGGCTGGTAACATCCCTATGGCATCACAAAGAAGAAACAGGGATATATTTAAGGTGCTACAAACCCTTATCTGTTTGTTACATGTTGGTCACACTTAACAAATACTAAGGGCAAAAGAGATAGGCAGATGTCTCACCGACACTGGAGGTCTATGGGATACTTGCATACCGTCTCGGCAATATATACACACACACACATATATATATATATATATATAGCCTTCTTGATTCTTATTGGAAAGGGAAGGAATGGGTTTGTAACATTATAGAAATTCCCCTTGTATAATATTGTGCACTTCCGATCAATGGAAGAATTTATCAACTCATCCCATTCTAGTTTTACTCCTAATTGTCCTATCGGGCTATATTATAAAATGTCATACTAGTCAGATCTGTAGCTGAGAAAGAGGAGGCCCCAGTCTCCGACAGAGAGGCGATTGCACATGGTGGTTCCTTTCTATTGAAATGAAGAACAGAAAGATCTGAGTAGACCCCAGGTGCTGGACCTCCGCTGATCTCACTTCTGTGACTTTAGATGGACATTGTCCTAAATGTTGTTTATGGGATAACCACTATTAGTATTCACCTATGTGACATTTATATTTTAGCTACCCCTCTATTATAGAACTTGTCCACACTTTGAAGAACAACACCAAACCTCTTCTTGCTAAATATTTCAAAAAGTTATGGGATATACTAAACATATCAGCAGTTATAAATTTTTTGAAAAGATCTGATCTATGCTACAAAAATATAATCTGTAATCTGATTGGTTGTTGTGTGGGATAGAGTTTTGCTTTGTTATATTCTCATGGGCTCCGTTGACGTTGGTGTTTATTCTGTTTAGTCGGAGTTCTGGAGGTTGTACCGGCAAAAAATAGCGCAGTATGCTGCCGTCAAGAATACCGGGACCGCAAAGAGACCCGAAGGACCACATTTTAAGACGATAAGATCCATAAGGATGCCAATAAATCTGTTATACCGGTCATGGCTCCATTAAGAATGAAAGCCATGACGGTTGTGTGGACAGAGACATACTACACTAATCCTCTGTATAATTAAAAAAAAATAATTGTAAAAAGTTATTCATTTAGAGTGTTTTATTATTAACACTCTTCTAGCACCTTGTAAGCAGCACCCACTTATTGCTGGAGTTTTGATTTAAGTCTGTGGCCAATTTTAACCTTTTTTTTAATGTATATTTTGTATATTACTTTTGTCTGTTTTCTATTTACTCATTTGCAGAAACTTAGTGGCCAAAAAAAATTCAAAAATTTTCATAGTAAATTTCAGCTCTCGTCATATCCGCATCAATGAAAGTGATCCTGGGAAAAATGATACTGAATCTTTAGAACTGAGAGAAAGGAATCTTGCACTGAAAACTATATTTAAAATTATATGTTGATAACATTATTAATCCTTTACCAGCCAGAGAGGGCGTCAAACATTTGCACCGCCCCCTCTGTTTGGACCAAATGGATTGTTTGTAAAGGCAGTGTTAAAGAAATTTGTTCATTTATATTTGTTTTAGATTGTTTCATAATTTTTAAAATGTAAAATAACATATTTTTTCTTTATCGAAAACTATTAAAAAAAAAATAACTTTTCTGTAGTAAAATGATTTCATTTTACTGGTATATTATTGCTTCATGTTTTGTATCATCATGAAATTTTGTGCAAATTTTTTTACAGAAATTTTTATTTTGTATGACAATATGACACTTGTAAACTGTTGTTTTGGAATGAACTGCAAAGCCTTAACTTTGAACGACATTTGTATTCTTGGACATTGAATTGCATAATATCACATAAACAGAACTGTAACTTAATTCCCAAACGATGACTACTACATTCCAAAGATACAGTTGAAATAAACATTTTCATAAAATATTTCCACTTTTGCATGACTTGCTTATACTATGTTATCCACATCGGAAAAGCAATATTACACAGGAAGGCTGGTTTTATCATTAGACATAGTGGGCCTGTATTGCCCTGTTCACACTGAGTTTTTTGACGCGGAAAACGCACCAAAAAACCTCCGAAAATGCTTCCCATTGATTTCAATGAGAGGCCGAGGCGGTTTTTTCCCGCGAGCCAAAAAACCGGCTAGCGGGATAAAGAAGGGACATGCCCTATCTTCGGGCGTCTACGTCTCTGACCTCCCAACTGACATCAATGGGAGGCAGAGAAAGCGTTTTTCGCTGCGTTTTTGCCCGCGGCGCTTAATGGCCACGGGTGAAAAACGCGGCAAACCTTGTGCAAGCAGAAAAAAATGCCTGTAAAAAAACTCAGTGTGAACAGGGCCTAACTGTCCCTGTGACTTTAAAACCTCAAGCACACAGCAAAGCCATGAGCACAGAGCCAGTACAGAAAGACATTTGAACTTCGTGTAGTTGCGTATGTGGCCTCCGTGCAGGACCGTATTATACCATTATCTCAATGATACGGCATGCGATGGAATATGCCCAACATAAAAAAAAATTCTCACTGATTCCATGAACATTTGTGACAAGAAAAAAATCAGAGGCATATGGAGGTACAACACGGGCCCACAGCAGTCTATATCTGCCATATTACCTTACAACAAATCCACCGTCCAGCAGCACGAGTGTACGACAACAGACGAGGGTGCACACCACAGGGACCCGATTCAAGTCCCTTCTGGATATTAAAATCTAAAATAGGCAGCACTCCAAAATGTTGTGAAGAAAAGGGAGCTTTATTGGCCCTGGTGCTACGTTTCAGCTCAAAACACTACAGCCTTTCTCAAGCTTGAGAAAGGCTGTAGTGTTTTGAGTCGAAACGTAGCACCAGGACTAATAAAGCTCCCTTTTCTTCACAACATTTTGGAGTGCTGCCTATTTTTGATTGACATATTACATATTCATACAACAGGGGCAAACGCTGAATTTTTAACCTATTAAAGGGGTTATCTGATTTCCGATTTCTGATTGTTTTTGCTAATGGATGAAATTGAGATTAATTAACAAAACAAGCAGTACTCACCCATACCTCCCAACTTTGCCGTTTTGTAAAGAGGCGTGTTATGCCACGCCTCTAACCCTGCCCGATCCCCGCCCATACACACCTGGTTTAGCCACACAGTACAATGCTCCCATAGAACCCCCTACACAGTATAATGCCCCTATAGCTAACCCCCACTCAGTATAATTCCCCCATAGTACCTCCCTTACAGTATAATGCCCCATAGCTGCACCCACACAATATAATGCCCACATACAGTATAATGCCCACACAGATATCCCCATACAATATAATTCCAACACAGATGTCCCCATACAGTATAATGCCCACACAGATGCCCCCATACAGCATAATTCTCCATAGCTGTCCCCATACAGTTTAATGCTCCCATAGCTGCAGTGAATCGCTGACCTCAGTGGTCACATGCCGTTCATGGCAGCATCGCCGCTGAGGCCAGCAATTGGCTGCAGCGGCACGTGACCGCTTCAGGATCTGAAAAATCATATATTACAAATTAAAGGGGTTTTCGCACAAATACATGTATCCCTAATCCAAAGGATTTGGGGTTTAATGTGTGATCACTGGGGGTCCAACCATTGGGGCCCCTAGCAATGAGGAGAACAAGGGACCGAAATTTCCCAGAAGTGCTCCATAAGAATGGAGCAGTGGTGCTCATGCCCGGGCAGTGCTCCATTCATTTTTATACAACTTCTGGGATCACCGTCCGTGATGGACGATAGTTGAGCATGCGCACCAGCGCTCCAGTCTTATGGAGCACTTCGGTGGGACTTTCGGTCCCCCGTTCTCCTCATCTCTAAGGGATCCCAGTGGTCAGATCCCCAGCCATCACACATGTACCTCCTATGCTTTGGACTAGGGATACATGTTTGTGAGAAAACCCCTCTAAGTCCATATGGGGCATGATCCACTTGGGCCTTTTTATATTTAAGAAGCCAGTGCCTGGAGACACTGGCGTTTCTAAAATCATAAAATAAATGTCATTTATTTTATGATTTTAGAAACCCTAGTGTCTCCAGGCACTGTGTGTTTTTACTCCAATCGCCACACTTTTCTCTACTCACAGTAGTCTGTCTGGTTTTTACTGACTCTGGTGGCTCGGTGCCATGCTGCCTATAAATGCCGAGCGCGCGTCCTGCTCCCTCACTCCGGGCAAACAGAACGCTGTTACGCTGAGCGTCCGAGTGACGTACTCGCGCAGTGCGCAGGCAGCTCACATATCACGGTCTGACCGCAGTCAGACCGTGACACGTGAGCTGCCTGCAGTGAGTAAGGTCAGCGTAAGCACATTCAATTTGCTTTATGTTGACCTTACGGAGGAGAGGGAGGAGGGGAGGGGGCATGGCTGGCCACAGGGAGCCGGAGTCCGTGACTCAACGGGGAATTGTGGAACATTATTCAGACCTCCCAGGGCAGCGGTGAAAAACCTGGACTGTCCCGTCAGATCCGGGACGGTTGGGATCTATGACTCACATATCCTTTCCCCCAGCGGCGCAGCACAGCCGGTGATTGTTTACATGCATGTATCATGTGACTGCTGCAGCTCAGAGGGCTCAGAGGTCATGTGTTGGAATTCTGATGGATAAAGGGGGACTTCCAAGTGCATTGGTGCCCACAACAGAGATAGCAAATTGCCCCCGATTATACTGACTTTGACAACTTTCTACATATATTATATCACACAGTTTTACATGGGGTGGTTTGGGGGTTAGTGATAGTTTTCCAGTTATACTGCTGGTGGTCTAGAGTAGTTTAGCAGTTACTACCTTATATCTAAGGCAAAGAAGGGGCATCGATATACATTTTACATGTAGGTTATGGGTTAATATTCCTGGAGGTCTATGGTATTTTAGTGGTTAACACTTAAAGGGTGACTAAACTTTCAAAAAACTTCTAACTGGTCATAGTGAAATGTCATAAGTTTTGATCGGTGAGGGTCTGTATAAGAAGATGTATCTAGGTGGGTTTTAACCAATCAATGGCCTGAGTATTTTGGACATTTATAACCACTTCCCCAGACACACTTCAACAATTTTTAGTTTGTGTTAATATAAAGGGGTCCAACTTAAGGGAAAAAATGGGCATCTCCATAACTACTCAAATAATAAATAAACTCATACTCACCTTCTTAACCACAAACGGTCCAGTCTTGTGCCCTACCTCCCAAATGCATCAGTGATGCCAGTATGTATGGCAAGTGACCGCTGTGTCCAGAGTTGTGGGGGACAATCCCTTCTGGGCATCTAAAAGGTGATTATGGGCTTGGTAGTTATTTGAGCCCATATGCAGCTCTCCAATTTTTATAAAAATTTTTAAAGCTGGATATTATTTTATAATGAAAATCAGCATTGTGGTGCCTGACACCTGTATTGGTAAATGCATCAGCTCTGCAACAAAATCATTTTCTCAATATTACAATTATGCACTTACCAAATAATAATACTATACGAAAGTCAAATAATATTGTCACACCAAGACCACATATACCTACCACAAAAACCAATATAACCAATTATACAGATCCCCCCCCCACATAGTAAAGATGCTCCCTTAGTTCCCCACACATAGAAATGAGTCATTCTTAATGCCTCCTTCATAGTAATGATTCTCCCTTAGTGCAACCCTTACAGTAATAATGCCCCATTAGTACCCCTCACACAATAAGGATGCTCCCTTAGTGCCCCTTTCACAGAACTATTGCCCCCTTAGTGCCCCCCACACAGTAAGGATGCCCCTTAGTGCTCCCACATAGTAAGGATGCCCCCTTAGAAGGCATCTTGGCAGATAAGACTGTGTGATCTCTTGCGCGAGAGATCACACAGTCTTGTCGTTCTTGTCTGCCGAGAATTGAAGAGTGAGCGAGAGCGTACACGCTCTCCTCTCTCCAGCTCTTGCTGTGACACTGTAGCTGATTGGACAGTGTCACAGCGATGTTACATGCCAACACAATGCTACACTCAGCTGCACATGTATGGGGAGGTGAAAGGTTCTCTTTATGTGTCCTCCAAAATGTAGCGATACCCTGTTATTGCCCCCCACACTGTCGTTTTTTTGCCCCCCACACTAAATGCCTCACAGAAAGTAGGGATGCCCCCTTAGTGCCTCTTCACACTGTAAAAGTCGCCCTTAAAATATTAAAAGTTATACTCACCTAGCCTCATTCCCACAACAAACCGAACACCTTATACTTTAGACCTCCTCCAGCCGTTGGTGGCTGAGGGCAGGCAGGTGCGATGACTTCACTGCATCACGTCAAACAGTGTACAAATAACTACACCATATAATACACCCGATAGACACACAATACCATCTGACAGTGCGCAAATAATGCCAATGTACAGTGACCAAATAACCGCTACATACGGAGGATACCACAAGGTTGTTCTAATGTTGCTCAGGCACCGGGTTGATAGTGGAGGTGCCTTACATACTCCTGGGGGCAACAAGAATTGGCGGAGTCACTTTTGAATTTTGTGTGCACTGGCCCTTTAAGGGACAGTGCTGTCCCGAGCGAAGGACAGCAGAAGGCGCCGTCGGCCTGGAGGAGAGATAGGCAGCCAGGAGAGAAACTTTCCACCATCAAGAGCGGAACCCGCTGCAGGCGTTACACCCTGCTGAACAAATCAGAGACTGTTCATCGGAGCGCTTTCTGAAAGACACTGTTTATAGGGGCACTCACTGTCTGATACTGTTTATGGGGACACTCACTGGCTGACACTGTTAATGGGGGCACTCTGGCTGGCCCTGTTTATGGGGGACCTCTCTGACTGTTATGTTCAAAGGTGCACTGGGGATACCATCTGGCTGGCAATATATATAGGGGTCAATCTGGCGCAGTCAATGGGGATACTTTATCACTGTGTATGGATGTACTTTAGCACTGTTAATAGTGATCCTCTGGCTGTCATTATGGGGGTGTGTCCAATAAGTTAGGGCGGGTTTTATGTGGGGAAAAAAAGGGGGTTCATTTATACTATGCCGGTGTAGGCCGGAGATCTGTTCATGGCGTACCCCTGTATCAGAGAGTAGTGCCCCTTCACTCTGTCTGTCTGTCTGCCAGCCATCATACCCCTGAACCACAACTTATAAGAACTGTGCCTCTGAAGCGTGAGGTTATCCGTGTTGCTGTGGTCGGGTGTGATGCAACACTGGCCCAAGTAAAGATATGATTTTCCATCACTTCTGCTCTCCATATCATCTCTTCCACAACAAATCTAACTGGTCCATACACTACCTATGCCAACTCTATACCTATGGGCAGTATGTTGCAGCCCAGGAGCAAGATGGCGGACTATAAAATCCAGCTGGCCAGTCGCCGATGGTAATGGGGCGTTCTGCTGTAGGAGTTTTGTCAGTTGCGTTGGGAAAAGAGGGAGCCGTCAGAGAAGGAGGGACAGAGGTCGGGCCCTGATCCCTGCCCTGGAGGAGGCCTGGAAGCCCTGGAGAGAAGCTGGTGGTGGCCGATCAAATAGACCGCACAAGTAGACATGAGTGATACTGTTCTGTTAGGCCAGTGAGGCCATGGAAGCAGGCCCGCGTGCAGTTGCGCAACCGCTGCCATGCCAGTTGGTTGGAAAACCAGCACAGAATATGTTTAGGCCATGTCAGGAGGAAGCAGACCACCTGAATAAGCTCCTAGTGTATGAGGTGCACCGGATACTGTGGGAGCAGGATGTAAGAAAGTGTCCCTAAGAGCCAGGAGATGTGGGACGAGAGAGTTAAAGGGACTGTTATATGGTTCAGCAGCAAGAAAGGCTTTGGCTTTGCGTCAGTAAATGGCATAGGTGAGGAAGTGTAAAACTGTCTCCTGTGAAACTGTCGAGTTGTTTTAGTTGTAGCCGTCTGGCCTGTTTTATTTTATTCCTGTGCCAAGGGAAGGCACAGATTAAACTGTCATTGGGATAAATGGCCCCAACGCCAACTTAGTTAGTGTACTGCCGCGCCATAAAAGCTCCAGGGCAGAATGGCAACGCCGTGTCCTAAAGCTGGGAGTGCGTTCCTGCCAATGTGTGTTCATTTGAGAACAAGCTGCTAGAGAAGGAGTGAAGCTGCTGTTGGTCAAGCAACTAAATTGGCTAAGTCAATCAACTTAGATTTGATTGGTAGTAGGGTTAAGGTACTATTACATGGGCCGTGTAAACAAGCACCAAACAACGAGACAGCTCGTTGATCGGCGCTCGTTTGCTCCAATCACACGGAGCATTGATTGGATATGTACAGTATAGGGACGAGCGCTCTTTACTATGATCGCTCGTCCCTATACATTTTTATCATGTCGGCAGCGAATATCCCTGATTACACAGAGAGATGTGCTGCCGACAACAATAATTTTTAATTCTGCGATGTTGGAGAACGAAAGTTCTCATGAACGCTCGTTTGCCCGATCATTGGCAATGTAATAGGGCCTTTAGAGTGCGTGTCAGACGCACACAGGAGGAGCTGTCAGCCGAGCCATCAGTCCAGCTCACTGGCATATTCAGCTGACAAGGTCGTTCTGCAGCTTCTATATACAGTGGATACATAAAAGCTGCAGAACAGAAACAAAGAACCATTTTTAATAAAAGTATATTGGAATAGTGCTTAATATCACAAAATTCATAAATTGCATTAAAAAATATCATCAAAAGGTTTCGATACCCTTTGAGGCAAGGATTTATACAGATGACAGATTGACATATTCTCTGCTAGGTGTCACTTGTTATACATGTATAGCTACCAGAAAGAGTAAGGAAAAATAATCGATATGCACATCCAGAAATATATCAAAATAACTACTTTTTTTTACACCACAAAAGAAAATGGACCCCTGACAAATTTAAAGAAACGTTGCATACAAGAGTACAAACAGTCACCCACAATAAGACACACTGTGAAGTGTGTGTAAAGCCCAAACTGAATAAGTCCTGCCAGAGTATGTGGGAAACTACAATACAGAACAATTCCATAAATATATAGACCTTAGGGAATGTCATAAGCAGGGCCGGACTGGGACATAAAATCAGCCCTGTTATTTTTAAGCACACAGGCCCACCGTAGGCCATACGCAGCCGACAGTTGGGCTGGAGTACATGGGACCACATTTCAGCTATACAAGACATGGGGAGATTTATTAAAACAGGTGTAAATGAAAGAGGAATAGTCCTGATAGCTCCAACTCCCACGAATCCACTGCTCCTCCACGAGAATAATGAACGTGCTCATTATACTAGAGGATTGTTTTTTCCAGAGCAAAACAAATTCCAGCAGACTTCTAACCTCTGCATGTGAATGGGGTATAAAATAGCCCACTCACTTGTAATGGATGCAGAATGTTAGCGGATTTGAAAGGCATTTAGGTGTGGAATCAGGGACTTAGTCCTAATCAAATCCTGATTGTGTGATCATGGCCTAATACTGACTTATAAAGACTGCAAATTATACCATTACACAATGCTAAAATATCACCATACTGTAACTGAATATTATGATTTTGATATTCAGCCATATACACACACACACACACACACACACACACACACACACACACTCACATGCTGGACACATGCTGCATTCGTGCCACTCACTCCTAGGACACATGCGCGCGCACGCACACCACTCACATCTAGGACACATGAACACGCACAACACTCACACCTAGGACACATGCGCACGCACACCACTCAAACCCAGGACACATGCGCGCACACAATTCTTACACCTAGAACACATCCCCCACTCACACCTAGGATATATCCTCCACTCTCGCCACTCACACCTAAGACATATGCTGTACGTTGTCTACCCACACCAAGGACACATGTTGGACACGCACTACTCACACCCGATACAGATGCTGCCCACACCACTCACATACTAGACACATACCATTCAGACACTAGACACATACCACTCACATACTAGACACATACGACTCACACACTAGACACATACCACTCAGACACTAGACACATACCATTCACACACTAGACACATACCACTCACATACTAGACACATACGACTCACACACTAGACACGTACCAGACACTAGACACATACTGCACGACACATACCGCACACACCACTCACATACTAGACACATACCACTCACACACTAGACACATACCGCACACACCACTCACACACTAGACACATACCGCATGCACTACTTACACTGTACACATACCGCAGACACGTACCACACAAATGCTAAACACATACCTCACATAACACTTACACACTAGACCTATACCACACATACCACTCACACGGAAAACAACACGCACACAAATGGCCACTAATACATTAGAAAAAGACACAATACTCACACAAATGCATATTTGTGCTCAGGGGGCAGTAGAAAGAGCAAGCCCATCACTGATTGGCTGATGCTCAGCCAACCAGCGTTAGGTTTGTATTGTACATGCAGACTGGTCAGGTACTGATTCTCCTTTTCCTCTGCGGCGCCAGAGATGTGCGCTAATGAGCGAGGCATCAGTGCAGAAAACAAGTCTAGAGCTGATTAGCTGTGGCTCGGCCAACAAGCACTATACTTCATTTCTGCAGTGATCCTTCCCATCATTGCAGAGTTCACAGCAATAAATCTCGGAAAGATGTGGTTTTAAACACCAGGAGGCAGCAGTTATTGTAATGTTGGTGCTTGTGTTCACCACTGTCCGCAGGGTCGATTCTAGCTTTTTTGCTGCCTGAGGCGAAAATTGAAATGGCGCCCCTCAGATTTGGATTGACATCCCCCTGGCTGTCTGCAATTATGGACCCGCCTGGTACTATTAGCCGCGGACACCTGTCCATGCCGTAGAATTGTGCCGGGAAATATGAAGGATGTCCTACTTTTTTTGTGACCCGTGCTCCCATACTTTGTATGGGAGCGCAGCACGAAAATGCTGCCCGCGGCACGCGGGTGTCGGCAGCAGGCCGTGCCCGCAATCGCAGGCCTTGATTACGGGCATGGTCGTGTGCCGTGTGCATGAGGCCTAAGGCCTCATGACTGTAGCCTTGTGCACAACCCATGGTTACGGCACGGATGGCTGCGGAGTGTCATCTGTGGGCCGTCCACAATTCACGGACCGTGCACACATTGATTTCAATGAGCCTGGACCGCAAATCTGGACCGTATAATGACTTGTCCTATCTTTTTGTGGTCCAGGGTCCCGGCCAATTCACGGACTGTGGAAACCACGTTCGTGTGCATGGGCCCATAGAAATGAATGGGTCCGCAATTCATCCACATGTTTTGCGGATGAATTGCGGACGCAAAAACACATTCACGTGCATACGGCCCTAGAGGATAACCTGCCCTACCTTTTGCCAGGTGTACTGTACAAACAGGGGCCACAATGAAACAATTTACTGGAGTTTCTCCTTAAGTATATGAAGTGCAGAGGTTGCAGTTACACCAAGGAATGGTGCCTGAGATGAGCCAACGGTTCCTCTGACAACAAAGATGATAGCAGTACTATAAATTGCAAGTATTGTTGCGGAACCCCTTAAAGATTTTGCATAGGGACCCAGGAACTTTAAGTTAGGCCTCCAGTTACAGTATCTTTTCTGTATTATAACAACTTCTGACTTTTATCTCTATTACATATTAGAATAATTATCTTTCAGTCATATGACAGTTAAGCTCCTCCCAGGGAGGGAAATATTAAAAAAATGGTAATTGGAAATAATGCATCATGTGACCGAACTAAAATAAAAAAGAGATTTCTAGATTTCCATTCTACAGTTCTATTTTTATTACAGATCCGGATTGCACAGATCCAATGTTACCACTAGATGGCACTAGAGCTTCATATTACAAAGTATTGTCAGCTGGATATTGGATATAAATACAGGCAGGAAACATTTGGTGGATATATGTGAAGCACATGCCAAATATGAACATTATTTTCCACCAAAGCAGCTTCTGGGAAATATTTCCCAGACCTAGTATTGTATGACACGTCTTAGAACGTGAACTTGTCTTGTAAGATTCTAGACTTCTTTCTAGTGATCCAAATAAAGAAAAAGAAACAATTATTAAAGAGTCTCTGTCACCACATTATAAGTGCCCTATATTGTACATGATGTGATCGGCGCTGTAATGTAGATTACAGCAGTTTTTTTATTTAGAAAAACGATAATTTTTGACGGAGTTATGACCTATTTTAGCTTTATGCTAATGAGTTTCTTAATGGACAACTGGGCGTGTTTTACTATATGACCAAGTGGGCGTTGTGGAGAGAAGTGTATGACGCTGACCAATCAGTGACCAATCAGCGTCATACACTTCTCTCCATTCATTTACACAGCACATAGCGATATAGCTATATCACTATGTGCAGCCACATACACAAACAATAACATTACTACAGTGTCCTGACAACGAATATACATTACCTCCAGTCAGGACGTGATATCTATTCAGAATTCTGACACTTCTGTAGCGTTTCTGTGATATTTACCGCAAGGCAAGCGTAATCTCGTTTGAAATGACAGGTTACATCATAATCTCGCGAGATTACGCTTGTCTTGCTGTAAATATCACAGAGACGCTACAGAAGTGTCAGGACTCTGAATAGTCATCACGTCCTGGCTGGAGGTAATGTATATTCATTGTCATGACACTGCAGTAACGATATAGTGTGTTTATGTGGCAGCACATTGCGATATAGCTATATCGCTAGTGCAGTGTAAATGAATGGGGAGGAGTGTATGACGCTGATTGGTCACTGATTGGTCAGCGTCATACACTTCTCTCTACAACGCCAACTTGGCCAAAAACTAAAACACGCCCAGTTGTCCATTAAGAAACTCATTAGCATAAAGCTAATATAGGTCCTAACTCCGTCAAAAATGATCGTTTTTCTAAATAAAAAAACACTGATGTAATCTACATTACAGCGCCGATCACATCATGTACAATATAGGCCACTTATAATGTGGTGACAGAGCCTCTTTAAAGAGGCTCTGTCACCAGATTTTGCAACCCCTATCTGCTATTGCAGCAGATCGGCGCTGCAATGTAGATTACAGTAACGTTTTTATTTTTAAAAAACGAGCATTTTTGGCCAAGTTATGACCATTTTTATATTTATGCAAATGAGGCTTTCTAAAGTACAACTGGGTGTGTTTACAGTAAAAGTCCAAGTGGGCGTGTATTATGTGCGTACATCGGGGCGTTTTTACTTCTTTTACTAGCTGGGCGTTGTGAATAGAAGTGTATGATGCTGACGAATCAGCATCATCCATTTCTCTTCGTTTCGTTACCACCCAGCTTCTGTCAGTGCACAGACACACAGCGTGTCCTCGAGAGATCACGCTGTGACGTCACTCACTTCCTGCCCCAGGTCCTGCATCGTGTCGGACGAGCGAGGACACATCGGCACCAGAGGCTACAGTTGATTCTGCAGCAGCATCAGCGTTTGCAGGTAAGTAGCTACATCGACTTACCTGCAAACGCCGATGCTGCTGCAGAATCAACTGTAGCCTCTGGTGCCGATGTGTCCTCGCTCGTCTGACACGATGCAGGACCTGGGGCAGGAAGTGAGTGACGTCACAGCGTGATCTCTCGAGGACACGCTGTGTGTCTGTGCACTGCCAGAAGCTGGGTGTTAACGAAGAGAAGTGGATGATGCTGATTCGTCAGCATCATACACTCCCATTCCTAACGCCCAGCTAGTAAAAGAAGTAAAAACGCCCCGATGTACGCACATAATACACGCCCAGTTGTACTTTAACTTTAAACACGCCCAGTTGTACTTTAGAAAGCCTCATTTGCATAAATATAAAAATGGTCATAACTTGGCCAAAAATGCTCGTTTAAAAAAAAAAAAAAACGTTACTCTTATCTCCATTGCAGCGCCGATCTGCTGCAATAGGAGATAGGGGTTGCAAAATCTGGTGACAGAGCCTCTTTAAGTCTTGTGTGTATGTGCAGAAATAATTATTTTTATCTAATGTAATAGACCTTGTTTTATGAGGGAGACATTTGCTTTAAGGTTTAGGCCGGCTTCACACCTTGCTGTAGGTTGCAGAACTACATTGCAGTTTTTAGATGCAATGTGTAAAGTTTTAAAAAATATGAGAAGAATGAGTTCAGCCTTAACCCCTTATCGACTAAGCCTGTAAAGGCCTAAATGACCAGTTACATTTTTTTCGTTTTTGCCTCGCTGCATTTTAGCAGCCAGAACTTTTTTATTTTTTCATTGACGTGACTGTGTAAGGCCTTGTTTTATGTGGAAGAAATTGTATTTTTTATTTTTTTTGCGCAGTTAGGAGGGCACACAAAATTAACTGTGTAAGTTACAGTTGTGGACAAAATTGTTGGTACCCTTCTGTTAAAGAAAAAAAAAACACAATGGTCACTGAAATAACTTGAAACTGACATAAGTAATAATACCTTTTAATTTACTGAAAATCAACTAATGTAAATCAGACATTGCTTTTGAATTGTGGTTCAACAGAAAAATTTGAAAAAACAAACTAATGAAACCGACCTGGACAAAAATGATGGTCCCCTTTACTTAAAGGGAAGGTGTCACGAAAAAATATTTTTAATATGTTTTTGCATTTAGTATTTGTATGTAATTTTATTTATTTGTGTTTTTGTGTTGTACTTTTTTCTTTCTTTTACTTCTCTATGGGGGCTGCCATTTTTTTTTTTCATCTCTGTATGTGTCGATTAACGACACATACAGAGATGGAATACGGCATATGCATCCCCATACTGAATGCGAACGGGAGCCGTTCCATTCACTACAGCGTACGCCATCTGTGTGGGAACGGCTCACACAGTCCAAAAGGAAGGTCTTCGGCCGAGTGACATCCGGCACCATTTTCATGTGGACCGGAAGCCGCGGCCGGACAGATGATGACTTCCGGTCGCGGCTTCCGTCCATATGTTGAGAAACAAGGACTACGAGTGGAGGGAGCGGACGGAGCGGAGGGAGCGGACGGAGCGGAGGCAGCGGCGGCGGCAGGAGCAAGTAATTATGTTTGTGTATGTTTGTGTATGTTCGTGTATACTGTATCTAATCCTCCTACACTGTGCATTCGCTTAAAAAATGGCGGCACACAGTGTAGGAGGTTTGAACATTTAACCCCCTCCTTTCTCCTGGCACTAGCCAGGATAAAGGAGGGGGGATTCTTTGAGCACACTAGAGCGAGTGTGTATTCTCCAAATATGCAGCATAAAGCAATGAGGTTGCTTTACGACATGCCAATGCTGCAATTTTGGGAATTGCTCTCTCTAGTGACCAGCACAGGGAAATGTTATAAATTAGAATCTAATTTATAATATTTCCTTTCTTGTGAAAAAATTCAAAAAATACTAACAGTTTAACTAAAAAAAAAAAAATTATTTCTAGCGACACATTCCCTTTAATATTTTGTTGCACAACTTTTTGAGGCAATCACTGCAACCAAATGATTTCTGTAAGGCTATGTTCACACGGTTAACAAAATCCGTCTGAAAATACGGAGCGGTTTGCCTTTTTGAAGCTGTTTTTCTATTGAGTCAATGAGAAACGGCTCCAAAAACGGCTCAAGAGGCGACATGCACTTCTTTTTACGCACAGTTCTTTGAAAATGAGGAGTAGAAAAACGACCCGTCGGAACAGAACGCCGGATTTCCTATTGAAATCAATGGGCAGATGTTTGTAGGCGTTCTGCTTCCGATTTTACAGCCGTTTTACGGGATATTTACGGCCCGAAAAACAGCTGAAAATAGCCCGAGTGAACATACCCTTACTCTCAATGAGACTTCTGCACCTGTCCACAGGTATTTTGGACACTGCTCCAGCAGTCTCAGGTATGAAGATTCCTTCTCCAGACTGCAGGTTTCAGCTTCTTCCACAGATGTTCAATAGGATTTAGATCAGGGCTCATAGAAGCCACTTCACAATAGTCCAATGCTTTCCTCTTAGCCGGTCTTGGATGTTTTCAGCTGTGTTTTGGGTCATTATCCTGTTGGAGGACCCATGACCTGCGGCTGAGACCCAGCTTCCTGACACTGGGCCGCACATTTCGCTCCAGAATGCCTTCATAGTCTTGAGATTTCATTTTACCCTGCACAGATTCAAGACACCCTGCGCCAGATGCAGCAAAGCAGCCCCAAAACATAACCAAGCCTCCTCCGTGTCTCACAGTAGGTACAATGTTCTTTTCTTTGTATGCTTCATTTTTGCGTCTGTGAACATAGAGCTGATAATGAAAAAAAAGCCAGACTGGAATTTGCCAAAATGCATATTGACAACCCACAAAACTTCTGGGAATGTTTTTTGGACAGATGAGACAAAACTGGAGCTTTTTGGCAAGTCACATCCGCTCTATGTTCACAATAGAGCGGATGTGATCTGCCAAATGCAGCTGTTTGACCAGGTCATGCGGCGATCAAAGGGTCAAACAGCTGGATTGGAGTTTTCTTCAATCCCAGCTGTAGACGTTCAGGGGCTGTTTGTTGCAGCTCCTGCTTAAAGAATGAGTGCTCATAAGCGTTTCTACAGCGACACCAATAGGCGTCACTGCGGACCTGCATCAAAAGACGGTTAACGGTCATTAAGGGGTTAAAATACCACCATGGGAGCAATTCTATAGTATATTGTTAACATCTCAATGTACACTAAGCTACAAACAGAAGCAAGTAAACATAATCCAGACATATGTATGAGTTTATAGTCGTGGATGATTAGCAGCAGTATGTAGCAGTGCTTCTCAGACTATGAGGTGTCCCCCAGTTGTTGGTGGGGTAAAGGAAGGAAGGAAGTTTTGAGTGATCATATGCTGCACAGGCCTTTGTCTGGCTGCACCATTTCACTGCTTTTGTGCTTATTTTAATGTTATGCTGGGTTAAAAAAAACAAAGATACATTGAGATACATTTTAATTTTGGCATGCACTACATCTAATGGCGAAGCCCAGGCCGGGGCGTAGCTATGGCTGGTGGCGCACTTGCGCCAAGCAAGATAGGGAGGTGGAGAGGGGCGCAGGACATGTGTCGTCAGGTCCAGCCTTCTTCTACCTGTGCTGCTTTGATAACTTGATACAGGCAGCAGTTCAGTCCGGACCGGCAGGAGAGGGAGGGGGAGAGAATGCAGAAAGCAGCTCAGGCAGCATGCGGCCTTGTCTTCTGTTCACCACGGCTTCCTCTCCACTGCTGGGATGTCTCTGAAAGTTTCAGGAGAGGTAAGTATGTGCGTGTATATGTGTGTAATGTGCAGGGCCGGCCTTATGGGTGTGCGATCTGTACCCCTGCAGAGGGCGCATCACCCCTCCCTAGCAGAGGGGGCACTGTTGCTGCCAAAAGAAAGGCTGTCCGGCGCCTCCTCACATCATCTCTCCCCCTTTCCCCCATAGAAAGCTACTACCTTACCCAGGTCGACACGATCTCCATACTAAACTGCAGCATAGTATCATACTACTTGCTGGAGGCTCTCGTGACAGAGTGCATCTTTAACCACTTCCCGCTCCATCATTTACATCATGGGTGGGAAGCAGTCCATGTGAAATTCTGTACATTTACAGCATGTCAATGGGGCGGGTTCAGGAGCTGAGTCAGCGCCATCAGCACCAGGTATGACCTGCCACCGATCCTTGCCATTAAACTCTGTAGAGGCCGCAGCATCTAAGTGGTTAATAAAGGGAGGGGGTTCCCTCTGCACACCCTCCCCCCTCTCCCCATGACGCTATCGCAGGGTACCGATGAGTTACGATCCTACTTAAGAGCTACTGTAGCACAATATAAATATATATACTGTACATTTACACATTTACAAAATATATATAACAGTTTGATTACGTTGCATTCCTTTTTTTGTGAAAGACGGGGTGAGGTGTATAAAAAACAGCAATTCTGGCGTTTTTAAATGTTTTTTTACTTATGGCATTCACAGTGTAGGTTAAAAATATTATATTGTGATAGTTCATACTTTTACAGACGCAGCAATAACAATTATGTTTTTAAATTTATTTTATTACATTACTTTAGGAGGAAAATGGGAAAAGGGGAGTTTTTTGAACAATTCATTTTTTTTTGTGGTTATAAAAAAAAAACGTATTTAATTATTAGTCCCCCTAAGTTGCTTGAACTATCGATCGTTGGATCGCTTGCACAATAGACTGCAATATATAATATGCATTGCAGTATATTGTGTTTTTACCGGCTCTGGCAGCTGAAGAATAGCAGACCTAGGGCCTTCATAAGTCTCCCAAACTGCCATGACAACCATCGGCATCCCGCAATCGCTTAGCGGGAGCAGATGGGTTGACGGAAGGGCTGCCCTCTTCTTTCTAACGGCATACATGCCCGCAGTCGCTATTGACTGTGGCATCTAAGTGGTTAAACGACCACGATCGGAGCTGACACCCACTGAATATAAAGAGGGCTCAGCCCGTGAGCCCGCTCCATGTTTCCCCTTACCGCCTATGACATTACACTACATCAAATATCGGAAAGGGGTGAAAGGGAATTATTAATTATGGAGTCCTTTATTTGTACTACCAGCACTTCAAAACACCAGAGCCCAGAGAACTACGAGTCCCTGCCCTGGGGCATGGGTAGACAGACTATGCTCACATTTGAATAGGATGCATGGTGATCAGCTATTCTTTACAAACATACTGCAAAAACTGTTCCAAGATTGCACAAAAAGTGCCGGTGCAGGAAAATCAAGTCAATAAAGCCAAGTTACCTGGGACCGGACAGACCACAGAATACCCTAAGGTGCGTCATGCCGTCATTCCCAGAGGCCTCTCCAAGAACCGTGGCTTTTACTGACGCATGTGATAAAGAAGGCGTAGCTGCAAACAAGAAGTGGATATGGATTAGCTGCAGGGCCGGCCTTAGGTTGGATGGTGCCCTGTGCGGGACTCTCTATTGCCGCCCCCTACACAAACCAAAAATTAACCACATATATAGACACGCACATACTGGAACATATATATTGTACATGCATAAAGACAGATATTTAGATATACAGGCAAATATATAGACGTACAGGCACATACACACACACACACACATACACACACACACCGGCAGATAAAAACACAGACAGGAACATATACAAATACATAAAAGGCACATATATACAAGCACAGAGACACATTCACAAACAGACCCATATATACCCAGTACAGATAATGTAGTAGATTTCAATTGCAGTCCTATGTAACACCACAGATAACACACAGTGATAACTGAGTACAGATAATGTAGTAGACGTTACCTGCAGTCCTATGTAACACAACAGATAACACAGTGATAACTCTCTGAGAACAGATAATGTAATAGCGTTACCTGCAGTCCTATGTAACACCACAAATAACACAGTGATAACTCTCGGAGTACAGATAATGTCGTAGATGATAACTATACCCACAGACACATATAAACACACACACAGAGGCATATATATATATATATATATATATATATATATATATATATAAGGGCAGCAGAGTATATAAGGGGCAGCAGGGTATAGAAAGGGCAGCAGAGTATATAAGGAGGAGCAGGGTATATAAGGGGCAGCAGGGTATGTAAGGGAAAGCAGGGTATATAAAGGGCAGCAGGGTATATAAGGGGCAGCAGAGTATATAGGGGCAGCAGGGTATATAAGGGTCAGCAGGATATATAGGGGCAGCAGGATATATAGGGGGCATCAGGGTATATAAGGGGCAACAGGGTATATAGGAGGCAGCAGGAAATATAGGGGGCAGCAAGATATATAGGGGGCTGCAGGGCATATAGGGGCAGCGAGGTATATAGGGGCAGCAGGGTATATAAGGGCAGAAGGGTATATAAGGGGCAGCAGGGTATATTAGAGGCAGCAGGGTATATAAGGGGCAGGAGGGTATATAGTGGCAGCAGGGTATATAAGGGACAGCAGGATATATAGGGGCCACAGGATATATAGGGGGCTGCAGAATATATAGGCAGCAGAAGGGTATATAGGGGCAGCAGGGTATTTAGGGGCAGCAGGGTATATAGGAGGCAGCAGGTTATATAAGGGGCAGCAGGATATATAGGGGGCAGCAGGATATATACGGGGAAGTAGGGTATATAATGGGCAGCATGGTATATAGGGGGAAGCAGAGTATATAGGGGGCAGCAGGGTAAATAGGGGCAGCAGGGTATATAGGAGGCAGCAGGGTATATATGAGGCAGCACAGATATCTTCGTTTTATCTGTTCTACTTTAATATTGAACACACGCTTTTACAGAGACATAAACACATGCAGACACATATACACACACACACACACACACACACACTGTAACATATACACATACAAACACAGAGACACATACTGTATACACACAGACATATACTGTATATACACACAGAGACACATATTGTATACACACACATATACACACAGACACACACATACTCACCATCTCTCCTTGCTGACAGTATCACAGGCTTCATGCAGGATGGGCTGTGGGTGGAGCTTCTTCCTCTTCTCTTGCTCCTCGGCTCTTATTTACTTCATGTGTGTGTGTAACTAGGAGCAGAGCACAGAGTAGAGGCAGAGCCCAGTGGCGCCCCCTTACATTCTGGGCCCTGATCTGGCATGAGATATTTAACCAGTTCCTGACCGCCGGCTGTATATAAATGCCTGGCGTTCGTGGTCCTTAAAACCTGCGCCATAGTGTATTTACGATGTGGGTTTTAGCTGGCTGCCGGGGCAGCTGAATGTCGGGTCCCTGGAAGTCAGTGACTGCCAGGTACCCTGAGGAGAAGATTGAAGCAGCTTTTGCTGCTTCTATCTTTTCTGATCACTTGTACTGCCTCTATTGCTCCTGGTGATCATGTGACTGGCCGTTACTGGCAGGCTGTTGCTGGGTCTAACTAGGCTGTGCAGCCCCAGTTACAGTAGAAAGATAAGGTGTGAAAGAAGAAAATATAAAGTCCCCAAAGGTCTTTTCTCACTCTTAAGGGACAGAACATAATAATAAAAAAATAAAAGAAAAATAAAGTGAAAAAAAAACCCGTAATAATAAATACACATAAAATACCAACCCAAAAAAATCTTCCCTCCCACCAATCATTGTCGTAATGCTAGCCCTTACCCAATTACCCTAAAATAGACATGTAATATATCAAAATTTACGGTAGACAATGATGATCACAAATAAAAGGTCTATTTTAGGGTAAAAGTATATTTTTACCAGAAAAAAATAGCTGAAAATTAAAAAAGCATATTTTTTTATTATTATATGTACATTTTAAGCCTAGAAATTCTTAATTAAATAGACGGAAATATATATATATCGCTCTTTAAATGGGACAATGGGAAAAGCGAAAAAAATTCCTAGGTCATTTAGGCCTAAAATGGGCTGGTTACTAAAGGGTTAAGGTAGGGGGAAGAGGAGCTACATAAATATGAAATCATCCCCAATATGTATATATTTTCCACATTTTCTGTTTTATCAACAGCATGTGTCTATATTTTGCGATATATGATATATTGCTAGAAAATTTTATTCCCGGGAGGGATCTAATTTCTTTTAGGATGGATGAATATTGTTTGTTGTTTCGTTTTATTAACATTTTGACTCCATGGCTGGAAATAAAATAAAAATGGTTTATCTAAATAAACTGGATCATTTTACCGGCATCAAATCAATAATGTGCATTTTACTAAGTAAATAAAACCAGCGATTGTATCGCCACTTAGTATTGTTATATCGTATGGACCGTCAAAAGAGCTGAAATGTTAAAATGTTCTATATAACGGTATAGATATTTTAATAGATAGATAGATAAAAAATTATAAGATCGCAGCACCCCAGGATTAATTTAAAAGAGAAAAAGTGGTTTATTCATCCATGTCAATGCTACATTTCAGCCCTGTCAGAGGGCCCCTCTCAAGCCTAGAGAGGCCTTGTGATAGGGCGGAAACGTAGCTTTGACATGGATGAATAAACCACTTTTTATACTTTGAATTACTCCTGAAGTCCTGCGATTTTTTTATTTTTATTTACCTGGATCAAGGTCAAGTTCGCAGAGCACACACAATCTTATATTTTATATACTTAAAGTGCTGCTTTTTTCTACCTATGATAGATGATAGATAGATAGATAGACAGACAGACAGACAGACAGACAGACAGACAGACAGACAGACAGACAGATAGATAGATAGATAGATAGATAGATAGATAGATAGATAGATAGATAGATAGATAGATAGATAGATAGATAGATAGATAGATAGATATGAGATAGATAGATAGATAGATAGATAGATAGATAGATAGATAGATAGATAGATAGATAGACAGACAGACAGACAGACAGACAGACAGACAGACAGACAGACAGACAGACAGACAGACAGATAGATAGATAGATAGATAGATAGATAGATAGATAGATAGATAGATAGATATGAGATAGATAGATAGATAGATAGATAGATAGATAGATAGATAGATAGACAGACAGACAGACAGACAGACAGACAGACAGACAGACAGACAGACAGACAGACAGACAGATAGATAGATAGATAGATAGATAGATAGATAGATAGATAGATAGATAGATAGATAGATAGATATGAGATAGATAGATAGATAGATAGATAGATAGATAGATAGATAGATAGATAGATAGATAGATAGATAGATAGATAGATAGATAGATAGACAGACAGACAGACAGACAGACAGACAGACAGACAGACAGACAGACAGACAGACAGACAGACAGACAGATAGATAGATAGATAGATAGATAGATAGATAGATAGATAGATAGATAGATAGATAGATAGATAGATAGATGTTGGCTAGCAGAGCAGTCTCATTGAAGGTGACAGCTTTACTGTGACGTTGCCACCCTCCACAGACTGCCCCCTTCTCACAGACTGTTCTGTATGTCAACAGCGTTTTGGCACCAGAGCAGTTTGATAAAGGGAACCTGTCACCAGCATTTTCGGTATCAAGCCAGCAATACCTTGTGAAAATGGGTGAAAAATCATTGTTAGCTAACCTATAAATATGTTAAAAGTCGGCTCTGTACCTTCAGTATTCCGGTTTTCAGTGGTCCCACGCCATATGCAAATGAGCACAAAAGAGTCAAATCTTCACTTGAAAAGAGTCAGGTTTTCATTCCTCCGGCGCTTCAGAGCTGGCTCCGCCTCCTTGTTTTTGATTGACAGCTCCTCACTGCACTGCACATGAAATCCCGCGCTTGCTCATTGACAATTGACAGTTATGCTGTATAACATACGACGACGAAAGGGGGTGTGTACACGCGCGGCGCATGCGCAGTTAAAAATTTCAGGATGAATGAAGCAGGGAAGGGTGGTGAGGCACGCATGCGCGAGATCTGAAATGCGATTTCGCCATTTAGTGTTGTACGGGCGGCGTACGTGGGCGGAGTTAAGATCGTGCGTCACTAAGCTAAATTTAATTACCATAAATGGCGGTAAAACTTTAAATGATAATATTTCGGGCAAGAGGAGGACGTGAGGAGAGAAGAACACATCAATCAACTATGGACAGCTGCGGCCACTACAGGGTCAGGACGTTTTATAAGGTAAGATGGTGATGACAGGATCCCTTTAAATACATTTTGGGAAATCATTCCCCCTACTTCATGTCGCCCACCCCTTCCAATTTATTGTGGGCAGCGTCAGTGTACATCCCCCGGCTCTACACGCGGATTATCCATTGTATACAATGGGAAGCGGATTTCACATGAATTTCAGCGCAGAATCTGCGTAAAATCTTGAACATGTGAGCGAAAATGAAATGTTCAAGTCCAATAGCATCAGGCTGGAAAATCCACAGGTGCACATATAGTTTGCTATATTCAATACTTGACACTAAGTGCAGATTTTCTGAAGAATTTGCCTTCATTTTGTAAGCCAAAACCAGATATGGATCCAGGAGAGGAAACCTATTAGGCCTTTCTTTATATATTTTTTCTGTTTAGGTTCCAATCCTGGTTTTGGCTTAAAAAATACATGCAAAATCTGCAACAAATCTGCACTGTGGGAACCCAGCCTTAATCTGCAAGTAAAACTGCTGCAGATTTTTGTGGCAGATTTACCAGCATTTATCTTGAGATTCTGCTACAGATTTTCTGTTGCAGAGAATCTGCAGCTTATCCTATGTGTGGGAACAAACCCTTAGTGAAGAAGTAGATCACTATACTAGAATTTTTTTTTTACTTTCCGGCCATTCATTTTATAATTATATTCCGAGAGATTTTTTATTTCTTTAAAAAATTCTTACCAAAAATCTATATAAAATATAACATTTAAATAAATTAATAAAAAAGCCTTAAAGCATTCTACATTTTAAAATACTTTAAACCCGTGTCATCTGTATAATAGGCAAGCAAGCCACAGAAAACATGAAAACCATTAAAAGAAATACCAACAAAGAAAACAAATCCACAGTAATCGGATGTTTTATAAAGGAATTAGTCAAGAAATGTAGATACCCAATAGAAGTGATAATGATGTAGTCATAGGGACGCGGTGTGGAAAGATATCAGTGTTATTGGCCAAGAAGACGCCATAGGCAAGGGAGGTAGATGATTCAGTGCCCGGTGAGGGGGCTGACGGCAGACCAAGTTGTGAGGAGCCTGACAAAGGGTCGTTGTTGCCTGGTGCTTCAGATGAGGGTCCCCCAGCAAAACTGGAGTCTCCTTGGTGAATAGGTGAGACTCGAGCGTCGGTCCTATCTTGAGTCCTAGTGTAACTGAGCAGGGCTGGTCTGTAGTTCGTTCAAGCGCCATTCTTTCCCAGGACCCGGTGCCATCATGGGAAAATAAGGAAAACACTTTTCCCAGGCTCCTCTTTTTCTTTTCCCCTTATTCATTGTAGATCAGTGGGTGGCAGAGATTAGGACCAGCAGAATTGTGTAGTCGGTGCCGGTTTTTATGCCACTGAGAGTCGCGTTTTAACACCCCGGTGATGCCAGAGCAGTGAGATCCTCCATGTTTTGATAGCCATGCCCCCTAGGGTTGTTCACTTCCATAGCTGATGCAGATGTTTACTTCTTTGTCACTTTGTTGATCTGAAATGGAAACAGAACTTTATCATTTCATATAATAATAATTAATATTTAGCGCCAACATTGTGGCAGTAATTGCAAGAGTTTATGATCTTAATGGAATGGGAGGACACGATAGGTACACGGTGATAGTGTTCTCCAAGGGCCCAACCCTTTGTATTGGCAATGAGAATAAAAATAAAGCTGCATGAACCCATCACCCAGCCAGTATATGAGCCAACATGGATATAAAGTGCAAAGTGATGCGACAAGGGTATCTAGCTGAGGACAGAGTGGAGTGGGGATATCTGGCCAAATCAGGTTGTGTGTGGTACTATGGTTATGTGACATAGGGATTCTTTAAAATAAATTTTAAAAAAGCTGTACATTTTAGAAAAAAAAAAGTCTAATGGTCCAGGACAGTGAGTTGCACAGAATGAGGACATGACAGCAGAGACAGTGGACATACAATCACTGGCGATATTTAGGAGAGCTGGGAGAACACTAACCCTGCTCTAGTCTGCCAAACTAGAATTGTGTAAGGTGAAAACAGGAGGGGGCCCATGCACGGTCATACAAATACGAGGTCAGGGTTGGCAGAATTCATGCAACACGATAAACAGATACAGGTCAGGGCAGGCAGTGATCCCAAGACAGAGTTAGAAAACAGTCCGGGTCACATCCAAAATAGCAAATAACAAACACCTTCACAAATGGACAGGATTCAAAGAATCTTGTTGCTCAGATTTTGAACCCCATTGGGGACAGGGACTCCTCAATATATTGGCGCTATATAAGCAACGCGAAATGCATATAAATATGTGAGAACTTACAGAGTCGGCTTCTTTGATCACAATGAGTTGTCTTCCAATTGGTGGCAGTGCTTTCTG
Organism: Rhinoderma darwinii; assembly: GCF_050947455.1. NCBI lineage: Eukaryota > Metazoa > Chordata > Amphibia > Anura > Rhinodermatidae > Rhinoderma > Rhinoderma darwinii. Next base: position 313,706,130 of record NC_134691.1, read on the forward strand.
AAAAACAAATTGAATAATTATTAATTGATTGATCATTGAGTAGAACATGTTAAACATATCCTATATCTTCTATCACATTTCTAAATATATTGTTTATTAAATGCATCTCCACCCAAAATGAAAAAAAAATCACCATGATTGATCCTCTTCTGTAACACTCTTAAACATTGTATTAAGTTATTTCTTAGTTCTGTCTCCTTCTCGCAAGTGACGGACAACAATCAGCCATTACAGCTCTAATAGGGATTGGCATCAAGCTTTACCAGACTCTTGAATATCAAATCTTGTAGCATGTAGTGATATTCCTTCACAACTATGTGCAGATTGGCAGGTCAGTAGTCTAGTAACGCTAGGCGACAATCCCTGTGGTAGCCAGAATGGTGGCCATATTGGTTGTCAACCAACATCCAATTAAATGTTAAACAACTTGAAGAGGTTGACTCAAGGACTTCTATATATCCTAGGAATTTTCTGGTTTGAGGAGAAAATGCCCTTTAACTAACTAAACACAAGTGAGGTGGGTCTTTCTAATGATGCTGAGATTGATCTTATTTTTCTTCCTCCGGTCCAAGATTTTGTCACCTGTATAAATAGCATATAATAATTCCCTTTATTGCAGGATATTGAGATTATATGATGTCATTATTAAGACATTCATCACTAATAGTTCTCAGGATGCAGAAGATTATTCTTGTGGACTATGATTCCCCCAGAATTAATGTCCTTCGCCCCATCTCCAGGACTGCTTTATCATGTGATATAGGGCTTTGTCCTGGGTCTGGGGTATATACAGCCTTTATCATACACACCTCTGAGATGTTCCGCAGATCATCCTCATCTGTTTGTGTTGCTACTGAGACCAGTAAGTACGAGTTGGTACTTGTGCTAGTAGAGAACATGATGATGTGATCCAGGTCCCTTTCCGTAACTTGGGTGCCAACATGTATTTTCTTTGGGATCGTTGGCTGATGCTCTTCTAAACCAAACTTCTACAAAACAGAATAAAAGTGAATAAAAGTGAATCATACTGGTAGATGTTTCTATTACTAGATAATTATATCACCAAAGAGCAAACATACAGCAAATAACAGATCAAGATTTAGGAAAACATTCGTGCCATATCCAAAGGTAGGGCCCCCCAACCTTCAAAAGAATGGGTGCCCAAGTGGTCCAGGGCGCATGGCTGTTCTCATAACTCTCATAGAACATAATAGAGAAACGCGCACATGCTTTCTGACTTTCACCTGCATCTCCTCCACTTTGTGTCCACCCAGCTTCTACTTATATTATGACTGAGGGTTCACATAAGCTAGAAAATCAGATACAACACAAGACAGTGACTGCAGGAAATCAGTAATAAACTCATGTTCTCACCTTGCGGAAGAAATCTATGAAGCTTCTTTTCTTGGTTTTAGTAGGTGCAATCTGCAGTTTGATCTACAGAAAGAAAACACATTTAGGCCGGGTTCACACGTAGCGTAAACACTGCAGATTTTCCACAACCGATTTCATTTGCCGAAAATATGCAGCGTAGTACAGTAGCAACAAAGTAGATGAGCCTTGAGCAAATCTCATCCACGCGCAGAGTAAAAAAACGTTCATAGATTGACCTGGGTGCCGTTTTTTAATAAATCGCTGCTTTTCTGTTTCAGGTTGGCGCCATTGAAATCAATGGGGAGATAAAACCTGCATGAAGTAGCAGATGTTGCGAGTTTTGCAGCTGAAAATCTGCAATATCGCTGCAAGGATCGCAACTCAGAAAAAAAATTCTCATACTTGCCCGGAACTTTGTGTTCCTGCATCCAATGCATCCGCCAGGGATGAGGTTTCATCCCATGTAACTGCTGCAGCCAATCACAGGCTGTAGCGTCACATTGATTGAAACGTCATCCCAGGAGGCTGGGCTGCAGGATGTCAGAGGGATGCGTCGCCATGGCTACAGGTAAGTATGGAAATTTTTTACGTGCTGTTTTTCGCAGCGGACGTTCCGGCCGAAAAACTGCACCACAATTATCCTCATATATACCGATCTAATCTCATATCTGTCTGTCTATTTCTTATCTGTTTTCCTACCTATCTATTATTCTCATATCTATTCATCTATCTTTGTGGATTGATAGTTCCGGTAACATTACCTTAACAGAATAACCCCTCCTGACTGTGGATGTCAGCGGCTTCAGGTCTAGCTGAATCTCCTCAATCTGGGTTACTGGATTTTCAGATGTTTTATCTGCCGAATCCTTAGGAGTGCCACTTGGTGCTACATAAGCCTGCCAAAGAAAACAACTAGAGTTTAGGGGCTTTCCCAAAATCTTAAATTATCAACTATTTACAGGATAGATGATAATTGTCTGATCACTGGAGATTGCTGGAACCCCCACAGATCATGAGAACGGGGGTCCAAAATCCCCAGATCCTCCTCATTGCTTGACCGCAGTAAGGAGGACATTGAATGGAGTGGTGGTTCAGCCTGCGCGCTACCGCTACATTCAAAGTGTACGGGAATTACAGAAACAGACGAGTACAGCGCTCGGCTGTTTCCATCATTCTCATAGACAATGAATGGAACGGTGAACGCAGGCTCGACAGCAGCTCCATTTAAGCTCCTTTTCACTGCTGGGCGTGCAGTGAGGAGGATCTGGGGGATCGGGACCTCCATTCTCATGATCGGTGGGGGTACCAGCAGTTGGGTACCCAGCGATCAGAAATTATCAATTATTCTGTGAATAGGTGATAATTTATGATTTTGGGAACACTCCTTTAATAGATGGGAATTGCACAACATGTACTTGATATGCATGATCCCAGTATCTTACCAATGTAACATCCTCCAATAGATCCAAACACCCACCAATCACGTCTTCTACGTATGTAGAAAAAAATTCTGCAAAAAAATGACACTAAAAAGAGAAATCTTACCTTTCTCCTGTTAATACATTTCCAGAAACGTTTCCGTGTCCTGGATACATTTTTAGGCTCTTTTTTTGGAACGTCAATGATGTTATCAAAGGAGCCAGCAGGACGTTGCTGTAAATAAGTAGAAAACTGAGTTCATTGAATGTGTTTCTGTAATTCCTTATAATTATTAGAATTTCCAGCCAACACATTCTATAGCGCTGTACACAGATTATCATCACTCACTGTACCCAATGGGGCTCATAACGCCAATCTCTCCATCTCAGACACACACTGAGGCCAATTACATAGGAAATAACCTATCAGTATGTAATCATAGCGTGAAAGGAAATAGAGAACGGGGGAAATCCACGCAAACACAGAAAGAACATATAAACTCCATGCAGGCGTTTTCCTTGGTCGGATTGGACCCCAGGGACACATTGCTGAGCACCCAGTCACCATGCTCATGATTTGTTTGTAGTAGTGGAGATAAATCCTGATCTTGTGATTATATATAAGGGGCTTCTGTCACTTTGCTGATATACCATACATTGAAGGGGTTGTGTGGGGTTAGAAAAAAGGTCTGATTCTTGTTCAGAAACAGTGCCACTATTGTCTATGGGCTGTGTCCGGCACTTCATTCCCATTCAAGTAAATGGGGCTCTGATGTAATACCTGACACAACCAATAGTCAAGAGGGGCGCTGTTTCTGGAAGGAAAACAGCCCCTTTTTCTAATGCTGGACAATCCCTTTACCCTCTAATAACAGTTTCCAATAAGGATATATGCAAATGTGTCCAATAACAATGTCCGACCAAGTAGCCAATATCCATGGGTAAGTGTTGGCAGCATCACTTCTTTCTCTATTATTCCGGATAGCACAACATCAGAATGAGAGGGATGTATAATACCCCCTCCCCCAGATCAGTATAATGGACACCAACTTCTAAAGAGCTAATACACTCGTTGTACCCCAAAAAATGTGAAGAAATCCTAATCATAAAATAAATGTAATTATTCTCTTTTATTTTTCCATTTTACCAATAGATAGAATTTCCTTATCGATTATATCTATTAGGCTGGGTTCACACGACCTATTTTCAGACGTAAACGAGGCGTATTATGCCTCGTTTTACGTCTGAAAAGACGGCTCCAATACGTCGGCAAACATCTGCCCATTCATTTGAATGGGTTTGCCGACGTACTGTGCCGACGACCTGTCATTTACGCGTCGTCGTTTGACAGCTGTCAAACGACGACGCGTAAAAATACAGCCTCGTCAAAAGAAGTGCAGGACACTTCTTTGGACGTTTTTGGAGCCGTTTTCTCATAGACTCCAATGAAAACAGCTCCAAAAACGGACGTAAAAAACGCAGCGAAAACGCCGCGAAAAACGCGAGTTGCTCAAAAAACGTCTGAAAATCAGGGGCTGTTTTCCCACTTCTTTGCCACGTAATTTGAGCTGTTCTTCATTGAACTCAATGAAGCACAGCTCAAGATTTACGAGCGTCTCAGACGCCTCGTAAATTACGAGGAGGAGCATTTACGTGTGAAACGAGGCAGCTGTAAACAGTCTGTCTTTTCACACGTAAATGCCTCTCATCGTGTGAACATACTCTTAGGGTATGTGCACACGTAGTGACCAAAAACGTCTGAAAATACAGAGCTGTTTTCAAGGGAAAACAGCCCCTGATTTTCAGACGTTTTTTGAGCAACTCACGTTTTTCGCGGCGTTTTTCGCGCCGTTTTCGCGGCGTTATTTACGTCCGTTTTTGGAGCTGTTTTCATTGGAGTCTATGAGAAAACAGCTCCAAAAACGTCCAAGGAAGTGTCCTGCACTTCTTTTGACGAGGCTGTATTTTTATGCGTCGTCTTTTGACAGCTGTCAAACGACGACGCGTAAATGACAGGTCGTCGGCACAGTACGTCGGCAAAGCCATTCAAATGAATGGGCAGATGTTTGCCGACGTATTGTAGTCCTATTTTCAGACGTAAAACGAGGCATAATACGCCTCGTTTACGTCTGAAAATAGGTCGTGTGAACCCAGCCTAAGGGAAAAGACTGGAGGAATATAGTGACTGCGGGGGCACGGCTAGAAGGGGTTTAGAGTTAACAGTCGCACCTGGCCATGGTGTCTGAGGAGGCCCGGAGGCCCCTCTGCCAGAATTGTAACTGGAACATTGTAGGTGGGGGGTCCTGTTACAGATGTTACATTGGAGTCCATAAGCTTTGAATTACGCCTCTGACTGACTGACATAGGGGCAGCTCTTCCATTTGGTGCCAGGAGAACAACTTGAAGGAATAGGAATTCCCGGCACCTGCCTTGTTTTGAACGGAAAGACTCCGGTCACAGATATATATTAGGAAATTGCTGGGATTTTAGTTCCATAATGTTATTAAGTGGCTCCAAGGTGGAGCTTTTACTTGATGAGGAAATATATAACATATAAAAAAAATACATCACCTGGACTTTGGATGAATGACATTGAAAAAAGTTCCATCTCCTGCTCTTCTTCCCGGGCTCCGCAAACTTGGTGACATGAGTTTGATAACGGGACCGAGCAGGTAAATATTCCTGTGGGACAGAGAAGGAATAATCTCCATTCAGTGACATGATTTATAACCTCCTTATGTCGCATTACATTAAGGCTGAGTTCACACGGGGTGGATACGCTGCGTAAAAGCACACATCATATCCATACTGTGCGCCGCAGGGAATTCTGGCCGAAAAACCGGACCAAACAGTGGAAATCTGCAGCATTTAGCCTGTGATTGGGTGCAGCGGCGGTCACAAAGGATGAAGAGTCAAGCGTCATCCCAGGAGGCCGGCCCTCTGACATCATCCAGGCCGGCTTATACTTACACAGACTCCTGGGTAAGTATAAGATTTATTTATTTTGTGCGACTTGCATTTTTATTGCGGCAGAATCGCTGTGAATCCGCCGAAAAAAAACGCAACAACTGTTATTGAATTGAAAGAGGAAAACCCGCAACAAATAAGCAGCGTTTACGCAAATACAATTGACATGCTACGGAAAAAAATTCTGCACCACTGGTAAATTTCTGAGTGTTTTTTCCGCTCGTTATTTCCGCAGCGTGTGGATGAGATTTGTTTTATCTCATCCTCTTTGCTGCTACTGTATTTGCTGCGGATTTTCCACAACAAATTCCGTTGCGTAAAATCCGCAGTATTTACGCAACGTGTGAACTGACCCTAGGGAGGTTGTCCTGGATTAGAAAATAATCTACTTTTTCCTGACACAGCGCCACTCCTGTCCTTGAGCTGGTATTGCAGGTCAGCCCAATTCAAGTGAATACAATATCATACGCAGCTAATGAACTAAAGCGGTGATATTTGTGGGGGAAAAACAGACCCTATTTTCCAATTCTGAACAATTAACACATTTGAATCAATTTTGCTATTCTAAAAACACAAGTAAACAAACATTTCTATGAATTACTGCTCATTACTTATTCCCAATCAATCCTCAATAATTATCAATACATGAATATATAATTACTTACCAGAAATCTGTCCATATTTGGACTAAAATGCGCAATAGCAAAATATAAAATCAATTCTCTCTCCTCTCTTCCTCTCTCTCTCCTACAAAACCCTCAAAGGAATCAAGGTAAAGCCTGGCCTAATAGGGTAGAGACTGATGACATCATAATGGACTTGATGACATCACCACAGCAGCATTCTAATCATCCACCCCCCAATCTTATCAATGTACTACTAAAAATGATTTAAAAAATTAAACTGTTACATCCCCTCCCCCGACCCCTTGTAATAAATGGTGGAGCTTTTTTTTCTCAGTTTTTTTTAAATTTTATTTATAGAACAGGAAATTATACAGTTTTTTTAATATACTTGTATTAACAATTCTGCTCACATACCTTTTATATAACAGTACAGTGGCCCCCGTCTCCACAGTAGAATGGTATAATCCACAGATCAGGCCTGTGTAATGCATCCACAGGCTAACTGAAAATGACTAAACATGGCGTCAGTCATGTGACCCCCCCCCCCACACACACACACACATGTAGGGTTGGCGTCAGGTGAAAAGATTAATTCAACACAGGCTCTCACTTCTATTCTTTTACTGTAAATCCAACAATAAAATTATTGTATGATTCCCCTACTTTGGGGAGCAGACAAGGAGGAAACTGAGGTTGGGGACGTCGATCCCGCTGGAGTCCCCCTGAGAGCTTGTACCTGATCCCACGTTACCCGCTAGGGTGGAAACGCGCCTCTGACAGTCACGGCGGGAGCTACCCACTACTGTGAGAATATTCAGGGGTAAGAGTTACACTCCCGTCCCCTGTGGGTATCGAAATTACTACTCGCTCCTTCCGGCACTGCCGCGGGTCATGGCGGCGTTACCTTTTGCGGCCTCACTCTCCCGCCCTCCGGCCAATAGGGATCGGACACGCCTTGGAACGCAACCAAAGTTTAGGGTACAGGTGCGAGAATCTATCCGTTATTTGTCCATCAACACGTCCTGGGTTGTTCGTCACCCTGTCCCTTTAAGAACTGTCTGCTCCCAATGAAGTCACTTTTCATCCACTTAAAGAGACTCTGTCACCACATTATAAGTGTCCTGTCTTCTATATAAGAAGATCGGCGCTGTAATGTAGGTGACAGCAGTGCTTTTTATTTAGAAAAACTATCTATTTAAACCACTTTATTAGCGATTTTTAGCTTTATGCTAATGAGTTTCTTAATGCCCAAGTGGGTGTGTTTTTACTTTCGACCAAGTGGACACTTGATTAACGTTAATGTCTGTGTATGTGGCTGCACATCGTGTTCTAGTAAGAACGCGATGCTGCTGTGTAAATGAATGGAGAGAAGTGTATGACGCTGATTGGTCACTGATTGGTCAGCGTCATGCACTCCTCTGTACAACACCCAGTTGGTCAAAAGTAAAAACACGACCACTTGGGCATTAAGAAACTCATTAGCATAAATCTAAAATCGCTAATAAAGTGGTAAAAATAGATCGTTTTTTCAAATAAAAAGCATTACTGTCACCTACATTATAGCGCACATCTCATTATGTAGGAGACAGGGCACTTATAATGTGGTGACAGAGCCTCTTTAAACAATTTAGCACAAATCTCTGCTCAACATTACAAACATATTCTCTGTTTCTTCAGCTCAGGCAAATGGTTTTAAACAGGTAAAGAAGAGGAGAAGCAGTGAGAGAACGAGACACTATTCCAGATTCATCAGCTAACACCGTCATCGGAAGTCATTCTCATCAGATCTCACACAGACGCCATTACCAGTGTGGGCACCAGATTACACACCAGTGTGGGCACTTATCTGAGGTGCTGGCCAGCTCCATGGCTCCTCTCCCTGTTCCAGTTCAGCTTTTTCCTATTGGCACCTTCTCTGGGGTGGCTTTATCTCTCTGCTGCGGAGCTGATCCCGGCTCCTCCTGGTCCTGGCTCCTCTCAGTTCCTCCCCTGAGCCTCCTCTCTCCACACGTGTTTTACATCGCGCACACAGTCCTGCACTTCTTGTCAGACAGCTCTATCTCTTCAGCCACTGGTTCTTCAGTGACACCTAGTGGCTGCTAATAACATGGCAGGGGTACACTAAACAGAATGAAAGTACCAACCAACATGAAAGATGCACAGGGAAGACAGTTCAATTTAAACAGGGCAGTATCACCCCCTTACACACACATACACATCATGGGACCTGTGGCATTCAGGGTTACATGAGATACATGTGTTGGCACCACATAGAGGACATATCTATGGGCAGAGTAAATAGGCCTAATGGCTATTTCTGGGTGTGTATTTACTTTTAGAACATGGCTGCCTGTCTCTAGGTGATGTATAAAATGGCTGCCTGTCTCTAGGTGATGTATAAAATGTCTGCCTGTCTCTAGGTGATGTATAAAATGGCTGCCTGTCTCTAGGTGATGTATAAAATGGCTGCCTGTCTCTAGGTGATGTATAAAATGTCTGCCTGTCTCTAGGTGATGTATAAAATGGCTGCCTGTCTCTAGGTGATGTATAAAATGGCTGCCTGTCTCTAGGTGATGTATAAAATGGCTTTCAGTCTCTAGATTATGCATAAAATGTCTGCCTGTCTCTAGGTGATGTATAAAATGGCTGCCTGTCTCTAGGTGATGTATAAAATGGCTGCCTGTCTCTAGGTGATGTATAAAATGGCTGCCTGTCTCTAGGTGATGTATAAAATGGCTGCCTGTCTCTAGGTGATGTATAAAATGGCTTTCAGTCTCTAGATTATGCATAAAATGGCTGCCTGTCTCTAGGTGCTTAAAATGCTATTGGCGTGTAGCCCAGTCTGACTGAATGTGGCGGCCAGTTTTACCGTGAAGCTGTCACACTCTACAGACAGACTCCTTCTCACAGGCTGCTCTGCGCGACAACAGCATTTTGGCACCAGAGCACTCATTTTGGGCAGTCCACCCCCCTACCCCATGTTGCCCACCCCATCAGATCCATCGTAGGCAGCGTCATCACCCGGCTCTACACGCGAATTACCCTGTGAAAATAATAGGAGACGGATTTCACACAGATTTTGTCGGGTAATCGTGAATTTTAGGCCTCATGCACACAACCGTAAAAAAAACTCTGTAATTACGGACTCGCTTGGTTCTATTGGTCGTGGACACCTTTATGTACCGCTACGGAAAGGTGTACGTGCTGTAGAACTGTGCCGGGAATTACGGAGCATGTCCTACTGTTTTTTACGAGCCATTCTCTCATAATTTGTATACTTGTGAATACGGGCACGGCCGTGTGCATGAGGCCTTAATCAAGCCTGCCTAAAAATAAATATTCAATTCCAGAAGCGGCGGAGAAATGCTTCAACACACCATCATTTTTTTTTTAAATTTACCTTCTGTCCATTTTTTTTTTACATGCAGGCTACATGCACACGTTGAGTATTTTGCTGTGGAAAATACGCAGCAAAACCGCAGGAAACCGCAAGAAATTCACAGCAAAAAAACGCTTTTTCAGGGTGCGGTTTTTCTGTAAATCGTGGCCTTTTCATGCTGCGGGTTTTTCTGCGTATTTCTGCATAACTAAGGAGATAGAATTCGCAAGCGGAATCGCGGGATAAATTGACACGCTACAATTTCGAAAATACGCACCGCGGGTCAATATCTGTCCCAAAAAATACTGCAGCATGGACATGAGATTGCATGGAATCTCATTGACTATGCTGGTACTGTATTACACTGCAGTTTTGCTGCACGCAAATACACGCGGCAAAACTGCACGTAATACCGTTACGTTTTTTCTTTGTTTTTGAAAAAAATAACAGCTTATCAAATTACCAAGCACATTTCGATAAAAAAATTTAAAAAAAGGAACGTAATTTCAAAAAAATAAAATGATATCATTTGCTTGGTTTGGGATCGCTGTCAGACCTTTCTGTTGTCTGAACCTTCAGGTTGGATTTACACGTGGTGTAATTTTCGTAGCAAAAACATCCGCTGTGGAAATTTATACCCTGTATTCCTATGGGTGGAAAGAAATCTGCAGCACAAACATGGTTTATATTTCCATGCAGAATTTTTCAACTGCGGAAATACTTTTCTATATGTGTTGCAGATTTTCAACGCAAAATTTCATCATAGACTTCAATACTATTTGAAAAACCGAACCGAAATCCGCAAAATAAATCCACAGCATATAGGCGACAAATTCTAGAGGTTTTTTTTGCTGCGGAATTACTGCTTCAGAATTTGTGGCGTATTTTTGTGCCATGTGTGAATCCACCCTCATGCATCAGCCTGCGGAAACCTCCGCACTATTCCCTCATGGTCCTGTCATAAATCGCTGCTCTACAGCATTACCGAACATAAATATTATGGAGCTCAATTCACACATATATTATTTTTATTTATGGCGGGGAATGTAATGCTATGTTCACTTATGATCATCTGTGTTAGGCCTTTAGAGACAGGTAGTGGAGAATATGTATAACGGTTCTCAGCGGTTTGTTTGTGGATCCTCTGTGTCGCCCGGGAGATGGTGCTTGTAACCCAGGGCAACGCTTGGCACAGCAGGTTTTATAGGTAGTCGGATGAATAGGCCAGAAGTCAGGACAGGCAGCAGACGTCGTAACGGGTATCGATAGCAATAGTTCAAGGCAAGCGGCAGGCAAGGATAGTCAAGTACAGGCAGAGGTCACAAGGGGAAATCCAGATAAAGGCAGAAGGCAAGGTAAACAGGGAACCAGGGTACACGGAAACTCACGGGGAACTTGAACAAGCAAGGATTCTGAGGGAGGAGGATCCTTAAATAGGAAGTTTTGGAATTTTGGCACGCGCTGGCCCTTTAAGAAGGGAAGAGTCAGCGCGCGCCCTCTAGTGGCTGCAGCCGCACATCGTGGATGACGACCGCGGAGGGAGGTAAGAGATGCACTTACCTGACGCTGCCCAGAGCCAGCAGAGCGTCCAGATTGGGTAAGTGGAGCTCGGGATGAACATGAGGGAATGAAGGGAGCAGGAACCGGAGCAGAGACCATTGAAGAGGCGGGGAACGGCGTGGCGGCCGTTACAATATGATATATATATATATATGGATATATCAGTGAATCGGAAATTAGAAAAGTATAAATCTTTTCCACATGTTCCAACAATAGGAAAGTTTTACCATCCGTTGCCGAGAAGTCAATTCAAAAGTGACATCTAATACGGCCACACTTTTTGTTCTCATTTGTGCAAAAAAGTGCCGCCATTTATTATAACTGGCACACCTTCCAAACAGCGACAGTCTCTCCCCTAGGTCAGAGCACACCATATTAATCAGCAGGGCGAACACCTTATTTTCACTGTATTTATATCACCCATGCAATCAGAAGCGGCGCAACGACTGTATTGAAGGACTCCAGGGCTGTCTGACCATATTTCCTGTTGTTAGGTTATACTTAGGTGTATGCCAGTACACTAAAAAGTTAGAAATCAAAATTAAAAATTTCCCTATGGAATTAAAAAGTCAAATAAATAAAAAAAAAAAGTAATGTTAAATAAAAAAATCTGTAAAAAAACACACGCAGTATCCGCAGTGTTTACTACATGTGAACTTACCCTTAAAACTCAATGTGGCTCAACACCTGTGATATGTGAAAGCGGCTCGCAACCTACAAAAGGCAAAGGCCGTCTGGCCTATACTATTTAGTATTGATGAAATTCATATAATGTATCCCACAAGTTTGACAGTAGGAAGTGATGACCCAGTTTTTGGAAAGTTATGAAATCAGTGAGGGAGCGGTTCACACTTCCTTGGGCTGCACCCAAGTGTTTTACTGTGTATCCAAGCAGAGATTTTACAAACATGAGATTGCCTCATGATCTTACATCTGCTCTTTCTGGTAATACACAGATTCACAGAATACCGTATATACAGAATGTAGTCAAGTGTCAATATAACAGGGATGTTTGTTCACAACATCCATTTCCCCCATAAAATAAAAAAAAATTCCCAGTAAGTATTGGGCCCTAGGTTGTCTTCTACTGTCAGAGAAAGACCTCAAGCCTGCTGATGCGTTCCCATTTTATTAGAAATTATTTTTACTTTTTCAGATACAGCTGCTTTGTCTCCTGTATACAGAGCAGCTGTATCTTGCGCTGAGACCTGAATCCCGTTAGGTCAGCAGGACTGACAGGTTCAGTGACAGGCTGGGAAGGGCCTGGTAATGCTAGCCTGCTGTTGTGTTGTATTTGGCTGGTTATAAAAAATGGGGGCACCCCACATAATTATTATTTTTTATTTTTTTTAAACGACGTGGGGTCATTTTCATAACCAGCCAGAAACAACACAGCAGCAGCAGCCTAGCATTACAAGGGTGGGAAGGGCCACAGTTTTTGGTCCTTCCCAGCCTCATAATACCAGCCTGCCGCTGCCCCAGTGCCCGACCATCACTACAGATGGTCCGGTACTGGATCGTACCCGGCTCTTCCCGGCACCCCTAGTGGCGGTGGGTACCGGGGTAATAATGGGGGAAAAATAACAGAGGAAAAAGGAAATGGGAGGAAACCTCCAGCTCACCAATCTAACACTCCAGTGTTTGTAGTCGCCCGGATCGACCGCGACGGCACACGGCAGCAATTGAAGAAAAAACCAGAGGAGATCCAGCGATAAAGATGTTAATAGGAAAAACTAGGTTTCCACTTTATTGGAGTACAAGATAAATGCTTGAAAAACACCAGGAGGAAAAGACAAGGTGGTGATATGCGGCAATAATGGGGGAGTTAGTGCGAGCCTTTTTACTGGCTCACACTAAGCCCCGCCGTAGTAATGGACGTCGTCAAACAAACAACTGCCATTACTAAGGCGCTAATAAAGTATTAAAAAAACAGAGACATAAGAAAATATTTTTTTTTAAATTAAAACTCCCACAAAAAACTCTCGTTAACCATTTTATAAAAAAAAATTAAAATATAGAAAACGTTGATAATCGCAGTAGTCCACCGAATCTGCGATGTAGTCCAATAGGTCCAGCGGAACCTGCAAAACAAAAAAACATAAAGTTGGTATTATGAAAAATTTTAATACTTATACTCACCTACTTCTGTCTTCTACCTGTGCCACAACAAATACTAGAGGTCCCCACAAGCACCCTGCATGCACCGCCCCACACACACGCACCCAGGCAAACCATCACACAACCTCCCCAAAAGCAACCTACACACGACCACCCCCTCTCCCACAAACAACCCCGCACACCCCCCCTCACCAGCACCCTGCACGCACTCCCACAAGGGGGGGTCGTGTATCTGTGGAGGTTGTGGGGGGGGGGGGTTGTGTGTGGCACGGTTGCATGTTTGGAGGGGTATGTGTGTGGGGGGGCTGTTTCTTCAAAACAGCTGATAAGCTGCTATGAATGATCAGTGGCGCCGCTGATCCTTCATAGCTGACAATCAGCTGTGCCCCACCCCCACAAACCCCCCCAAAACATACAACCGCGCCACATACAAACCCCCTATGCACACACAAACACCCCCCTCGCACGCACAAACCGCCCCGCACGCACGCACACACATATATATACACGCAAACATTACCTGCAGTGCGGCCGGTCTTCACCAAAATGGTGCAGTCCCTATCTCCTAAGCTTCTGCTGTCTAACTCTGTTCTGTGCATGCTCTGTGGCATGCGCAGTTCAGAGCGATCCAGCATAGAAGCTGGTTTATAGGGGGAAAGCCGGCGTGCCATTTTGGTAAAGACCAACTGCACTGCAGCCGGTAAGGTGTGTGTGTGCTTGCGTATGGGGAGGTGTTTTGCATGTTTGGGGGGGTTTGTATGAGGTGGGTTTACGTGTGGCGCGGCTGCATGTTTGGGGGGGTTTGTGTGTGGGTACCCTAGTAACAACAAATATGGCTGCCACTATAGCTACCATAGAAGTTAACCAGATTTTCCAGATGCCTAAATGGAAAACCAGACTAGTTATTCAGAAATACATGTCTGTATAATGAAGGAAATTTGGGGGGACTTTTGGAAAGCTGGGAGAAGCTGATACATTTTTAACAACATAGCAAAATACGATGTAATGGGAGACAACAGAAAACAACATCTGTTCTAATTAGATCTGACACATTTTGCGGAAGATAATACCAATTCCCTTAAGCCTCTTATGTTACTATTAATGGTCATGTTATGCTATGAATCCATTCACGCTGTTATTCAAGGAGCCAAAGCACAAACTAATCCGCACAATAATATTTGGATCTATTAGTGGGTATGAGCACAACATAGATCCTTGCACCAAATCTTTACTATGACTTAGTCTTAAAGGGAAACTTCACCTTTGCATCCAATTTAAAGCACATATTAGGGAATAGAATAAATGGCAAATGATTTACCATTTGTCAACTGCAAAAATGATTTTAATGGAATCTCTCTCCTTTAGTCATAGAACAAGCATGAAGCCTGTGAACCGCTGTATGGTGCCTCTGTACAGCACCATATCATAGAGATATTAGCTCAGTAATACGCCATCTAATGGAGCATGTCGCAATTTTTTGTCTTTGGAAAAAAAAATTCTATGAGATCAGAAGCAAACAGAGGTACATTAGGACCCCATTTGCGGTATATTACGGCTCCATACTACTCAGGGGTTGCACAGAGGCATGATCCTTCAAATACTCCATCTGACTTTACAACAGCCTATTTGGAGTCCATTGACAGAATTCAAGCTGCCTAAATTTTGATATTCCTCTTCGTTCTGCATGTTATTATTGGAATACCCTTGCTGGTAAAGCCAGTCATTTAGAAAAAAAAACAAAAAATAAATAAATTTCATTTGGAAATTTTTAAAGGCTATGGACAACTTTTACATAGTCAATTATTTTTAGATACAGTATGTCAGTGTTTACCTGGAGTTAAAGTAGCACTAAGTTTAGGCTACAATCTTTATTACTTTATTCACTTTAAAACCCCTGATATAGTAATACATGCTGTATGTGAATTCTGTGATACCACAATGCTACTGCTTTTACTAGCTCTTATGTATCAGCAGAGCTTCATTCCTGTACTGCTTTCTCCTTCTACATCCCATGAGGGATCTCTTTTCCCTTATGCTGACAGACACTGATGCTGAAGAGTTTCTGATCTCCCCTTCCTCCCCCCGAAGAGTCTGTCATGGGTGCTGCACAGCCTGTGTGACTTCTTCCTCCTTAAAGAGGCTCTGTCACCAGATTTTGCAACCCCTATCTGCTATTGCAGCAGATAGGCGCTGCAATGTAGATTACAGTAACGTTTTTATTTTAAAAAAACGAGCATTTTTGGCCAAGTTATGACCATTTTTGTATTTATGCAAATGAGGCTTGCAAAAGTACAACTGGGCGTGATTACAGTAAAAGTCCAACTGGGCGTGTATTGTGTGCGTACATCGGGGCGTTTTTACTTCTTTTACTAGCTGGGCGTTAGGAATGGGAGTGTGTGATGCTGACGAATCAGCATCATCCACTTCTCTTCGTTACCACCCAGCTTCTGGCAGGGCAGACACACAGCGTGTTCTCGAGAGATCACGCTGTGACGTCACTCACTTCCTGCCCCAGGTCCTGCATCGTGTCGGCCACATCGGCACCAGAGGCTACAGTTGATTCTGCAGCAGCATCAGCGTTTGCAGGTAAGTAGCTACATCGATTTACCTGCAAACGCCGATGCTGCTGCAGAATCAACTGTAGCCTCTGGTGCCGATGTGTCCTCGCTCGTCCGACACGATGCAGGACCTGGGGCAGGAAGTGAGTGACGTCACAGCGTGATCTCTCGAGAACACGCTGTGTCTGCACTGCCAGAAGCTGGGCGTTCTGAAGAGAAGTGGATGATACTTCTCGTCAGAACGCCCAGCTAGTAAAAGAAGTAAACACGCCCAGATGTAACACACACAATACATGCCCAGTTGTACTTTTACTTTAAACACACTCAGTTGGACTTTAGCAAGCCTCATTTACATAAATACAAAAATGGTCATAACTTGGCCAAAAATGCTCGTTTTTAAAAAATAAAAACGTTACTCTTATCTACATTCAGGGCCGCCATCAGGAATTTCAGGGCCCCCTACAGCTAAATTTTCTGGGCCCCCCTACCGTGGCACCGCCTGTTAACGGTACTCCGTCCAGCACTATATCATGGTATCCAGGGCCGCCATCAGGGGGGGTATTAGGGGTACTGATGTGAGAGGCCCGGCCAAACCTAATTGAAAGGGGGGCCCGGCAAACTGACGCGACTTGCCTTTGGTAGAAAAAAAACAGGCCCCTGTCATGAGCTGCGGGCCCCCCTTTCAATTAGGTTTGGCCGGGCCTCTCACATCAGTACCCCTAATACCCCCCTGATAGCGGCCCTGGGTAGCATGGGGGCCGTCAAACACCGCCGCCCGTGCGACCGATCGCGCGCACCCGCAAACTCCCGCGCATGCGCACCGACGACCGCCTGGAACCGCGCACCGAATTTTGAGGCAGATTTTGACCTGCCCACACTATCTTGCCGCGTTTTTTGCCCGCGGCGATTGAGGTCAGCAGACAGAAAACGCAGCGAAAAATGCATTTTCTGCCTCCCATTGATTTCGATGGGAGGTCAGAGGCAGAACCGCGGCAAGAAAGGACGTGCTGCTTTTTCTTTTTTCCGCGACTGGCTCCCATTGATTTCAGATGAAATCAATGGGAGGCGGTTTTGGAAGTTGTTTGGTGCTGATTCTGACGCAGTGTCCGAGTCAATATCAAGGCCCAAAAACTCTGTGAACTGGGCCTTATTGTTAGGGCTTATTCAGACGAACGTGTAATACGTCCGTGCAACGCGCGTGATTTTTACGCGCCTCGCACGGACCTATGTTACTCTATGGGGCCGTGCAGACTGTCAGTGATTTTCACGCAGCGTGTGTCCGCTGCGTAAAACTCACGACATGTCCTATATTTGTGCATTGTTCGCGCATCACGCACCCATTGAAGTCAATGGGTGAGTGAAAATCACGCCCAGCACTTCCGCAGCCGTATAAACTGTGAATGAAAACAGAAAAGCACCACGTGCTACAAACATACAAACAGAGTGTCATAATGATGGCGGCTGCGCGAAAATCACGCAGCCGCGCATCATACGCTGCTAACACACGGAGCTGTTATGGACCTTTTGCATGCGCAAAACGCCACGTTTTTGCGCGCGCAAAAAGCACACGCTTGTGTAAATCCGGCCTTAGGGTAGGAACACACTAGGCATGAACGCTGCGGATTTTATGCAACACATTTTATTGTGGAAAATCCGCAGCGTATCACAGTCGCAGCAGAGAGGACGAGGTTTGAACAAATCTCATCCACACGCTGCAAAAAAAATGGACCTGCAGTGTGGCTTTTTGGCTTTCTAAGCCGCAGCATGTCAATGTATTCTGTGGAATCGCTGCTCCTCTGTTGCGGAAATGCTGCTGTTCTGCTGCAAAAATCACAAATGAGAAAAAAAAAATGTATAAAAAAGTCTAGACTTGCCCCGGCCGTAGTCCTGGTGACGCGATCCTCTATTCTTAGCGCAGCCCCGCCTCCTGTGATGACGTTTCATCCCATGTGACCGCTGCAGCAGTCACATGGTCTACAGCGTCATCCCAGGAGGCGGGGCTACGTTCAGAAGAGAGAGACGCGTCACCTAAACTACGGCCGGGGCAAGTCTAAACTGTTTTTCCCTGCAGGATTCCCGCAGCGGACACGCCTCACGAAACCTGCGCCACTATTTGGTGCGGTTTTGCTGGCAGAATTCCCTGCGGCTACCGGGGCGGTTAAGCTGTGGAGTTTTACTCAGCATATCCGTCTAGTGTGTCCCTTATGATGTCGCTCCTGGAGCTGCTGCCGCTCTCTAAATAGGCAGTTGGTCCAGTAGAATTTGGAATTATTTTTTTTTGTGAACCAGCTTAAAAAAATACAAAACTTTTGTGTTCGGGCCTGTTCACATCACCGTTCGCTTCCGTTCCAGGGTTCCGTCTGAGGTTTCTGTCGGGTGAACCCCGCAACGGAAAGTGAAAGTGACAGCACAGCTTCCGTTTCAGTCACCATTAGCGCAGTCAACTGCGCTATTGATTCCGTCCGAAAACCAGCCGGAATGGTGACGAACGGAAACCATTAGCGATGTTTCCGTCACCATTGAGATCAATGGTGACTGAAACGGATCTCAGATTCTGTCCTCCTGTGTCATCTGCCCTTCCTAGATGCTTGGATGCTCTTCACTCTCCCCACACACTGATCTGCTGTATGCAACCATAAAAAAACATTTTTTTCCATAAAAAGTGGTTGTATTAAGTAAAAGTGTAAAAAATAAATAAAAGTACACCTATATGGTATCGCCGTGATCGTAATGATCCAAACAATAAAGTTAACATGTTATTTAAACTGCAAGATGAACACCGTAAAAAAAAATCCGCAAAAGAACAATGGCGAAATTGCTATTTTTTTCCATTGCCCCCCAAAAAAGTCATAATAAAAGTTAATCAATAAGTCCCACATACCCCAAAATAGTATCAATCAAAACTACATCTCGTCTCGCAAAAAACAAGCCCTCATATAACTACATTGACTGAAAAATAAAAAAATTACGGCTCTTGGAAAGCGACGATGCAAAAATAAATCATTTTATTTCAAAAGTGTTTTTATTGTGCAAAAGCGGTAAAACATAAAAAAACCTCTACATATGTGGTATTGTCGTAATCGTACTGACCCATAGAATAAAGGTAACGTGTTATTTATGCCGCACAGTGAACGGCGTCAATTTAAAACGCATAGAACAATGGTGGAATTTCAGGGTTTTTTCTATTCCCCCCAAAAAAAAGTTAATAAAAGTTAATCAAAAACTGATATCTGCCCCAAAATGGTGCCATTAAAAAGTACAACTAAAAACAAGTCCTCATACAGCTATGTCGACAGAAGAATAAAAAAGTTAGAGCTATTTGAATGCGACTATAGAAAAACGAAAAAAATAGCTTGGTCATTGGGGCCTAAAATAGGCTGGTCACTAAGGGGTTAAAGGGAATGTATCACCTATGTATTTTTCCTAATCAAAACCAGATGGTGAAACATTACCTTTTTTTTTTCTAATCATTTTCCTTTTATTCTATTTTCTGTACATGATTATGTGGGCAGCCATTTTGCCTGAGCTGCTGTTAACAGCATGTAGAGGTATGTTTTACAGCAGCCACATGGACCACAGGAACCTGTGAACAGGAGGAGACCCATTGACTTCTATGGGAGAGTTTTCAAGGCATTCCCCGTAACCTGTGCAGATGTCATTGTGCAGGGAAGGGGTGGAGGGGAGCTGTGTCCATCACCTATTGAGATATATATATATATATATGTATGTGTTACTTTTCATTGTAATCCTGCCTGTGATGATAATGAAAGTACTGCTGAGAAGTGATCTCTACAGAACAAGAAGTGTCAGTCTATTGTAAGGCTCAGTGTCCAGAGTGAAAACTGCAAGTTTTTAGTTGTTTTTTTTTTTTTAATATAGATAATGACATAGAAAATAAAAAAAATCACCAAATATTTTTTAAAAATATGTTTAACATAAAAACTTAATTTAAACAATAGGTAATTTTCTGATACATTCCCTTTAAAGGGTTATTCCCAACGTAATCATTTAGGTCCCATGCACACGACCGTAAAAAACCTCAGTTTTTGCGGACCGCGACCGCGGTCCACAAAAACGGAGCCATTCGCTTTCATTGAACGCGGACACCTTTCCGTAGCACTACGGAAGGTTGTCCGTGCCGTGGAAATGTTCCGGGAATTATGGAACATGTCCGTTCTTTTGCATTTTGCGGGCCGTGCTCCCATACTTTGTATGGGAGCACGGCCCGAAAATGTGGCTGTCAGTCGGCGGCCGGCCGTGCCCGCAATCGCGGGCCGTGATTGCGGGCACGGTCGTGTGAATGGGGCCTGATAGCAGTTCCATAACTCCCATAGGAATGAATGGAGAGAACCACGGCCATGGCCCTGACCACCTCTCCAATTCATTCTCCGCCTGGATCGGCGGCCGTACCGGTGACACCGGTTCTGGAAAAAATGTGCGTGTCCCAGATCTGGGACCCTTATCTATCAGAAATTTCTGGGATATACCTTGAATATGCCAAAAATATTTACGTTGGGAATACCACTTTAATATTTCTGATGATCAAGGCTGAATCTGAATGTTCCTGGTCGTCTGAGGTGGCTTGAAGAATATTGTAATCTAGACATGTTTAGAGGTTAATACATATTATCCCTTCTGGTTTAGGGTGAATAAGGGGTTAAATGTAACACCCATGAGGGTCGATTGGTTAATAATAATATTTTTTTTGTGTACTATCGCAGTTTAGAGGTTAATACTTTTATTCCTGGTGTTCTAGGGTTAATGATAACATCTCTGGTAGTCTAAGGGAGTTAAGAGGTTAATCATAAAATTTATTTTGGTACTCTAGATGTTACTTGTAACATCCCTGGTGCTCTATAATGCTGATGAGATTAATCAACTGGGGATCTAGGGTACTGACAGGGTAAATGGTATCATTCCTGTTAGTAATCGATTTTGAATATACCCTGGGGGTATATTGCAGTGGTCTAGGGTGTTGAAGGGGTTAATTGTCATATCCCTGGTGGTCTACAGTGGAGGGGGGTATCTGTATTATTGCTGCATACTAAACATTTACATGTGGTTTCTCTCTGGCTCATGTTAAGTTCAGAAGTACCCTAGGCATTATATCTCCCCAGCTTCCCTGATCATACTGAGACGTGTACAACTCTGTCTGCGACTGGGAAAGCGGGAAGGAGGAGGTGCTGAGATGGGAGCGATTGAGGAGTACAGAGAAGACATCGCATCTCATTTATTAACCTTGTTGCCCGAGTTTGAACCATCTCTATATCTTCTAAATCATTTTAATAGAGCCAAAAAATGTACCCTATATTCAAGATGAGGTCTGAGTGTTTTTGAATAACTAGTTAAAAATGCTAAAAACTATTCTTGGTTATTAAATACCCATAACTGTATGTGAGGACATATCACAACTCCACAAAGGGAAGAATGACACCAAATACAAATTGTATCTGCAAAAATGTATGAATCCTTTATTACAATAAGTCATAAAAACATATTGGCCATCAGGACCTAAAATAAGACAAACAATTAAAACGCACTGATGTAGAGAACAGAAAGGGCTACTCAAAAAATAACATATACACAACAGTGCTGTATATATAGCAGCAATACGGGTCACTTAGTCAAACAAGCTGTATGTGTATAATATGAGGAAATCTGCAAACCAAAAATAAGGTTCAGACACCCATGTCGTCACACAACAAAATGAAATTGACCCAACAATGTATAGACAGGGATGGCAGCAAACATTAAGTACAATGTATATACAGCTAAATAGAAACCAGGGAATCACCATGAATCAAATAAGGTCCCAGAGACTATACCAACCCATGTGTAGCATGAATAGCCTAAAATGAACTCCACAACAGGAGGTATTCTTGGTTATTACCTGTTGTCTGAGGACCCCAGCGATATTGGATCAATATTGGATTGTTTATTTAATCAAAGGAAATGTTTTACCTATTTGCTCATTATAAAGTAGTTATCCATGTTGGATAATCCCTTTTTGTTAGTAGGGTCTCCCAAAAATAAGCTTATGGCTTATGTCCTGCTGTTGGGAACCCCAGCGTAATCTGCAGGAGAACCTGGCAGTGTGTTCCATTTCCCTGCAGTGCCTCCGCAGGGGAATTTAGTTATCACACAGGTTCCATTGAAATTAATAGGTTTAAAGTAGCCCTAGCAACTCAATCATTTGAACACTTAATGTAGGCATGTAGATTGTGAAACTTTGCATGATATGAGTCAGCATCTCCAGTGGTTTTATACAACAAATTACTCTAAACAGGACTCAGTCAACAGATTGATTTGATACTGCGCAGGCACATGCCAGAGAAACACAACAAGCTGCCAACTCAGCCTGGGATGCCCAAACATGACCAAGTTATTAATCAAACACAATTCTGGGATCCTTGCTCATTCTTGCCAAGTTTAAAAATAAGATTGAAAAACAAATTAAACAAATTGGTTTGATATAAATGTAGCCTAAAACTCTGGTGCAAGACCTATACCAGTCCTTCCCATCCAGTGCCATTTTGTGCACTGACTTCACATAAGATAATTCATGCCATCCTACCTCTGCATTGCCCTTTAAAATATAGTTGTTCTCAGATGTAGTAGTACAGAGTTTAGTCTCCCTCAATCACCAGGATCCAGATGCAACCACAACCTGTGCAAACTCTAGATATTTTACTGCAAACAGATTGATCAAAAAAGTAAGACATGAAAAAAAAAGGAAATCCATACAGGGCCATCTGTACTGGGGTTTAGAATGGTGTGGCCCTGTATAGTAGTGGCTAGTAAGGCCTCATGCCCACTTCAGTTTTTTTCGTCGGGGTGTAATCCGTTGTTTTAACGGATAGCACCCTGACACATTAATTTCAATGGGGTCATGCACACTTCCATTGTTTTAATGGAACCGTGCGGCCGTTCCGTCAAAAATAGGACAGGTCCTACTCCTGCCCGTTTTTGACGGAACAGTCTCTGCATTTTCATTGATTTGGTCCGTGAAACAATGGACTGTACACGGAACCGTCATTAGCGGCCGTACAACAGCCGACCGAAGTGTGCATTAGGCCTAAAGGTATTATTTTTCTGAAAGTGCTGCAGAATGATTTGTGCCCCGGGCCATAAGCACCAGACATCTGACTACAATTTCATGTCTATGATAAGTAGCACCCCCCAGCCCATGCCTCCATCAGGGGAAACAGTGATTGGACAGGTAGGTTTTTATTTAGCCCTTTTTTCTATTGTTTTCCCCTAGACAAGAAGCACCAGGTGTATTGCTTGTCCCTGATCCCACCATAGGGTTCAATTCTGCAGACCAAGCTATAAACTGGGACAAGAAAAGGGTGTGTACAAGTATGGAGGACATCCTTCTCCTTCCTCCAACATAATGCCATACTGTGCTATAAACGACACCTATAGTCTACTGGTTACGCCTTGGGGAGACTCTGTGAGGAATTTGATGTTGCTTTAACTACTCTCTCCTTTTATCTGAATTGCTAGGGAGTAATTTGGGTACAATTTTTATATTTATGGAAATTCCGGTAAGTTTCATTCCCTAATATATGAGCCGTAGATCACCAAATGTGAACAGATTAAATGCAAATAATTTCAGTTATTCTCCAAACTGGACGTCTTTGGCCTCTGTGATTCCAGGCTCCAACTGCAGCTGTTCCTTAGATCAGATCTTACATGATTGAAAATGCATGACCTACAAAGTCTAAAATTCCAGAGAACATCAAAGGTAAACGTTTTCCCATCTGGTAAACATTTTTGTCTTTATCTCTTTATTACCTTATGTTCATGGACAGTAGTCACTAGGCAGTTCTTTCTGGCATGTAATTCACTAGGACTGGTCTTGATACCTGTAGGAACATTCACGCAGGAACTGCAACTCTGTGTTGGTAATTCTTTAGCCCTGCATTCGAACTGTGTTGATGAACAGTCGGAACGGTAAACATGTTCATGGGCACAATAATGAAAACTGGCGTGAGGTGAACAACTAAGGATCCGATTACACAGTCCGATATGGACCGTGTAAATAATCAACAAGACAGCTCATTGATCGGGGCTCGTTTGCTCCTTTCACAAGTAACTATGATTGGTTATGAGGACAAGCGCTCGTTCCTGCGATCATTCATCCCCATACATTTCCATCATGTCGGCAGCACATCTCCCTGTCTACACAGTGAGAAGTGCTGCCGTGAAGAATAATATGCTGCATAAACGATAGGATCAGCCGATGAACGAGCTAGTTCATCAGCTGATCGTTGCCCTGTTTACACAGGACAATGATCAGGAACAAGTGTTCCTATGAACGTTCGTTTGCCCGATAACTGGCCCGTGTGAAAGGTCCAAATCTAATGGTTTGTTGTAGGCTGCATAACTTCTATTGTATTCTTTGCTTTGGTATTTGTACATGGTTTTACCCTTCATTAAAGACCATTGGCATTTCCCAGGGCAATACAGATTTTACTGTAGTCAGTGGCCCAGGCTAATGAGTCCACATAATGGACCCACACTCGCCTGTCAGCTGCCACCCAACTCCCGAGAGTCGCTGCATGTACATATTAAATTAATTAAATGGGTTAATCTTCTATACTTCTCTAAAGTGACCCACCAAATATATTATGTGGATCTGAAAGAATGTATAAAGATCATATTATTTCCATTCAATTTCTACAAGAGGAGTTATACATAGGAAGCATTATGCACATATTATCACCCCCTTACAAACGCCCTCCATGAAAGCCCACCAAATGCATATTATAGGGTACAAGATGGAGTAGAGGAAATGTGAAACAGAATTTATGGGGCCCTGACCATTTGAATGTATGGGGTCCTGATATATTTAATAGCAGCTCTGAATGTGTTTGACAAATAACAGCTTAGCAGGAAATGTCTTGGGCATGATTCCGCCCAAGGGCAACATTTCCTACATTCCAAGAACATACAGATATGGAATTTAGATCCCTACTGGGTACAGTAAGTGATGACAACTTCTGGACAGCGCTGCAGAATATGTTGGTGTTATATATGCAACATAATCAAATAAATCTCAAGAACAGTTGGGCTTCTAGTGATGGAAATTTCCTTGAAGACTCGCCTTAAAGGACCAGTGTCACGAAAAAAAATTTTTTTATATCAATTTGCTTTTAGTGTTTTATTATGAAATCTTTTATTTATTTGTGTGTTCGTGTTTTACTTTTTTTTATTTTTTAACTTTTTCTTGTCTATAGGGGTGCCATTTTTTTTTCCATCTCTGTATGTGTCGATTAACGACACATACAGACATGGAATACGGCACATACAGCCCCATAGTGAATGCGAACGGGGCCCGTTCCATCCACTATGCTGTACGCCGTCTGTGTGGGAACGGCACATGCGCCGCTCCCACACAGTCCAAATTGAAAGTCTTCGGTCGAGGGATGTCCGGCGCCATTTTCTTGTGGACCGGAAGCCGGACAGTAAGATTACTACTTCCGGTCGCGGCTTCCGGACTTGTGCACTTGGAGCGGAGGGAGCAGACGGAGCGGACGGACCGGAGGGAGCGGCGGTGGCAGGAGCAGGTAAGTTAGGTCTGTGTATGTACGTGTTTTACTGTGTGTTTACTACTGTATGTAAGCCTACTACACTGTGTGTTAGCTCAAAAAATGGCGACACACAGTGTAGGAGGTTTGACCGTTCAATCCCCTCGTTTCTCCCGGCACTAGCCAGGATAAGGGAGGGGGCATTCTGTGAGCTCACTAGAGCGAGTGAGTTTTCTCAAATTTTGCAGCATAAAGCAATGTGGTTGCTTTACCACATGCCAATGCTGCAATTTTGGGAATTGCTCCATCTAGTGACCAGCACTGGGAAATGTTATAAATTAGAATCTAATTTATAATATTTCCTGACTCGTGAAAAAATTAAAAAAATTAGAACAATGTTTAATCACTTATACACTAACTGTTTAACTAAAAAAAAAAAAAAAAAACATTTCTAGCGACACATTCCCTTTAAGTATTTTTGGGCATTATTTTGTAGCAGCTCCTTTATGTGTTACAACAAGATGCCACATGTTGCAGCAGAGGCTGGCAGCCAATAGTGTTGCACAATTTAGCCTTAACAATTCAATCTAGTTCAATGTACTACAATATCAGGGGCTCGAATCTAGGTTGGCCTCGGTCCCTATTTTAATGGGCAGGGAGAGCCGGCGCAAGGACTTGTTCTTCACATCCACTGCTATGTTAGCAAATAAGGGAGTCGGGAATTAACCCAAGACTCATGAAAAGGGCATAAGAGCTAATAAGCACCAGGACTTCCTGTGGTTAGGAGTGTGGTGGTGTCAACCAACAGTAGAAGGGGCCACATATTTATAATTGCTTTGGGGTCCCCTCTACTTTGTGCATGCCCTCAGTTGCAAAGTTGTTTAATATAACCAAAATAAGGAAGATGTAGTTTGCCAATGCCATTGATGTAATTCTATCAGCTAAGCCTGCATGATCAATATCACGCCTGTATCAATATCCTAAAGGTGCCCATACCCAACAGACAAAATTCGTCTGAACCCTTTGATTAAATCAGCCGATGATCTTATGTATATGGGGGCCCCTCTGATGCCAGATATTAAGGAGAAAAGTATTGGGGATGTTAGATTTCAAAATGCCGATCCTTTATTCCCACGGATGATAAACCACTGCTAGAGATGTTTGGCATTAGTTTATTCCCCATCCCCGAATGAAATAAACATGCAAGCTTGGCTGAAAGAGTGCAAGTACATGGAGGAGTCTGTTAGGGTATGTTCACACGCAGTGACCAAAAACGTCTGAAAATACGGAGCTGTTTTCAAGCCAAAACAGCTCTTGATTTTCAGCCGTTTTTGTAGCAACTCACGTTTTTCGTGGCGTATTTTACGGACGTTATTGGAGCTGTTTTTCAATGAAAAACGGCTCCAAAAACGTCCCAAGAAGTGACATGCACTTCTTTTTCACGGGCGTCTTTTTACGCGACGTATTTTGACAGTGACGCGTAAAATAACATCGTAAAACCCATTGCAAGCAATGGGCAGATATTTGTAGGCGTAATGGAGCCGTCTTTTCAGGCGTAATTCAAGGCGTAAAATGCCAGAATTACGTCTGAATACACTGCGTGTGAACATACCCTAAGGGCTTATTTACATGAAAGTGTAATACGTCCGTGCAACGTGAGTGATTTTCACACGTGTCGCACGGACCTATGTTAGTCTATGGGGCCGTGTAGACAGTCAGTGTTTTTTACGCAGCGGGTGTCCGCTGCGTAAAACGCACGACATGTCCTATATTTGAACATTTCTCGCGCATCACGCTCCCATTGAAAACCACGTGAAAACCACGCGCAGCACACTCGTGATTCGTGTAAGAACAGTAAAAAGCATGAATGAAAACAGAAAAAGCACCACGTGCTTTTCTGTTTACAAACATACAAACAGGAGCTGTTAAGTACCTTTTGCGCGCGCAAAACACACACACTCGTATAAATCCGGCCTAAAAGTAACTGTCGTCTGATCGAGCATTTGCCAGATAGCTATCTAATGTGTATTGGCACTTTGTGTTATACTAGTAAAAACAAATGTAAAGGAAAGACAATAGACATGTAGAAACCAGAATATATCTTTAATCTTATCAATGACACCTCCTAAGTCAATATGCTTTGAGATGGGGTTAAACAACTTGCAACTAAAGGGGGTTTTACACCGGGCGATTATCGGACAGACGAGCGTTTATATAACGTTCGTTGCCGATAACTGTCCTGTGTAAAACGGGCAGCGATAAGCAGATGAACGAGCAAATGCTCGTTAATCTGCTGATCGTATTATTTAAAAAAAGTAAAATATTGTCGTTGTCAGCAGTGAGACGCGCTGCCGACAAGACAATGTATGGGGGCGAGCGATCGGAGTAACGACCGCTCGTTCCAATCCATAGCTGCTTCTGACAGGAGCACACGAGTGCTCGTCGCAACTGCCAAAATCAGCCAGTGTAATATGGGCTTTAGGCTTCATTCACATCTGCGTCAGGGCTCCGTTCTGACGTTACGTCTGAGCTTTCTGTCAGACTGAAACACTGACTGAAACAAACGGAAACCATAGGTTTCCGTTTGCATCACCATTGACTTCAATGGTGACGGATCCGGTGCAAATGGTTTCTGTTTGCCTCAGTTGTGCAAGAGTTCCGTCGTTTTGTCGGAATAAATACCGTAGTCGACTGCGCTATTTATTCCGTCAAAACCACAGAACCCTCGAACAACTGAGACAAACGTAAACCATTTGCACCGGATCCGTCACCATTGAAATCAGTGGTGATGCAAACGGAAACCTATGGTTTCCATTTGTTTCAGCCAGGGTTACATTCTAACGGAAAGCTCAGACGGAACGCCAGAACAGAGCCCTGACACAGATGTGAATGAAGTCTTACCCAATTTTTTTGGGTTAGAAATGTCTAAGCTAAAAATGATGAAAGATGTTCCAGAAACAAATGCTATAAATCCTTTTATGGAACATTTCGCAACACTGGGTTAAAAATATAACATTGCTATAATAGTGAAGGCTTGGAGACGGAAGTCCAATGTGAAATTCCTCATGAATTATACTGCTCAATAAATTTGAAGACACTAATAGTCATGACCTGAATGGAGCGTCAAATTAACCCAGGGGACAAGAGAAGTTTCCAAATCCGAATTTTTGTCTAAATAAGTCATATGGGATTATTTCCGATATGTATAAAAGATACACAGGAGCAATATTCTGATACATCACATATATTTCAATTTAACTAGATAAGACACTTTGTAAGATTCAGACATATTAGACATTTTCCTTGTTGGACTATAGAATTTAATACTTCAGGGTACAACAATACATCACAGTACTGCGTCCCGAAATTAAAGGTGAGCAATTGTGCTCAGATGGACCATATATATATATGACAAAATACTAACCTGCCCCCCCCCCCCCCCCAACCTTGCAGTCAGAAATGGGTGCTGCCCAGTACCAGACTGAGGTTTCTTAGGCCCACCATTGTAATGATGTGCACATCTACTTTTAATTGTATTCTTTGTTGTTATCATTGTAAACACAGGACATATCATCAATAAGATCTAATATGTTATTTGTGAATAAACCTGTCACTGTAACTATTAGATTTGGTTTAGAACTAAACTGTGGCGACAGAGTCTTTAGGCCCTTTTACACTGGCCATTTATCGGGCAAACACTCGTTCATCGGCTGATTGTATAGTTTTAAATGCCAAAACTATTATCGTTGTCTGTGCTGCCAACGTGATAGAAATGTATGGGGACGAGCGATCAGAGTAATAAACGCTCATCCCCATACTAGCTCCTTGTGAAAGGAGAAAACGAGCGCCGATCAATGAGCTGTCTCGTTGATCGGCGCTGACCGCGGCCCGATGTGGCTTTTATCACCTTAAAATGTATAGACTATGCTCTGAGAATCCCCACGCTGGGTCCCTGCAGTAGTCTTTAATAGCAACCGATGACCGCATTTCCAAATCAAGTGGTACTAGAATTGATAAAAAGATGCATGGTAGTGCAAATTCAAGTTCACGGCTAGAAGAGTCAGGGTATGTTCACACGCAGTGGTTTCAGACGTAATTCTGGCGTTTTACGCCTTGAATTACGCCTGAAAAAACGCCCCTAATACGCCTACAAACATCTGCCCATTGCTTTCAATGGGAATTACGATGTTCTGTTCCCACGAGCCTTTATTTTACGCGTCGCTGTCAAAATACGGCGCGTTAAATGGTGGCTTGTCAAAAGAAGTGCAGGACACTTCTTGGGACGTTTTTGGTGTTTTTCATTGACTCCATTGAAAAACAGCTCCAAAAAGGTCCGTAAAAAAAGCGCCGCAAAAAACGCGAGTTGCTACAACAGCTCCGTATTTTCAGACGTTTTTGCTCACTGCGTGTGAACATACACTTAATGCTAAAGTACAGGGTAGACAACAAATAAAAGGCATATAAACCTACAAAAAACCGCAAACGAAACCGAAACAGGCGTGAAGGGGTCCCCACAATACAAGTAGACAACCTAAGTTTTTTGACGAGTTTTTGACGCGGAAACCACGCCACAAAACTCATCAAAAACAGCTTGCGGAGGCGTCTTTTTTCCACGAGCGGTAAAACCGTCTCGCGGAAGAAAGAAGGGACATGCCATATCTTTGGGCGTTTACGCCTCTGACCTCCCATTGACATCAACGGGAGGCAGAGAAAGCGTATCTCGCGGAGTTTTATGCCCGCGGCGCTCAATGGCCGCAGGCGTAAAACGCCGTGAAAAACGCAGCGAAAATCAGCGTGCAGGGAGAGGAAAATCTGCCTCAAACTTCCAAACTGAATTTTGACGCAGAATTTCCGCCTGCAAAAAACTCTGTGTGAACCCAGCCTAAAGGGAACATAGCACCCAAAATAAACAAGTATTGCAAAAACTAGAAAATCTTTATTAGATAATAAATATCAACAATACATAGTGTCAAAAGAGTACCGTATATCAGAAACTGATAAAAGGATCCCTGCGGCTTAGGCAAGGTGGGGCAGTACTGAGGTGTAAATATTTAGAGGTAGAAGGATCTTGGCGTGTGCTCGCCACTATGGAAATACCAGTGGTAATACAAGAAGAGGAATGTCAACTGCACGGTTGGCACATCAGCTAAAGTCTTGTTATAGAATATGAACATAAAACCTTGTAGCAAGTGATTGGCTCCAAAGTGAGCTCCAAAGGGGGTATCTTCTGCTGGACCATTGGGGCCCATTATTTTGTATGAGATTGGCCTCTCCGAAAGATTTTTGGGAACTCTAGTGGGCCAGTTTAACCCTGAGGCTAAGGATAAAGAAACTATAGCTTCAAGATATGCCCTTGTCTGGATTTAAAATATGAAATAAAGAACAAACATAAATATATAAATATACAAACTTTAGTAATTCCTCTCAATTGCAATTCTGCTGCTCAGACTGCATATCAATTCTCTACGTTTGCAAATGAATGTGAGGATGTGAATAAAGGCATTACTTCACGGTCCATTAAGTCCTCCTTTTGGGTTTCTTCCAGGGCATCCCAAAGAAGAAGAAGACCAAAGTAGGCAAAACTTAAGTTCGGCGATATAGGAAGCTTGGCGTGCCATGTGAAATGTGATCCTTTGCTACATGAAATTTTAGTTATATACAGTGGGGCAAATGTACTATTCATATTGAGCCAGAATTCTGGTGCACATGCCGAGCGTCACCTTTATTTACTGTTTTAGACACTTCTTGCACTTCGCTCGACAAGGGGGTGTGACCTAGGTGAAAATGGGGAGTGAGCTAGGTGAAAATAAGGTGGGGTCTGCCATAAAGGGGTGTGGCTTAAAATGTGCCATCGTGCGCTAAAATTACGCATAAACTAGGCCATGTAAGAAATGGTACAAGAAAGAGAAAAGTGTCTAACATATCTAGTAAGATGTGCCAAATTTATCATACAGTTTGCACCACTTTGAGAAATTTGGTACATCCTCTGACTGCCTTGTGTAAGTATAGACTGTCTAAATCTTGTATTAGTAAATCTGCCCCAAAATCTCATCCACATAGTGTGGAAAAAATCAGCTGAGAAAACGTGCAGAAATTTGGATGCAGTGCGGTATCTTAATCCGCTGCATGTCAATTTGAGCTGCGAAATTGTTGCACTTTTGTTGCGTTTTTTCCCCATTGAGTTAAATAAGGAGGTAAAACTGCAGCAAATAGAAAATGTTGCAATTTTGGGTGAAAAAGCAACATTTTTTTTTGAATTTTATTAAAAAGTCTATACTTACCCCCCTGGCATTATCATGGAGACGGCTCCATTTTTTATCCCACGTGACTGCTGCAGCCAATCACAGGCTGTAGCGGTCACATGGGCTGCAGTGTCATCACAGGATGCCGGGCTACACGGAGACCAGAGTGATGTGTCGCTATAGCAACGCCAGTGAAGATGAGTAATGGCTTTTATTTTTCTTTCGCAACTTCTTTCAACCTGCATAATTCCTCCATGTGAACATACCCTAATGCATGCCGGATGGATGTAATGTTAGGGTATGTTCACACACAGTGAGCAAAAACGTCTGAAAATACGGAGCTGGTTTCAGGCAAAAACAGCTCCTGATTTTCAGACGTGTTTTAACAACTCCCGTTTTTCGCTGCTTTTTTACAGCCGTTTTTGGAGCTGTTTTTCAACTTCTTTTGAAGAGCCGTCATTTTACGCGCCGTATTTCGTCAGCGACGCGTAAAATAAAGGCTCGTGGGAACAGAACATCGTAATTCCCATTGAAAGCAATGGGCAGATGTTTGTAGGCGTATTAGGGGCGTTTTTTCAGGCGTATTCGAGGCGTAAAATGCCCGAATTACATCTGAAACCACTGCGTGTGAACATACCCTAACTGACTGAAGCTTTCCTACAACACTAGGATTTCAGATTGCTATCTTTATTCAAACGCTGGAAAATCTGGAAAGGAAATTCTATAGTGATTCTATAGGTTTATCATGCGCATCAGTGCTTAGTCACAGTTCAGGTAAAGTAAAGGAAATGATCTCATATCACTCTGCAATCACAGCACAGCTTGGTAAATATTGACAGACATGATCATTGACAATATCGAGCTGTCGTTTGTTATGCGGTATTTGCCACATTGAATGGATTCTCACTTTTAAATAATAGAGAATATTAGAAAAACACAGCTTTTAACATTTTACTGCAATTATTAAAGGAACAAAGGAATCCAAATATCACCTATGTGAAAAAGGAAATGGTCGTAGTCACCACAAAGTTTCTACTAGAATACTATGCCAAGATTGAAAGTCTTCACTACAATTACAAACACAGCGCAGATCTTCCCTAGGGCATCTCATCTCAGAAAACCTTTTTTAATGCAATGCCAATGATTCTGGAAGATCTTATGAACATGTGATAGGAGAATTTCTAAAAATATTGTTGTAATCTGAAGTGAAAGAAAAGTCTGTACGACAACTCATAACTGTAAACATGACCACCTCTGTGACTTTACTCTGTGACTTTTTCTCTGCCAAGAATAGGAAGCAGACACCCTCATTCTTGGGATCAGTGGGGGCTGCAGATTCCAGTCGATATGCCATAAAAGTCCAATTTGTCCATATGTATCATAGTGGCAGTGGCTGCTATGGGGCACCTGGAGAGTGGTAAGTCATTTTAATAGGCATCAAAAACCTGCATCGGGATGTGGTCTCCATAGGTGCTGCAATGTTAGCAAAGAAGTGGAAAATGTACTTGAGCCATGAAAATAGGATGGGGGACCAGGACCCCTGTCCACTATGTACACCACTGCCATAGATACACAATAATTCATCCAATCTGAACCCTCATTAGCAAAGTATGGCCAATTTGACGTTTAAAACGAGCATTTACGAAAGTGTAATACGATTGCCTATGAAAGTGTAATGCAAGCAATTATGAAAGTGTAAAACAAGCACCTATAAAAGTGTAATACGAGCACCTACAAAGTATAATACGAGCACCTATGAAAGTGTAATGCAAGCAATTATGAAAGTGTAATACAAGCACCTATAAAAGTGTAATACGAGCACCTACAAAGTATAATACGAGCACCTATGAAAGTGTAATGCAAGCTATTATGAAAGTGTAATACAAGCACCTATAAAAGTGTAATACGAGCACCTACAAAGTATAATACGAGCACCTATGAAAGTGTAATGCAAGCAATTATGAAAGTGTAATATGAGCACCTATAAAAGTGTAATACGAGCACCTATGAAAGTAAAATATGAGCACCTATGAAAATGTAATACGAGCACCTATGAAAGTGTAATGTAAGCAATTATGAAAGTGTAATACGAGCACCTATAAAAGTGTAATACGAGTACCTACAAAGTGTAATACAAGCACCTATAAAAGTGTAATACGAGCACCTTTGAAAGTAAAATACAAGCACCTATGAAAATGTAATATGAGCACCTATGAAAGGATAATACGAGCACCTACAAAGTGTAATATAGAAACCAATAAAAGTGTAATATGAGCACCTACGGTGCTGCTAGTTCAAGTTATAAGACCTGCAGTCAGGTCAGAATTTGTGGATATAATATGGGTATAGAAATGTGCCCACATTATGCTTGTGTTGAACTAGCCTAAGGCCCCTTTTTTGGTTTTGATTTTTGGAAACATTTATTTTATCAGTATGTTTTGTGCAACATTATAATTAGTTTTTAGTAAAAATGACTTTTACTTTTTGAGGTACAGCTTTGTATCCTGTATACAGAGCAGCTGTATTGTGCGCTAAGACCTGAATCCATCAGGTCTGTGGGACTGACGGGTTTGTGAACTTAGATGTGATGGATAACAAGGTGGATCCTGCATGTCAACCCGCTGACACTGAACCCGTCAGTCCCGCTGACCTGACGGATACAGGATTCAGCGTAAGACACAGATGCTCTGTATACAGAATACAGAGCAGCTGTAGCTCAAAAAGTAAAAATAATTTTTAATAAAAATGAATTATAAAGTTGGACAAAACACACTGATTGACCTTTTTATTAAAAAAAATATCTCTTTCAAAGGTTTACATAGCCTTTAAGAGGAAGTCGAGGAACATTGTGGTCAGTCAACACCTCTCTTATATACATTGTCAATCCAGTAAGGCCTCATTCACACGAGCGAATCAGATTCACGCGCGTGAAAAATGCGTGTGTATCTGGTCCGTGTGTTGCGTTATGCATCAGTGTGCTTTGCGAGTGACATGCGTTATTCACACACTAGCAAAGCACATCTTTTTTTATTTTATTATTTTCAATTGAATTGATGCGCAAATCACGCACCGCACATGGATGTGCATCCATGTCCGGTGCGTGGTTTTCACGCACCCATTGACTTCAATGGGCGCGTAGGTGCGTAATAACGCACCAATATAGGACAAGCAGTGAGTTTCACGTAACTGACTCTCGCTGCGTGAAAGCTCCTGCATGTGTGAACGGCCCCATCGAAATTAATGGGTCTGTGTGCTGCGCGTGATTTCCATGCGCAGCACACGGACGTCTGAATGAGCTCTAAGTCTCTGCAGCTTACGCTTGTCTTAACTGTTCAATAGTTAGGACCGGGACGCATTGGGCCTGAAAGTAACATGTTGTTTTACTGTTTACTTTGATTGGACTTTGTCCTACCTTGCTGCGAGCAGTGGAAGTTAATGAATACTCTGTAGATCATGTATATGAATACCTCACAAGCTCTGACATTTCTTCTATATAATAATGAGCTACTTCATGCACATTCAGATAAATAGGACATTCACATTCATGGGACTACTGATATACGGTAATAAAAAGTTTCTTGTTTAGCAACCATTTTCCAGGCCACGTGAGGTCATAGCTGCCAAAGTTAAAACAATGATCCTATTCTCCTCATTCATCAAGTCTTTTCTACTATGACGTCTTGATAACAGGCTAAGAGTTTCTGTATCTCTTACAGCAAGTTAACTCTGCTATGTTCACACGGGGTATTTTGCCGAGTTTTTTGACGCGGAAACCGCGTCGCAAAACTCGGCAAAAACGGCCCGAGAACGCCTCCCATTGATTTCAATGGGAGGCGTCGGCGTCTTTTTCCCGCGAGTAGTAAAACTGCCTCGCGGGAAAAAGAAGCGACATGCCCTATCTTCGGGCGCTTCCGCCTCTGACCTCCCATTGACTTCAATGGGAGGCAGGAGAAAGCATATTTCTCGCTGTTTTATGCCCGCGGCGCCGCGAAAATCGGCGTGCAGGGAGAGGAATATCTGCCTCAAAGTTCCAAACGGAATTTTGAGGCAGATATTCCTCCCCCAAAATACTCAGTGTGAACATAGCCTTAGGCTAGGCTATGTTCACAGAGTTTTTTGCAGGCGGAATTTCTGCCTCAAAATTCTGTTTGGAAGTTTGAGGCAGATTTTCCTCTCCCTGCACACAGATTTTTGCAGCGTTTTTTGCAGTTTTTTTCGCCCGCGGCCATTGAGCGTCGTGGGCATAAAACGCAGCGAAATACGCTTTCTCTGCCTTCCATTGATGTCAATGGAAGGTCAGAGGCGTAAACGCCCGAAGATAGGGCAGAGAAATCAATGGGAGTCCTTTTAGGGCCGTTTTTGACGAGTTTTGCGGCTTGGTTTCCTCGTCAAAAAACTCAGTGTGAACATAGCCTAATGAATCCTGATCTGGATATTTGTCCAGAGATATAGATATTTCCCTGTGCCAATTAATTACATTTATTTCCTGTTGCTTATATAACACCAACATATTCCGTTGTGTTGTACAGAAATCACTCACACCAGTCCCTGTGCCTAATGGGGCTCACAATTGAATTTCCCTATTTTAGATCATGGGCAGAGTAATCTACAAAGCTTAAAGAGGACCTGACACCACATGTCAAAGGCGCTGTCATGCTGATGATGTCAGTGTAATTTGCATCCCAATCCATTTTTTACTTTCCGAGTTATGAACCGTTTTGTTTTTATGCTTATTAGGCTATACTAGCCAAAGAGGCGGTAACGTTGAGGTTTCACTGGGGGGTGGTGTCTGTGCTGGCTGTTTGACACTGTCCTATCAGCATCATACAGCTTCTCCCCTTCCCTGCGCTTGTGATAGGAGCTGAGATCACGCTGTGCAGGGAAGGGGAGAAGCCGTATGTAGCTGATAGGACAGTGTCAAACAGCCAACACAGACACCACCCCCCAGTGAAAGCTCAGCGAAACCGCCCCTTTGGCTAGTATAGCCTAATTAGCATAATATGAAAATGGCTCATAACTCAGAAAGTAAAAAACGGATTGGGATACAAATTACACTGACATCAACAGCGTGACATTTCCTCTTTAAGGAGAATTTTTTTTGGCATCGTTAGGGGCATGGCTTGGCGCCAATACCAGGGATTCTACCAAGGGTCTGCCCTGGCAAAAGAAATCTGGTGTAAGTGATAAATGTGTAATGTGACATTGTGCTTGTATCTTACATATAAATTGTATGTGAGTGGCGCATGTCTTACAACAAGTGGGCATAATTTAGTGAAATTGAGGGCATGGCTTTGTCTCCAGCAGGGATTCTGCCAGGGGTCAGCATAGGTGTCCAGAGTGTAAGTGGTGGGTGTGCAGTGTATGTCCAGTATGTATGGCACATGTATCCAGCGTGCGGGTGGTACTTGTGCATTATCTTTTTTTTTTATTATGTTATAATTTTCTAAATATATGAAGACAATATTATTCTTTTGTGTGGTATTCTTGATGTCGGCACCGTTGTTTTTGGTGATACATCGGGGCGGACACTATTGACTGTCGGCACCATTGCTTTTGATACACAGGGGTGGACACTGACAACAAAGAGCCCCTGTGTGTGGGTCCTCTCCCTTTAAAGCCTTTACTTACAGTAACTTATGAATTTGAAGCATATGAGAAATTCAGGAGGGTGACCATCTGTAACATCCATACCTGTCGTGATCAGAACACTCATTAGATATACTGTATACATGGCTCTTATATCTCCGTAGGCGAGTTTGTGGCAGAAACAACAGGAAACAGCTGTCCTGCGGCATCTTAGGAAGCGAGCCTGCTGTGAGCTTAGAAACTTCTCATAGTCAAATGTGGGAAATAATCATAAAAACTGAAGTTTTCCAAACAGATCTTCATATACATATACATTTGACTAATTAAAAAAAAAGTATTTGCAGAACTCATAAATAATTTAAATGCAACAACTGCACTTTGCAAAATTAATGTTTATTTTTTCTTTTTGCGGCCCCTTTATTGTATTCTGCATGTTGTGCAAGTTCTTCAGGTTGCCTAGCAACCACTTGGTTTCAGTTCTGGGCGACCACCATTCCTGTACATGTAGCTATACGTACTGAAGTAGTCACAGAAAAAGGTGCAGGAAGAAGAACGAATCTAAATGTTCTGCTATTTTTTGTACTGTAAGAGAGGCTTGAAATTACGTAGCAAAAGTTCTCAGGTTTTAAATTGTAACCATTTGTTTAATTTTAACATCTATTCGCAAATACTGTTATACAACCATAAGGTAAAATTATAAAATTCTGACTGCTTATCGAAAACTAATTAAGTTTCATTTTATGTGTTTATTCACCATAGATTTGTTTAAGAAATAGAAAAAGTACACTTTAACTTTTCAGCAAGATCTATATGAATGTGAATTTTGCCACGGATTTGACCCTTTCATTGCATGCCCTAAAATCTGCACATATCTTTTTTATTTGCCAAGTGTGAAGAATGTCTTTTGTCACTGTCTGCCAGATAGTAGGCTGCCCTTATAGTTATGGGAACTTTCTTTCTCACTCAGGCCTTGATTGGCTTCTTTTCCTCATTTTGGGCTTTTAATAATGAAAATGTATATATAGCTAAAATGCAGAATATTCATACATTCTTGGTGTGCTTAGGCTGAGTTCACACCTGCGTTGTCAATTTTGTTGCTCTGCTCAGTAATAGCAGCAGAAAAACAACATCGATGGAGTGCCAGATCCGTCACATGGCAGACACCAATGGTGCACGTCCGACCCCATTGACTTATTTTTCCTGTCAAATATGCTGGAATTTGTTGGAGCCTCCGATGCAGATGTGAACAGAGACTAAAAGGGGTTTTCAGAGTTTATGAAAAACACAGAAAAGGACCTATATATGTTTGAATGCTCAGCAGATGATGCCTCCATAGCTCAGAAGTAGTTATTTTTTATTTTCATTATCTTGCCCAGCTCTGGCAGCACAGTTGTTTCATTTTGCTAGGGCTTGCTGTGGGCGGGATTAACATGTAAAGGACTACAGTTCCCATGATTCCTCTCTTCTCTCACAGACATTGCCTATATTTACAGCTGCCTACATGCAATTCTATTACAAGGTTCAAGGTAGTGCTGTAATTACTCACTGTTTGCTGCTGAGATACAGCACTGCTGTTCTGGTGCTAGACTCTGTACTATATGCCACCCAGCATGTGAAACATGATCCCTCCAGATGCAGGAAGGGGGGAGAGCAGGGAGCTGTAAAGATAAGAGGCATGTGATGTGTGAAGTCCTGTACTACAGGGAGAGAGGAGATAACCAGTGTTTATTGTAAGGGACCGTCACACAAGCAGGAGATAGACACTTTACAGAGACAGATCATAGACAGTACATTAGAAAGTGACTACTCTTACTGTAGTAACACCATATGCATACAATTTTTAAAGGTCGAAAAACCCCTTTAACACCTGGGCGAACACCTGAACCCCACTGGATAATACCATGTAATGTATAGACAGGCCGAGTTTGACTGAGTGAGAGCTGCTCTTATTTATCTGGATCTTAGAGGTGGTGTAGTAAGAGGGGGACTAGTAGGGCACATGGACAGTGGTTGTCATTATGAGATAATCCCTTTAAATTTTGTGACTTTAAGGGTATGTTCACACGAGGGCGTCCGTAACGGCTGAAATTACGGGGATGTTTCAGCCTGAAAACATCCCCGTAATTTCAGCCGTAACGGCATGTGCAGGCGCTTGAACGCCGCGTCCATTACGGACGTAATTGGCGCTGCTATTCATTGGAGTCAATGAATAACGGCTCCAATTACGGCCAAAGAAGTGACAGGTCACTTCTTTGACGCGGGCGTCTATTTACGCGCCGTCATTTGACAGCGGCGCGTAAATTACGCCTCGTGTGAACAGACAAACGTCTGCCCATTTCTTTCAATGGGCAGATGTTTGTCAGCGCTATTGAGGCGCTATTTTCGGACGTAATTCGGGGCAAAAACGTCCGAATTACGTCCGTAATTAGTGCATGTGAACATACCCTAAGAATATATGCATTAAAAATCCATGTGGCAGATATAAGTATGAAGTCTGCAAGAAGAGCATATTTCTATCCTAACACAAGCCCACGTGTAAAGAATTTCCTGTATGCAACTTACATATTCGCCTAGACTGATGTCGATAAGATAACAGGCTACAAATATTACAGTGCAAAACAATATTGTAATAAGAACAAGAAAAAAAAATGTTTTCATAGGAAAAAGCGGCTGCATCACTAAACGGCCAACAGTGACTTCTTCATTACAGGAGTGGCTTCCATTTTGGCAAGTAGTCAGGATGAAATTGAGGATTTTCCTGTCAAGGCAATAGAAAACTGGCAACTCCAACCGTTATATAATGACTATTCATTTGGCATGGTGATTTTCTGACATCTTTTTTTGCTGCGTGCTTTCTTAATAATCTGCAGGGAAAAAGTACTGGTTCTAATACGGTTATATAAATCATAACATGCAGGTTTCAAAATATGTGAATTAGCTAGTCCAGAAATGTTGTCATTTAATTAAAGCGGTTGTAATATTCCAGAAACAGCGCTATTCTTGTCCGTGGGTTGTAACTGATGTTGCAACTCTACCCCCTTTTATCTTAATTGAGACAAGCTGCAATACTAGACACAGCCTATGGATAAGAGTGGCACTGTTTCTGGGGGGGGGGGAACAGCCACGTTTTTCTAATCTCTGATATTTTTTTGCTAATATTGGGGAATATACTGTATATGTGGCTTCTTTCCACAAATAAAAGAAAGGGGGGAGTACACTGGAGGTGCTAAGATACATATACCTTCAGGTTTTATATAAACTGGCTCTGCATTACTACAGTTTTAAAAGTGAATCTGTCACTTACTTCATTATAGCTTCTTTGAGACAGACATGCTGATTTTAGCCGTGTGTATTTTGGGTCAATTTACAGTTGGCACCCCCGGCCCAGCCTCACTGATTGACAGTTTTATTCCTCTGCACAGGGGGAACGCTGTCAATCAGTGGTGGGTGGCCAGTGGTTGCCAGCCACTCATAAATATGCCAGACTCCAAGCTCACAGATCTTGCAGCGCTATTATTTTGTTCATTAAGGCCGGATTCACACGAGCGTGTGCGTTTTGCGTGCGCAAAAGGCACTTGACAGCTCCGTGTGTCAGCCCCGTATGATGCGCGGCTGCGTGCTTTTCGCGCAGCCGCCATCATTATGACACTCCGTTTGGATGTTTGTAAACAGAAAAGCACGTGGTGCTTTTCTGTTTTCATTCATCCTTTTCACTGCTGTTGCGCAAATCATGCTTGTCCCACGGAAGTTATTCCGTGTGGCATGCGTGATTTTCACGCACCCATTGACTTCAGTGGGTGCGTGATACGTGAAAAACGCTCAAAGAACGGACATGTCGTGACTTTTACGCAGCGGACATACGCTGCATAAAAATTACGCAACTGTCTGCACGGCCCCATACACTAATATAGGTCCGTGCGACGCGCGTGAAAATCACGCGCGTTGCACGGACGTATATCATGTTCGTCTGAATAAGCCCTAATGGTGTATTCCCATGGTGCCGATTAGTGCAGCTTTTGATGCAGTGACAAAAGTACATGCATATATAAGCTTTTTTGCATTGGGTTTACTATAATTTTGGTCTTAACAAATTACCAGTCATGGGGAAAAAAAACACAGCAAACACTGTTTAGTCGCAGTTTAGCTGTGGTTTAGTATTGGTATGGCTCTGTGCAGCACCATCTTACACCATGAAAAAACACCCTGAAGCCTTATTCAAACGAGCGTGTGTCAAATCAGCCATGAAATACGGCAGTTTTGCTCCTGTGCGGGACCCATTTTTACGGATCCCTCATAGACTTCAGTCTATTGAGGAATCCGTAAAAACAAACAAAAATAGGACATGTCCTATTTTTCACAGGCCCTTCACATGGTCCGTTAAAACAACGGCCGTGTGAATAGCCCCATAGAATTACATGCAGCCATGTGATGGCCGATTTATGCACTCGTCTGAATAAGGCATAAAACTCAGATTACTGAGATAAAACTCAGGGTATGTTCACACTGCCTATTTTCAGACGTAATTCAAGCGTTTTACGCCTCGAATTACGCCTGAAAAAACGGCTCCTTTATGCCTACAAACATCTGCCCATTGCTTTCAATGGGAATTATGATGTTCTGTTCCCACGAGCCTTTATTTTACGTGTCGCTGTCAAAATACGGCGCGTAAAATGACGGCTCGTCAAAAGAAGTGCAGGACACTTCTTGGCACGTTTTTGGCGCTGTTTTTCATAGACTCTATTGAAAACAGCTCCAAAAACAGCCGTAAAAAATGCCGCGAAAAACGCGAGTTGCTCAAAAAACGTCTGAAAATCAGGAGCTGTTTTCCCTTGAAAACAGCTCCGTATTTTCAGACGTTTTTTGTTAAGCGTGTGAACAGACCCTCAAATTACCCACTAAGTGATGGGTGATACTGAGTGGCAGAATTGTTCTGTATATGTATACATTCATCCAATTTATAGACATTAACGGTAAACTTCTTCAACAATAAACATTTTTAACGCGTGTAACATGGACGTGAAATACGCTCGTGTGAATAAGGCCTAAGGTATATTCTCACGGGATGGTATAGTGCAGCAAAGAGCTGCAACATTACCATAATCACAGTAAAAACGTGCCATAAAACACATTTAGTCTTCGTTCACATCTGCGTCGGGACTCCGTTCATGGGAGCTTTCCGTCAGGGGAACCCATGAACGGAATCGACTATGGTATTGATTC
This sequence comes from Rhinoderma darwinii, assembly GCF_050947455.1. Lineage (NCBI taxonomy): Eukaryota > Metazoa > Chordata > Amphibia > Anura > Rhinodermatidae > Rhinoderma > Rhinoderma darwinii. The sequence continues at coordinate 313,748,711 of NC_134691.1, forward strand.
CGTCAAAATGTCTGAACCCTTAAAGAGGCTCTGTCACCAGATTTTGCAACCCCTATCTGCTATTGCAGCAGATAGGCGCTGCAATGTAGATTACAGTAACGTTTTTATTTTTAAAAAACGAGCATTTTTGGCCAAGTTATGACCATTTCTGTATTTATGCAAATGAGGCTTGCAAAAGTCCAAGTGGGTGTGTTTAAAGTAAAAGTCCAACTGGGCGTGTATTATGTGCGTACATCGGGGCGTTTTTACTACTTTTACTAGCTGGGCGTTCTGACGAGAAGTATCATCCACTTCTCTTCAGAACGCCCAGCTTCTGGCAGTGCAGACAGCGTGTTCTCGAGAGATCACGCTGTGACGTCACTCACAGGTCCTGCATCGTGTCGGACGAGCGAGGACACATCGGCACCAGAGGCTACAGTTGATTCTGCAGCAGCAACGGCGTTTGCAGGTAAGTCGATGTAGCTACTTACCTGCAAACGCTGATGCTGCTGCAGAATCAACTGTAGCCTCTGGTGCCGATGTGGCCGACACGATGCAGGACCTGGGGCAGGAAGTGAGTGACGACACAGCGTGATCTCTCGAGAACACGCTGTGTCTGCACTGCCAGAAGCTGGGCGTTCTGAAGAGAAGTGGATGATACTTCTCTTCTCAACGCCCAGCTAGTAAAAGTAGTAAAAACGCCCCGATGTACGCACATAATACACGCCCACTTGGACTTTTACTGTAAACACGCCCACTTGGACTTTTGCAAGCCTCATTTGCATAAATACAAAAATGGTCATAACTTGGCCAAAAATGCTCGTTTTTTAAAAATAAAAACGTTACTGTAATCTACATTGCAGCGCCGGTCTGCTGCAATAGCAGATAGGGGTTGCAAAATCTGGTGACAGAGCCTCTTTAAACAACGATGGCAAACGGAAACCATTAGCACCAGATCCTTCACCATTGAAATCAGTGACGGATACAGTTTCCGTTTCTTTCAACCGGAGTTCCGTTCATGGGATCCCCTGACGGAAAACTCAGACAGAACCCATGAACGGAGTCCCGATGCAGATGTGAACAAAGCCTTATTTACACAGTTTTGACACATTTTTGCCAAATTGCATTTTTGTTTGGGTGGGAACACATGTAGCGGCCACTGAGCGGTCAGGACATAGCCAAACATCAAGCCGACATGCAGTGGCGTGGTTTTAAAATCATTGTTAATTTCTGTCTGTTAAAACCACCGGCCTAAGGGCTTATCCACATGTAACGGAATTGCTGCAGAAAATCTTTCTGCAGCAATTCATTTAAAACTACTAGACATTCCGCTGCGGAAAAAACGCCCCATTTCCAGCGTTTTTTACGTAAGAAAATGGTGCGGATTTTGCTGCGTTTTTCACAATGCTGGGAGATGGTGATATCTCCTCTGACAAATGCAGCAATTCAGTCCACTTCCCGCAGCAGGATTTGACATGCTGTGGTATTTATTTATTTATTTCCGTTACTTATATAGCGCCAATTTATTACGCAGCGCTGTACAGAGGTTATCGTTTACTGTCCCCATTGGGGCTCACAATCTAAATTCCCTATTTTTTTTTGGGGGGGGGGGGGAGTGTGGGAGGAAACCAGAGTACCCGGAGGGAACCCATGCAAACACAGGGAGAACATAAAAAACTCCATGCAGATGTTGTCCTTGGTTGGATTTGAACCCAGGACCCCAGCGCTGCAAGGAAACAGTGCTAACCACTGAGCCACCATGGTATGAAAAATATGCACCGCAGGTCAATTTCTGCTCGGAAATGTTACGTTATTTTTACGTATTTTTGTTAAATCTCACCCACTTTGCTGCTACTGTATTCTGCTGCGTATTTTCGGTCTGCAATTCTGGACAGAAAATACGCAGCAATTCGGCTACGTGTTGACAAGCCCTCATATTGTATAGGTCCCCCTCATGCTGCCAAAACAGCTCTAACCCATCGAGGCATGGATTCCACAAGATCTCTGAAGGTGTCCTGGTATCTGGCTCCAATACGTTAGCAGCAGGTCCTTTAAAGGCTATGTACGCCTTTGAAATAATTGTATTTATTTATTTTATTTTTTAATAAAAATGTCTATCAAAGTGCTTTGTGCAACTTTGTAAATACTTTTTAGTAAAAGTTATTTTTACTTTTTCAGATACAGCTGCATTGTGTCCTGTATACAAAGCAGCTGTATCATGCGCGGAGACCCAGTGGCATAGCCATAGGGGTCTCAAAGGTCACAGCAGTGACCGGGCCCCGTTGCCACACAGCGCTGACGGCGCTGGTCCCGCTTCCAACTGAATCTGCATCCGCAGGACGCACATTCAGTTGGGTTCACTGCTGGAGCCTTGCTCCAGCATTCACTGTGATGCGAGCGGCTCGGCGCAGGCAGGAGCGATGTAGTGACGTCATCGCGCCTGTCTGTGCTGAGTCACTCACAGTACAGTGCAGAGGAGGAGAAGGATCCACCACCCATCGTGGGAACGGAGATAGGTAAGTAATTATGTTATTATTTTTCTATTAGGAACTTACATATGGAGCATTATACTGGGAATGGGAGGGGGGGGGGCATTTTATTGTATGGGGGCAGCTATAGGGGCATTATACAGTATGGGGGAAGCTATAGGGGCATTATACTGTATGGGGGAAGATATAGGGGCATTATGCTGTATGGGGGCATTATACTGTATGGAACAGCTAAGGGGGGCATTATACTGTATGGAGGCATTATACTGTTTGGGGCAGCTATGGGGTCATTATACTGTATAGGGGGAATTATACTGTATGGGACAGCTATGGGGGGCATTATACTGTATGGGGGCATTATACCGTATGTGGCAGCTATGGGGGCATTATACTGTATAGGGGGAATTATACTGTATGGGGGCATTATACCGTATGTGGCAGCTATGGGGGGCATTATATTGTATCTGGCAGCTATGAAGGGCATTATACTGTATGGGGGCATTATACTGTATGAGGCAGCTATAGGGGGCATTATATTTTTTGGGGGGCATTATAATGTATGGGGCAGCTATGGGGGCATTATACTGTATGGGGGAATTATACTGTATGGGGCAACTATGGGGGTATTATACTGTATGGGGAATTATAGTGTATGGGGCAGCGATGGGTGGCAATATACTGTGGGGGCAGCTATGGGTGGCAATATACTGTGGGGGCAGCTATAGGGGCATTATACTGTGGGGCAGGTATGGGTGCATTATACTGTGGAAGGCAGCTATGGGGAGCATTATTCTGTGGGGGCAGCTATGGAGAGCATTATACTGTGGTGGTCAGCTATGGGGGGCATAATACTGTTTGGGGGGCAGCTATGGGTGGGCATTATACTGTGTGGTGGCATTATACTGTGGGGACATTCATGGGGTCTGTCAGGCAAAGCAGCTGGGCACAAGAATGCGCAAGGGTCTGGTGGTGTTGGGGAGTGGTAGGGGGGCCCAACCTGAATTCTTGCACCAGGGCCCATGAGCCTTTAGCTATGCCCCTGCTGAGACCTGAATCTGTCAGGTCAGCGGCACTGACGGGTTCGCTGTCAGCAAGTCCTGCGTGTCACATTCAGGATACACCAATTATCGATCACATCTAAGTTATGAACTTAAATGTGATCGGTGACGTTTTGCGCCTCAAATTACGCCTGAAAAAACTGCTCCATAACGCCTACAAACATCTGCCCATTGCTTGCAATGGGTTTTACGATGTTCTGTTCCCACAAGGTGTTATTTTACGCGTCGCTGTCAAAAGACGGCGTGTAAAAAGACGCCCGCGTAAAAGAAGTGCATGTCACTTCTTGGGACGTTTTTGGAGCCGTTTTTCATTGACTCCATTGAAAACAGCTCCAATAACGTCCGTAAAATACGCCGCGAAAAACGCGAGTAGTTACAAAAACGTCTGAAAATCAGGAGCTATTTACGCCTGAAAACAGCTCTGTATTTTCAGACGTATTTTTCTAAGCGTGTGAACATACCCTAACTGCTCCATCCTGCATCAGAGACACGCAGGACCCGCTGTCACTGAATCCATCAGTGCCGCTGAACTAATGGATATAGGTTTGAACGCTGGAAACAGTGACATAGTGACATGTCAGAAGTTTTGATCGGTGGATGTCCAAGCACTGAGACCCCGACCGATCGCTAAAATTAAGTGGCAGAATTGCTCGGGTGATCGCTGTGTCGCTTAGTTTCTGATTGACTTTCCTCTGAGCGGTGTATGGGCTAGAAAGTCTTAAAGTATGTACACTGCTCGCTTGGCTTTCCGAGAAAAGTCGATCAGAAACTAAGTGGCACAGCGCTCACCCGAGCACTTCTGCCACTTCATTTTAGCAATCGGTGGGGTTCTCAGAGCTTGGACCGCCACCGAGCAATACTTCTGACGTGTCAAAATTTTAAAAAAAAGTTTCGTTATCCTTTAATGCTTCAGCATACCAAGACATTTTGGACAATTGTAGCTTCCAACTTTGTGGGAACAGTTTGGGGTTTGGCCCTTTTCTGTTCCAGCATGACTGTGACCCAGTGCACAAAGCAAGGTCCATAAAGTCATAGTTGGATGAGTTTGATGTGGAAGAACTTGACTGGAGTCCAACCCCATCCAACACCTTTGGGATGAACTAGAACAGAGACTGCGAGCCAGGCCCTCTCCTCCAACATCAATATCTGACCTCACAAACGTTCTCCTGGATGAATAGGCAAAAATTCCCACAGACACACTCCAAATTCTTGTAGAAAGCCTTCCCAGAAGAGTGGATGTGTAGGTGTCCCAATACTTTTGACAATATAGTGTATGTGAAACAAACCAACTACTTTGTCTCCTTATTGTGTGCATAAGGGGAATATTAAAAGCAATGACTGTTATCTTGGATAAGTAATGCAGTGTCTGCATTGCTGTAAAGATTAGTGAATCATCCCCTGCTGAGTCAAGTCACTTTCTGGACTGACGGTCCGGCTGCGTCACGTCCCTTTGAGTCACTACCTGCAATGTTTCAGCCTGCTCAGTGACTGTAAACGACAGCCTTCATTCCAGACGTATGTGCAACAGGCCCTGAATATACCAGGATCTGTCTCTATGGAGCTTTGGCAGGAGACACGACTTTGTGAGCTGCTGGGCCTAGTAGTAGCCGGCTATTTCAAGGCTGTGTAACATAAACCAGGATACATTGTCTCAGCTCTGAGACATCTCAGTGTAACTCAGGGTTCTGCTTTCTCAATTTAAGAAAATAACTACTGAGGCTACATACACAACATGCGAAAGTTTATGCAAAAAATCTGCCTCAAAACCCTAGGTAAACGCAGGTAATTCCACTGGTAAAATCGGAACTCAAAAGGGTTTTTCCACAAACACATAAATTCTCTATCGACAGGAAAGGGGATACATGTGTCAATGTGTCATGGGGGTCCGACTGCTTGGAGGAGAAAAGGGGACCGAAAGTCCCCTGCAGTGCTCAACGAAAATGGAGCACTGGTGCGCATGCTCGACCAGCGCTCCATTCATTTCTATCGAGCTGCTGGAGACAGTGGTCCCAGCAGTCCCATAGAAATGAATGGAGCACTGGCAGAGCATGCACACCAGCGCTCTATTCTCATGGAGCACTTCGGGGGCATTTCGGTCTCCTGTTCTCATCGCTGGGGGTCCCAGCGTGTTCTCGTCCTCGGCGAGGTCTGCAAAAGGTCTGTGTGTCATCAGCATATAATGCGTGGCTGCGTGATTACGGGCACGGCCGTGTGCATGGGGCCTTATTCTGCGATTAATATTATGCTGTTACTTCACATTAGTCATTGTTACTTTACCCTCTGTGCTGTGAGATCACTGTATTACCCTTATTAACAGCGCTGTATCTTTAAGGCCTTGTTCACATCTGCGCTCGCCATTCCATTGTTCTGAGGAGCAGAACAAGACAATAACCGGAAGCGCAGGTTCCGATGCACCACGAACACCACCGGTGGCGGACTGAAGCCGTTGACTTTAATGGGTTCCGTGGGGGTGTCCATGATTTTACTGGAAACAATAGCACAGCATGCTGCACCATTGTTTCTGGTATTCTCAGCCGGATGTGCGACGGAGGCCCCTGACGGAGCCTCCAAAGCAGATGTGAACGAGGCCTCACTCGTGTACTGTGACATCACTGTTTATTATCTCTGTACTCTGACATCACTGTGTTTATTATCGCTGTACTGTGACATCACTATTTTTATTATATCGTTATTGTGACATCACTGTGTTTATTATCCCTGCACTGTGACTTTACTATGTTTATTATGCCTGTGGGGATGTCTTTGTGTGCATTATCTAGGTTCTCTGATATAACTTTAAGAAATGCTCCTGTGCAATGACATCACTGACTGGATTTTCATGTTCATATTGTGCAGTATATGAGGTGCAGACGTTGCAGTTGCACCTGAGGTGGCCCAACGGTGCCCCGGCCATATACCAGTACTATAAATTGCATGCATTGTAACTCCAAGTTACGTCTCTGATATAGACAATTGCAAGGCAATATATCATGTCCCAGAAGTTCAGAACAGGTTAACTTTAAGGGAGAAAAATTAGTTTCATTCTAAATTAAACATCATAAGCCTTATCAGTTATGTTTCCGGGTCAAGTTGCGGGGGCTAGATAAGGTCATTTGTAGAGGCTAGGTTTTTAAAGTCCATAGATTAGCTTCTGTAAGTGACGTCTAATATAAACTTGTACAGTAGTTATATATCTGTCTATTATTTCTTTTTATCATCATCTCAACATATCAATGTAACAGCATTTTTTTAAGGCGTTATTAGTGGTGTTTTTGGTGGTGTTTTGTTTTATTGTCATTTTGTACATGCTTTTTTCATGGCGTTTTAGAACTCCTATGGAGAAGACGATGGGAAAAAACACCACAAAAACGGCAAAAGAAAAAATGCAGTCAATGTAGTGAATTTTATATTGGGTTATATAGACAGTAATGTAACACCCGGAAGCGCAAAAAGAAAAACACAACAAACAAACGCTCAAAAAACACTATTCTGCATTTCTCCAGTCTCCATAAAAATGCTTGAAAGTGGCTTCCTATAAAGCTGGGCATAGCATGTACGTGCAGATTCTTCTGGAATCGAGATTGGATGGTGAGCTCCACTGGCACAGTGGGCAATGTCAAAAAATTAATTTTCACCGAACACCCACAACTTTATTCATTGCAATAGATTCACATTATACCAAGTTGTATCGTATACTAAATAATAGTGGTTTACTCATTTGCCCCATATCAACCCTTGGTTTAATGCATCTGAAACCAAGACCGTGATGAGGTAGTCCGCAAAAGTTGACATTTGGAGGAAACCACAGTCATGTGATGTGCAGCGCGCCACACAGTAAGAACAATAACTGGCTTTCACATTTTCCAAAAGATGTTTTCACCTTATTAGTATGCATTGTGCCAAACGACATCTCCCCACATTAGAATGATGCAGCCAGTTGCTTCTTTGAGCAAGCACATCATATACACTGAAAGACATACAGCTAGTGGGGAGGATCTCATAGCAAAATCAGAAAGGGACCCGTCTTTTCTTACAGGCCTTTGATAACCATCAACCCTGTCCTTACAGCACAGCTATCCCTTCCACCAGGGGGAGCTCTCCTTTGGTCATCAACTACAGTATTACCAAAATCATAAATTATCCCCTATCCCCAGGAGAGTTGATCATTTTCTGATCGCTGGCTGCCCCACTGCTGGAACCCCCATCAAATGTGAGTACAGGGGTCCTGAATCCCCAGATCATCCTCACTGCTCGACCGCAGTGATGAGGACAGTTGAACATGTTTCCGTCTATGGGATTGATGGAAACAGCCTAGTAAAATACTCAGCTGTTTCCATCATTCTCCTAGACAGTGAATGGAGCGGCGGGTGCATGCTCGTCCGCCGTTCCTTTCAAGCTCGTCCCCACTTCGGAAAGTGCAGAAAGGAGGATCTGGGGGTTCGGGACCACTTTTCTCACAATCAGTGGTGGGCCCCCCCAGCAATAAGAAAATGACGTAAACGCCTCGAAAAACGGACAAAAATGCGGGAGGCTGAACGCCTCCAAACATCTGCCCATTGATGAATGGGAAAATGTGTGTGCACATACCCTTACAAGTAGTGGTGCAGCAGGAAACCTCACAACTACCACAGAAAAAAAAAGCGAAACAAAAAAGATGTGTCAGAACATTGGTACAGACATATGCAGTGTCCTGTCAGGCTGAGGTGCGGCCGCGCTGCTGTAAAAAAAACGCACCATCGTGTGGTTATATCGCAAATTATCCGTTTTTTAAATGATTGTGATGTCTATGCGGGTTCTGCAGGTTTAAACTGTAACTTGTGTCTGTATCCTAACAAATGTTTGAGCAGCACATGGTCAGGACAAGCTGTTATTCACAGACAGCAAGCAGAGATCTTATAAAACAGATGTTCTAGAAAGTTGCAGAACCTTTTTTGTTTTATTTCCATAAAACTGGAAGAAAAAAATCTCCTCCAATCAAGCTCCAGAGATGTTAATGAGCACCAGATGTGTGGGACATTGCGGAGTGATGCAGCCCCTGTGTTCTGTGCCATCTCCTGACACGTCCATGATATGAATGATTGACTAGCGCCATGGACTGGCAGCACACAGGGACGTCACTCCCCCCCCTCTCCTCCTGCTCTCCCACGTGTCCAGCCGAATCCCCGCCCACTGGCGACGTCAGTGGCCTGGAATGCGTTTCCTGTGGCGCGGCGTGCGGACTGGGTTGGGTGCGGGACGTCACCGCGTAGAACTCGGGAACCGTTAGCGGCGGCGAGAACGAGACCAGTCACTGTCCAGACCCGGGGAGAGCGGCCGGAGCCTGCACCGCCCACATACAGGAGCGTAGTACACAGCCTCACATCATCCATCTCCGGCCGAGACTCCGCCATCCGCAAGGTGAGACACCCGACAATACGCTTCATGTAACGACCTCACTCGCAGCACCAAACGGGTCCGTATAGGTATAAATGTGCGTGTATTAATAATATATGTAATGGATACAGTCGTGTGTGTGTATATTCTACATGTACATATGGTATATAATATATGTACTTTATACAGTTCTGTATGTATACTACATACATATATTATGCAGACCTGTGTAATACATATTCATATGGTGTGTATATATATATGCTTTTTAGTTTGTGGTTGTAACTTCGCAATAATACACATTTATCCACCCTAGTTAGTATCGTGTGTGTGTATATGTATATGTGTGTGTATGTATGTGTGTGTGTGTATATATATATATATATATATATATATATATATATATACACACACACACACACGATATCTCCACAAGCCTGAAGAATAACATGAATCTAGCGTTATGGATATAGTGTATAGATCCTGTAGTGCTCTAGGATCATGGGGAGGGGATATAAAGTTTGCATGACTGGCAGTGAAGGGGTTACTGGCTCTTGTAAGCTGTGGTGTCCAGCACAGGGGGTGTTGTATGTAATGACGCCCTGTGCATGGGCTGTACATGTAGTGAGACAGCTGGATACATTTCCTTTGATGCTTGCGGTCCAGAGCCCCTCACCCTCTGACCCCCTTGGCGGTGATAGTCGGGCCATTGTGTCCTTATGTGCATGTATATTATAATCTGCTCCGTCCTTTCCACCCCCGGAGGCGGCAGGGAGTTTCCCTGTAGGAATGTGCAGTGGGCGGGGAGCGCAGGACATCCTGGGAGTGGTGGTTTGGAGGAGGAGGGGGGCACTTAGTTCCGCTCTGTACATGTGGTTATTTATAACACTAGACCACCACAAATAACACACTCTTCCAAAGACTAAAATACCTCCCCTCGCGGTGTCCCTGTGTCTTTTGGGGTCTTGTTGCCGGGTGGATCTGCCGGACTGTAGTGTAAATAGATGTACATGGCACGGACGCCAGGCTGGTAGAGAATACTATTGTGTGCTGTGGCTACAATGTCACTGCTTCTACCGGATACATCAATATTCCCATCTTGTATAGGTTTTGTAGCTTTTCATCCCCCCCCCCCCCCCATGTGTCTGAATCCGGATTGTGTTTAGTCTTTTTATTATGATTTCCAACCTGTTGCTCTCCTAAAACTACAACTCCCAGCATGCCCTGACCGGTTGGTGGCCACTGCTCTCTACTCTGCAGGGTGTTGAAGGGCACTCTCCTGTGTGGATGGGATATTGTCCCTGATCATGTCCCCTGTAGACTTCCTGGTTCTGCGCCTCCCGGTTGGAGCTGCAGATCTGTGGCCTCAGGAGCTGATGTGTCAGCACTTGTCTGGCCTGTGTTGTGGGTGGTGGTTTTTTTCTCTCCCCTCTGGGTACATTTTTCCCGTTTTCTTTGTTTTCAAAGTTTTATGCAAGAATACACGTGACGGAGGAACTGGATTTCTTGCGCTGGTTATTTACTCTCTTGTGGCGTCGCATGTGTAGACTGGTGACTTTTATTTTCTTGTTTTGTAAATAATATTTGTATAAACCTCACATTCTGATGTCTGAACCGGACAATTATACGGAGATGAGTGGCACTCTTTTGTAGGAAGTTCCTTCTCCTCTGCCAACTACTTATTGACACGCGTTTTATGCGCGCTCTCTTTAAGGCCGGATACACGAGCGTGTGCGTTTTGCGCATGCAAAAAAACACGGCGTTTTGCCTGCGCAAAAGACACTTAACAGCTCCGTGTGTCATCACCATATGGTGCACGGCTGCGTGATTTTCGTGCAGCCGCCATCATTATGACACTCTGTTTGGATGTTTGTAAACAGAAAAGCACGTGGTGCTTTTCTGTTTTCATTCATACTTTTCACTGCTGTTGCGTGAATCACGCGCATCCCACGGAACTGCTTCCGTGGGGTGCGCCTGATTTTTACGCACCCATTGACTTCAATGGGTGCGTGATGTGCAAAAAACGCACAAACGGACAGCCGCTGCATAAAAATCACGGACTGTCTGCACAGACCCATAGACTAATGGGTTCGTGCGAGACGCGTGAAAATCACGCGCGTTGCACGGACGTATATCACGTTCATCTGAATAAGCCCTAACAGAGCTTCTTCAGCAGCTGCAGTGTGACATATACTGTTCTGTTCCCCAGCTGCTGCAGAACATATTTATGAACGGAATGAGGGCATTTCAAATCAATCAGTGGTGGACAAGAAGCTCCACTTTAGGGTATGTTCACACGGCCAAATTTCAGACGTATACGAGGCGTATTATGCCTCGTTTTACGTCTGAAAATATGGCTACAATACGTCGGCAAACATCTGCCCATTCATTTGAATGGGTTTGCCGACGTACTGTGCAGACGACCTGTTATTTACGCGTCGTCGTTTGACAGCTGTCAAACGACGACTCGTAAAAATACAGCCTCGTCAAAAGAAGTGCAGGACACTTCTTTCAGACGTTTTTGGAGCTGTTTTCTCATAGACTCCAATGAAAACAGCTCCAAAAACGAGTTGGTAAAAAAATGAGTTGGTAAAAATGCGAGTTGGTAAAAAACATCTGAAAAGCAGGGTCTGTTTTCCCTTGAAAACAGCTCTGGATTTTCAGACGTTTTGGTTGACTACGTGTGAACATACCCTAAGGTGCCCATACACGTTAGTCGGTTGAAACTGCAGATTTCATTGGGGCCATCTGACTATCTAATGTGGAGGGTGTCCTGAGCCCCCCCGACCGTAGGATAACAAATGTCCAGCCAACAGCTATTACTCCCGACTCCCCTATGCACTTGCATGCTCGGCCATATATACTCATTAAGGAGCGGGTAATAACACCTTTGGTAGTGGCTTATCTCCTGTTAGAACAAAGGATTGAATTTCAACATGCCCGTTCCTGCTTTCCCCCCGACATCTGCTGTGGGGGGGGGGTGGCTGGTAGCGACCTACACATTAGGGAATGTGCACACGACAACGCCAAAGACGTCTGAAATTACGGAGCTGTTTTTTTCAGGAGAAAACCGCTCCTGTATTTCAGAAGTTTTTACAAGTGCGCGCGTTTTTCGAGGCATCTTTTACGGACGTAATTGGAGCTGGTTTTTATTGGAGTCAATGAAAAACTTCTCCAATTACGTCCCAAGAAGTGTCCTGCACTTCTTTGACGCGCCGTCTTTTGACAGCGACACGTAAAATGACAGCTCGTCTGAACAGAACATCGTAAGACCCATTGCAGGCAATGGGCAGATGTTTACGTCTGAAAAGAGGTCGTGTGCACATACCCTTAGATGGGTGGACGTTCCTGCCAGACTCAGTGGGTTCAATTGACGTTCATCTAAGGCCTTATTCACACGAGCATATTTCACTTCCATGTTACGCGCGTTTCAACAATGGACGTCACGTGGACCTACGCAATTCAATGGGGACATAGTGTTTTTCAAGCAGCATGTGTCCGTTGCGTGTAACTCACGGCATGTCCTATTCTTGTCTTTTGCTCATCACGTATTTTTTGAAGTCCATGGGTGTGTGAAAATCACGGACAGCACATGGACGCACATCTGTGTGCTGTCCGTGATTCACGCAACAGTTGCTAAAGAAATGATGAGAAAAAGAAAATCCTTCGGTTTATTTTGCTGACTTAGAAAAACGCGTGACATACAGATGACCTAAGCACGTAAGAAACGCAGACACGCACGGAACTGCAATGCAAGAAAAATGCAGCATTTTAACCCCTTAGATGCCGCGATGACACGATTTCACCGTGATTTGCCTGAAATGTCTGGCACGTTGCTGGTCGGATCGTTTGTATGAACAATCCCACAGACTATTGATCGCCTGCATTCTGGTCTTTTAAAATCCTATGTAAATGGCCAGCTTTAGACCGCAGTAGGGTGATGTTTGGCCGATGGATATTCGTTAAGCCGATGTCTCCATACACATTTCAGATTGTATTGTCCATTCTAGTTGTTGGATGTGCCCATACTTGTCCAATAAAACAAGATCCGTGATCGCCCGGGTGTCCTATAAACATTCAACTTGCGCCAATATTCTAAGACAAATGTCCATTATGGCTGATATTTTAGAAGATTGCTGTTGGTCAGTTGTCAGTTTTTCCTATGATGGAACAGAATGACTGAGAACATAACGCAGATGTCAACAGAGCCTAAAGGTCCTTTTACACTGGCCAATTTTGGTCGGTGCAACGAGCGCCGATCAACGAGACCTCTTGTTGCTCGTTTGCTCCAGTCACAAGGAGCTGTGTATGGGGCCGAGAGGTCGTTATTCTGATCGCTTGTCCCCGTATGTTATTATTACACAGAGAGATGTGCTGCCGACAATGATATTTTAGTTTTTTTTAAAACGATACTATCAGCAGATGAACGAGCGTTTGCTGCCCTGTTTACAAGGAAGGGCCTTATTCCTGTGCATATGCCATAAATGTCCCTGATGGGCAAACACCTTTAAGATTCATGACCGCAATTAGACAGCAAAAGATCTATTTCTATAGATGGAGTCAGAAGGTCTTATGACAACACAGGTCCCGTTATATCTAGAATTAAAGGGCTTCTCCAGGATTTAAACATTGATGTCCTATACCCTGGAGTCTGGACAAACAAGGCCCCATGCACACGACCGTACTTTTTATCTGCAACTACGGATCTGTTGTTGCGGATAAAATACTGGCACATTAATTTCTATCGGCCACGTACACCTCGTGTATTTACGGGTGTGTGTGTGTCCAGGCCGTAGAAATTAGCTGCAAAAATAGGACATTTCCTATTTTATGTATTTGCGGACCGTGCGCTTATACTTATTACTGCAAGCACGGACCGTAAGCACTGCACTGTCATGTGCATGGGACCTAAAGGAGGATGGCCATGGGCCCCTTCATTTACTGGTCAGCAGAGATCCCAGGATTTGACCCCCCCCCCCCCCCTCCAATCCAACATTCATGACCACCTTTAACTTGAATAAGCTAAAGGGGTTGTCCTCACAGTGCTGGACACACTGATCCTCCATTAGGGGGGCCTGTCCTATTTCACATTGGTCATATGAGTGCTCCATAACTTTATTCTTTAAATTCATGCAGTAATAAACCAAAACCTGTTGTGTGTATTACTCAGGTTTGTCGTGGTATAAAGATCAATAAGCGTTCATTGTACAAAATCTATGACGGTAAATTGGGGAAGGTGCAGCACTGCATGTAAAAGTGAGGAGTGTCGTGTAATATATGCAATGGGCAGCACTTCTGTCCGTCTTTAGATTTGTTCTGTCATTATCCATTTTGTCTTCATCTACTGCACATCTGAAAGCAAGGCATTGTTCTCTGTGGGCAGCCATTTCAGGCTAGGAAGAGGGTGTATAAGGTTCATTAACATGGTTGCTGACAGGTAGTCCAGAATACTTAGAGGGGTTGTCCGGACATTTATTGATGGCCTAGGATAGGTCATCAATATCTGATCGGTGGTGGTCCGACTCCCAAAACCCCCCACCGATCAGCTGATTGATTAGGGCCATGGTGTTTGTCGCTGTGGCCTTTTCACAGTTTACAGGTACATCGCCGTACACATCCGGAGCGGCTGTGACTGGGATTACATGCAGTACCGGTCCCATTCAAGTGAAAGGGACTGAGCTGCAATCCCAGGCACAGCCGTTACTGATGTGTATGGCGCTGCGCCTGGTAAACAATGAAGAGGCGCCAGGAGTCAGACCCCCACCAATCTAATATTAATGACCTATTCTAAGGATAGGTCTTCAATAAAAAAAAATGCACTGACAACCGCTTTTAAAGTCATTATTAACTATTTTTACATCTTTGTTTTTTTATGGTGGATCGTGACTTTACAACTGCCAGTGAATGGCACATATTTATTCATTTTATACCAGGTTTTAACTTTTCTGATTGCCAAATTTGGAAAGTTACAAGAAAAGTTGGCATGGTCTCAAAGGAGATTTGCATAATTTTTGTCCGGAAATGCGGATGGAACATACGCAGCGGAATACAGTAGCAGCACCTTTATCCTTAAAGGAAATTAGGAACTTGGATGTAAATGTGAGGCTGGGGCTTCACAGCGGGTTTCCCATGAGGGACGTTAAATGTCAGGTAGATGCAGGTCCGACCTCTGGAGCCTGCACCTATCTCTAGAACAGGGCCCCCCTAAAACCCGTTCTAGTTTTTTGTGCTCACTGATGTAACCAGTAAGTGGCCAGGAGGCATCTTAAACACAAAGCTAGAACGGGGTGCAGGGGACCCGTTCTAGAGATAGGTGCAGGCTCCAGAGTTGTGACCCACATCTATCTGACATTTATGACATATCCTGTGGATACTCCGAAAAAGCGTGGTTGAACTGCAGCACACGTCTCCCAAATTTCAATCAATATATTCTTTTATTGGTCAAACATCCAGTAAAAATGGCAACGTTTCGACCCGTGACAAGTGGAGCCTTGTTTGCTGCTCTTCAGCCACGCTTTTTCTGAGGATTCCATTACGTCAGACTGGGTTTGTCTGATTTTACAGCGTGACACCGCTCCTGATATCGGGATTTCTGCTGCTTCAAATACTTTGTTTTTTGGATTATATCCTGTGGATATGTCAAGTGTCCCTCATGGAAAAACCCCTTTAAGATTGCAATGTCACGATACTTATGGTAGTGAACACAACTTACCGGCACACAACAGTCGGCAGAAATCCAAAGATGCGCAACCACATTTCCAATCATTTGGTGTTACTGGCAGCGCAGCATTTGCGTTCCTAGGCTCAGTTCACACATTTCGTAAATCCACAACTGAATTCGTTAAGGAAAATCCGCAGCAAATACGCTAGCAGCAAAGTGGCTGAGATAAAATAAATCTCATCCACACGCTGCGTAAATACTTTACGGAAAAACCGCTGCGGTGCGGCGTTTTTATTCCGCAGCACGTCCATTGTATTCGCGTAAACGCTGCTTATTTGTTGCAGGTTTCAAGAGGCCGGCCTGGAAGACATCATCCAAGCGGCTTCATCCCAAGTGACCGCTGCTGCAGCCAATCACAGGCTGCAGCGATCTCCTGGGATGAAATGACAGGAGGCCGGCCGGCAGCTAAGTGCTGCAGTGTTCCGCAGAAGAGATTCGGTGCGAAAAACTGCACCACCGTTTGATGCAGCTTTTCGACCCAGGGTTCCCAGTGGCGCACAGGGCGGATATTCTGTGTGCTTTTACGTAGCGTACCCGCCCCGTGTGAACTCAGCCTTAATGCCACGGGGGCCACAAGTCGCTGTGTAGCCGTGGCCTAAAGGGGAAGACTTCTTATTAGCATTGGCCTTTTGACGTGACGTTTGCAAGCTTTCTTTTACTTGAGTCATTTAGAATTACCACATTTTATACCGCAGCTTTTCCTCTTCACATTCGGTGGTCACTGTGGTGTTTTATTTTTTGCTTTTAACCGGTTTTCAGAAGATATAGTCATTCACTTCCTCACACATCTGTTTGTTAAGAGACCAGCGTAGACCTGTTCACTTACATACTGCAAGGCGAAATTCACACGAACGTGTGCGTTTTGCGCGTGCAAAAACACTGCTTTTTTGCGCGTTGCAGTTCCGTGTGTCATCAGTGTTTGGTGCGTGGCTGCGGGATTTTCACGCATATGCCATCCTTATGACACGCGGTTTTGATGCTTAGAAACTGCAATGAATGGTGCTTTTTTTTCGCCATTTATTTAACAACTGTAGCGCGAATCACGCGCTGCACATGGAAGTGCGTCCGTGTGCCGTGCGCGGTTTTCACGCACCCATGGACTTCAATGGGTGTGTGATGCGCGAAAAACGCTCTAGTATAGGACATGACGTGAGTTTTACGCAGCGGACATACGCTGCGTGAAAATCACGGACTGTCTGAACGGCCCCATTGAGTTACATAGGTCCGTGTGACGTGCGTTGTTTTCAAGCGCGTATCACGGACGTGAAACACGTTCGTGTAAATAAGGCCTTAAGGATATATATATATTTTATTTATTTTTTAACTTTTTGACCAGTTTCTATTAGTTTTTGTTTCTGTGGGCCTTGTACTTGAATGGGACTGAGCTGCAATACCATACAGGCCATTTTGGGCAGAGCTTTCTTAAAGAGGCTCTGTCACCAGATTCTCAAACCCCTATCTCCTATTGCATGTGATCGGCGCTGCAATGTAGATAACAGTAACGTTGTTTTTTTTTTAAAAAAACGTTCATTTTTGGCCAAGTTATGAGCTATTTTATATTTATGCAAATGAGGTTTGAAATGGACAACTGGGCGTGTATTGTGTTTTTAACTGGGCGTGTTTAAGTGTATGACGCTGACCAATCAGTGACCAGTCAGCATCATACACTCATCTCCAATGATTTACACAGCAGCGATGTGCAGCCACATACACAGAGATTAACATTAATCAAGTGTCCTGATAATGAATACACATGATCATCCAGCCTGGACGTCATGTGTATTCACAATCCTGACACTTCTGACTCTTTTCTGTGAGATTGCAGCAACGGATACGAAATCTCGCGAGATTACGGAGGTAAACGAGATTTCGTTTCACTTGCTGGAAATCTCACAGAAAGGATTCAGAAGTGTCAGGATTCTGAATACACATGACGTCCAGGCTGGATTTCATGTGTATTCATTATCAGGACACTTCTGAATCTTTTCTGTGAGATTTCCAGCAAGGGAAACGAAATCTCATTTACCTCCGTAATCTCAAAATCCCGTCTACTTGTAGTGGGAAAAAAAATCAGCACAGAATTGAAGGTATGAGGTAGATTTTTTTTATATATATATTATTTAAAAAAAAAATTTCCCCTGCAAAATCCGTGGCGTGTGGACTGTTTTTGCTTCATCTACACACAATATAAGTTTTAGGGGAAGTTCACACGGAGCGTAGCTACTGTGGATTTTCCACAACGGACTTAGTTGTGGAAAATCCGCAGCATAATACGATAGTTGCAAAGTGGATGAGATTTTAACAAATCTCAACCAAACGCTGTGTAAATGATAAACGAATAAAACGCTCAGAAATTTACCTGCGGTGCGGTTTTTATTTTTTTTTAAATTACATTTTTAATCCGCAGCGTGTCAATTGTATTTGCGAAATCGCTGGTTTTTGTTGCCGGCTTTCTCAATTGAAATTAATGGGGAGGTAAAATAAGGCAACAAATACTAGATGTTGTGATTTTTGCGGCAGATAAGCTGTGATTCCGCTGCAAAAATAGCAGCTCAATCACAGGCTGCAGCGGTCACATGGGATGAAAAATCATCCCAGGAGGCCCGGCTACAGGATGGCAGAGGGACTTGATGCCATGGCTACGTAAGTATGAACATTCAGTTTTCCGCAGCGGACATTCCAGCCGAAAAAATGGCACACAATTTGGTGCGGCTATTCGACTGGAATTCCCTGCGGCCGCCAGGGCGGATACGCGGTCTTACGCCGTATATCCGCCCTGTGTGAACGTAGCCTTACACTATTGAACCGGCCTACAAATACGCAACAAACAGTGCAGTGGATTTCACTCATTGCATTGCACTAAAGCCCCCCCTGCATTTCTGCAATAGAGGGCATACTGCCATTTGAAAATCCACAGCATGCCTTTATGCTGTATGGCCATGTTCACACAGTCGAAATATACGGGAAAACCACTTACAAACAGCGACCCATTGATTTTTAATCGGACACTGCCCAGTTGTTCATACAGTCAAATTTTAAAACCACGGCATGGAAGAGGGAGATGTCACTTCACGAGATGGTTTCCATGCGAAAACCACGGCAGGTCACCACACTTGGATTAGCCCTATTAATTGGGACTACTCTCTATGCAGATCCATGGCTGCTGAAACCGCAGCAGATATCGGAGGATGACCCTTGGATTTCTAATGCAGCGTTCCAAACTCTCACCCAAATTCATCTCTGATTATTCCACTGGAAAAATCCGCTGTGTGAGCACGCCCTAAGGGTATACTCACTCACAACAGATTTGTTAGTAAAATTTCTGCGACTGTACCATTAATATGGGGTTTGCAGAAATTTGTGCACAAGCTGCAGAAACATCGCCATTCAATTGAATGGAACTCCTTTTCAATCGCATTCATTTTTGCAAAAAATGTGTGTCTGGTAATGACGCAAGATGGACAACGGTCTGCTTTTAGTTTGTTGTTTTTTTTTGTTTTTTTCTATAGTGCTGCTGGTATCCTGTCCGAAGTCCTGTAGACTGACAATAGCCGCTTCATTTTCCTAAGAGCACCATTATGGGAACCCTTAATGTTTGTTTAGCTTTCAAGTCTGCGGTGTCCTTGCAGCAACACCTGACCTCCGTTACTCTGCTCCTTTGTGATTGTGGTCATTAGTGATCAGATAGGCTTGGCACTAGTGTGTGTGTGTAATATATATATATACGTACGTACATGGAAAAAATCGAGCAAAGAAGCAGCACTCAATAGCAAAAAATGAAATTTATTCACCCATACGTACGTATATATATACGGAGCTGTTTTCAAGGGAAAACAGCCTCTGATTTTCAGCCATTTTTAAACAACAAACGTTTTTTTGTGGCCGTTTTTGGAGGTGTTTTTCTATTGACCCAATATGACGAACGGCCCAAGACGTGACAGGCACTTCTTTTTTTAAGGGGCGTTTTTTCACGCGCCGGCTTTACAAACGTCTGCGGAAAAAAATTCCCTGTCGGAACGAAATGCCGTTTTTCCCATTGAAATCAATGAGCAGATGTTTGGAGGCGTTCAGCCCCCCGTATTTTTACCCTCTATTCGGAGCGTTTGCGGCACGAATAACGGCTGAAAATGGGCCGTGTGAACATACCCTAGCAGTTAATGAAAACCCAAACGTTAGGGTCTCAGAAAATTAGAATATTATTTAAGACCAGTTTCAAAAATGATTTTTAATACCGGAATGTTGTCCTACTGAAAAGTATGTGCAGTCAGTGGTCGGGGCTCCTTTTGCATGAATTGCGGTGATCAGCCTGTGGCACTGCTGAGGTGTTATCAATGCGGCGTGGTATGGAGGCGATCAGCCTGTGGCACTGCTGAGGTGTTATCAATGCGGCGTGGCATGGTGGCGATCAGCCTGTGGCACTGCCGAGCTGTTATGGAAGTCCAGGTTGCTTTGATAGCGGTCTTCAGCTCGTCTGCATTGTTGGGTCTGGTGTCTCTTCTTCCTCTTGACAATACCCATAGATTCCCTAGGGCCAATCAAGCGCAGTGATACTGTGGTTATTACACCCGGTATTGGTACTTTTGGCAGTGTGGGCAGGTGCCAAGTACTGCCGGGAAATGAAATCCGCATCTCCATAAAGCTTGTCAGCAATTTCCTCTGGACTTGATATAACACAGTGGACCAACACCAGCAGATGACACGGCCCCCAAACCATCACTGACTGTGGAAACTTCACACTGGGCCACAAGCAACTTGGTTTGATGCCTCTCCACTCTTCCTCCAGTCTCTGGGACCTTGATTTCCAAATTAAATGCAAAATTTACTTTCATCTGAAAACAGGACTTTGGACCACTGAGCACCAGACCCGTCCTTTTTCTCCTTAGTCCCCGTTTAAGACGCTTCTGGCATTATCTCTGGATCATGAGTGGCTTGACACAAGGAATGCAACATTTGTAGCCCATGTCCTGGATACGTCTGTGTGTGGTGGCTCTTGAAGCACTGACTCCAGCCGCAGTCCACTCCTTGTGAATATCTTCCAGATTCTTGAATGGCATTTTCTTAAAAATTCTTTTAAGGTGGGGTTATCCCTGTTGCCTGTGCACCTTTTTTCTACCACACTTTTTTTTTCCTTCCTCTTCACTTTCCATTAGTATGCTTGGATACAGCACTCTGTGAACAGCTTATTCAGCAATGTCCTTTTGTGGCTTACCCTCCTTGTGGGGGGTGTCAATGACTGTCTTCTGGACAATTGTCAAGTCAGCAGTCTTCCCCATGATTGTGTAGCCTACTGAACCAGACTATTGGACCATTTTTAAAGGCTTAGGAAACCTTTGCAGGTGTTTTGTGTTGATTAGATGATTGGAGTGTGACACCATGAGTCTACAATCTTCAACTTTTACCCAATATTCTATTCTTCTGAGACACTAAATTTGGGGTTTTCATTAACTGTTAGACATAATCCTCAAATGCTGGAAATAGATCACTCTGTGTATAATGAATCTATATAATGAGTTTCACTTTCTGAATTGAATTACTGAAATGAACATTTCGATATTCTAATTCATTGAGTAGGATGTATATGTATGCGTGTGTGTAAATATATAATGTTCTCCCATAGATACAATACTTTTAGAGGAGAATGCCTCTGTAATACATAATTTATATGGAAAGGTAACTATTTTCCCTTCTCTCACTGATTCGTATAGAATCTGTTAAAGCCTCCATATAAAATTTGAGGAATGCAGAGGTACAGAATGGGACCATAGCAGTCTAAGGCCCTGTGCATATCCTGTTTTTTTTCCTACATTTAACGTATACGTCAAGAGAAGGCTTCCACTGTAGGTATTAATTGTAGGCCTGTTTATGACTTCTCTGTTAAACTGATACGATCATAATCTACGGATGACTGATTCCATTGTTAGGTGGTTGTCACTGTGCTCTGTATACCGGATACGTCAGAAAGCTCCAGTGACCTAATCATCCATATATGGACTGTTACATTGGAGCTTCCCGATGCAGCAGAGGCCATCCTGCCTACATCTCTATGGGATCGAGACCGAGAACACCCCACCCGCACAGCAGCCCTATTGCACCTTACCAAACAGCCAGTCCCCGCTGCTATCTTGGCCCGGAAAAGCTAGGTCACTGCTCAGAAGGTGCAATAGGGCTGCCGTGCAGGTGACGGGGTTCCCTATGTGGATGCTAGAGGATCCCACATAGCTGACATTAGCTGACAGAGTGGCCACAGTCTACAGGCATGATGACCTCTGCTGCATTGGGAAGCTCCATTGATAACTGTCCATGTATGGACTGTTACCTCGCTGGAGCTTCCCAACGCATGTTTCATGGAAGCCTGTGATAGATGCCAAACCGTTGCATCAGTCACGTAGCAGCAAAGCAAGTAGATTAACGTTAGTATAAGGAAAAGGTAGGGGTACTTGGCATAACCCTAGTGACCCTGATTATAAAGGAGGTAGTAATAGTGGGTGACACAAGTAAGTGAAACCCACCATTATACCAGTCCTTTAACACCCATAGACCACCAATTGAAGAAGATTGAGGTAGGCTTTTTTTGTAAGATGGGAAAAGCGTAGTTTACTATACTATTCCGTTCTTCAAAAAATTTGTATGACTTATACAAGCCCAACAGTGACCACAAGGACAATATCTTGTTTGTCTGGCTATTTGAGCCCTATGAACACGTTTAATATGTACGTTGGAGCTTTCGTGACGGACGCGCTAAGTGTAGGGCAAAAACATGACGTGCAGTGGCCCAAGGCTACATTCACAAGGCCGTATTTTCGTCACTATTTGTAAGCCAAAGACAGGAGTGGCTAAAAAACCCCGAAGGCCTTACTCGCATGGTGTGGTTTTTCTTTCATCACGACGTGCCCCACTGCATAGGCATCTAGGAGCTATAAGGCCCTGGAATCCCCGGGCAGAGCATTGGCAACGCTCTGCCCGGGGAATCCGTTCCTGGAGCAGCCTCTGACGTCATTGCCCATAGGTGGACAGTGACGTCAGGGGCTTCTCAAGTCCTGGAGTCTCTGGCCAGAGCGCTTCTGATGTACAATCTAAACGAAGGGCTAAAATGCGATGTGAATCAGGCCGAAGTGGTGCAAATCTTTCCATTACACTTTTTCGTTTATATTCCACTCCTGGCTTTGGCTTACAAATACTGATAGAAAATACTTCCGTGTGAAAGAAACCTAAGACTGTAATCACGCACCACGTTTACATGCGTTTCTGTTTTTTTCCATTTTTTTTATTTATTTCGCCCAAAGATGCTGCAATTTGATGTTACTTTAAAGTCTTTAGTAAAATGAGAGCCTACATATACAGCGTTTTTGTTTGTGGTCGTCCCCCCGTCCCATCCCCCCCCCCCCCCCCCCCCCCTCCAAATTCAGATATGGCACTTTCCTTACTGGCGTTTTTTTTACGTAGGCTTTTCTATAGGGCTTCAAAAACACCAGAAAAAACACGTATAAAATTTACACCAATAAAAACACTTTAAAAGCAAGCGTGTATGCAGGAGGCCTAAGTGCGCTGGATTTCAGACCTGTACCACAAGAACGGTGATGGGACAGTGTGTCGGAGGCCTTCCTTTATTTCTTTTAAAGTTCATGCCCCAGTTCTTGGCTCCCTAGGAAGTCCGAGTTCTCATACTGCTTAGTGGTATGCGATACCAGCACTACTACTGTACCAAGTGACCCCACTAAGACCCCCCCCCCCCAATATGGAGACTCAGCAGTATCGCCTGCTGCTGTGTTAGCTTCTGTTACTGTGCATCAATCTGAACTTTACAGGAATATATGTATTGACCTCCAGTACATATTTAGCATTCTCTATAGGGCGTCCATAACGGTCAGAACACTGCAAGAGTAGTGGAAATGTAACGTTTATCTCTTATGTGAACTTTTCTCTTATATCTCTGATGATTCTCGGTTGATTTACTATTTCTACTAGCTGTGCTGAGAATAACACGATGTAGCAGTGCTGGCTGCGCACTATAAAGCCCCCCGCCCTCCCCTCGTGTGCTGTCGGCCCATATATGGGAACATTGCAGTCAGGAATCTGTCCACGCTTCCTCTCTTCAAAGATGCATTTGCTGAAGAATGCCTGTCAGAAGTCTGCCTAACATCTGCTTTTAGGATTACCAAAAATGGGGACCTGGTTCATTACTGTGTACAGAAGCTCAGCGGTTGTCAGCACTTCTGCTGTAGGATGGAGTGTACTTTGGTGCAGTGTGGAAGTTGTAGAAATAGGAGTTTTATCTTCTGTGGTATTCTATTTTGTTGAACACTGCTTAACCCCTTCCCGCTCCTTGACGTACTATTACGTCATGGCAGCTGTATCGTTCGCGCTCCATGCCGTAATAGTACGTCACGGGAGTAACGGCCGTTTCGGCCGTCCTCCCGACACATACAGGAGCTGTGACGCTGCTGTCTTGTTCAGCAGCTGTCACAGCTCCTACAGCGGGGACCGATCGCTGTGTCCCCGCTGATTAACCCCTTAAAAGCCGCGTTCTATGGAGATCGCGGCTTTTTAGGGGTTAAGCTGCCATCGCCGGCCTGCTACGCGACAGCGGCCGGCGATGGTGACTATGGCAACCGGACACCAAACAATGGCGTCCGGCTATGCCATAGACGGAAGCCTAGTGGGTCCTGACAACGTCAGGACCCACTATGCTTGCTGTCAGTGAGTAGCTGACAGTTCTAATACACTGCACTACGCATGTAGTGCAGTGTATTAGAATAGCGATCAGAGCCTCCTGCCCTCATGTCCCCTAGTGGGACAAAGTAATAAAGTAAAAAAAAAGTTAAAAAAAGATGTGTAAAAATAAGAAAATAAAAGATTTAAAAGTAAAAATCCCCCTTTTTCCCTTATCAGTCCTTTATTATTAATAAAAATATATAAACAAACAAAATAAACTATACATAATTGGTATCGCCGCGTCCGTAACGGCCTGAACTACAAAATTATTCCGTTATTTATCCCGCACGGTGAACGCCGTAAAATAAAATAATAATAAACCGAACCACAATCACAATTCTTTGGTCACTTCACCTCCCAAAAATATGGAATAAAAAGAGATCAAAAAGTCGCATGTACCGAAAAATGGTCCTGATCGAAACTACAGTTCGTTACGCAAAAAATAAGTCCACGCACGGCTTTATTGATGGAAAAAGAAAAACGTGCTGGCTCTTAGAATAAGGTAACACAAAAAGTGAGTGATTGCACAATAAAATACGTTTTGTAAACAAACGCCATAAGACATAAAAAAACCTATAAACTTCTGGTATCGACGTAATCGTATCGCCCCGCAGAATAAAGTGAACATGTCATTTATAGCGCACGGTGAACGCTGTAAAAAAAAAAAGAAAAAAAACAATCGTACAATTGCTGTTTTTTAGTCACCACGCCACCTAAAAATGGAATAAAAACTGATCAAAAAGCCGCATGCACCGCAAGAAAACTACAATGGATTCCTCAAAGGGTCTAGTTTCCAAATTGGGGTCACTTTTGGGGGGTTCCCAATGTTTTGGCACCACAAGACCTCTTCAAACCGGACATGGTGCCTAATAAAAAAGAGGCTTCAAAATCCGCTAGGTCCTCCTTTGCTTCGGAGGCCGGTGCTTCAGTCCATTACCGCACTAGGGCCACATGTGGGATATTTCTCAAAATTGCAGAATCTGGGCAATACGTATTGAGTTGCGTTTCTCTGATAAATCCTTTTGTGTTATAAAAAAAATGGTATAAAGAGGATTTTCTGACAAAAAAAAAATGTCAATTTCACCTCTACTTTGCTCTAAATTTTTGTGAAACACCTAAAGGGTTCATAAACTTTCTAAATGCTGTTGTGAATACTTTGAGGGGTCTAGTTTCTAAAATGGCGTATTTCATAGGGGTTTCTAATATATGGGCCCCTCAAAGCAACTTCAGACCTGAACTGGAACCTAAAAAAATAAATAAATGAGGCAATACTTCGCTTCTTACATTATACTGATAATGAGCCGTGCCCACCCCGAGATGACCCCAGTTTTGACCGTTTGTATAAACGGAGACCCCTATTAGACCGTTCCAGTGCCCGGTTTTCCCAAGCATACACCCCCGAGAAGTGTATTTCTATTGATGAGTCCCTGGTACATTTTAAAGGGAGGGTTCAATTCCGCGAGTACCTGCCGGGTAAGAGGGCAAGGTATGGCGTGAAGATGTATAAGCTGCGAGAGTGCATCCGGGTATACCTACAGGTTTAGGATATATGAAGGAAAGGCCACCCCCAAACCAGACTGCATCCTGGACTACAATAGGTACATGGGAGGTGTGGACTTGTAAGATCAAGCCCTGAAGCCCTACAGCGCCATGCAGTGTGGTATAAGAAGCTGGCCGGGCACATCATACAGATGGCATTGTACAATGCGTACGTGCTACGTCGATGTGCAGGCCAGACGGGAACTTTCCTGGAATTTCAAGAGGTGATTATCAAGAACCTAATCTTTAGGGACCAAGAAGGGGGGCACCCAGTACTTCTGGAAGCGAGGCCACACGCATCGTACCAAGGCGGCAACACTTTCCAGGAGAAGTTCCCCAAACTGGCAAGAAGGGAAAAAGTCAAAAGAGGTGCAAGGTCTGCTATAAGAGGGCGATAAGGGATGACACAATATATCAATGTGACACGTGTCCCGAATAACCAGAGCTCTGTATGAAAGTGTTTTAAAATTTATCATACATCACTTGGTTTATAATTTACCCAAATTTTACTTACCCTGATGCACTCCACACAGTTTATCCCCCCTCGTCTTTCCCCTCTGGGCCCTGCTGTGTCCAGGCAGCTGATAACACCCACATGTAGGGTATTGCCATACCCGGGAGAACCCACATTACAGTTTATGGGTTGTATGTCTCCGGTCAAAATGCTCACTACACCTCTAGATGAATGCCTTAAGGGTGTAGTTTTTAAAACGGGGTCACTTCTTGCGGGTTTCAACTGTACTGGTACCTCAGGGGCTTCTGCATACATGACTTCGCACCAGAAAATCCCCAGTAGGCCAAATGGTGGTCCTTTCCTTCTGAGCCCTCCCATGGGCCCAAACGGCAGTTTATCACAACAAATGGGGTATTGCGGCACTCAGAACAAATTGCGCAACAGAATGGGGTATTTTGTTTCTTGTGAAAATAAGAAATTTTCAGCCAAAACTACATATTATTTGAAAAAAATAATTTTGTTTTCATTCCCAGCCCAATTCAAATAAGTTCTGTGAAGAAACTATGGAGTCTAAATGGTCACATTACCCATAAATGAATTCCTTGAGGGGTGTAGTTTCCAAAATGGGGTCACTTCAGGTGGGTTTCCATTGCTTTGATACCTCTGGGGCTCTGCAAATGCGACATGGCACCCGAAAACCAAACCAGCAAAATCTGCACTCCAAAGAACACACAGCGCTCCTTCCCTTCTGAGGCCTCCCATGGGCCCAAACGGCAGTTTATTGCCACAAATGGGGTATTGATGCACTCAGGAGAAATTGGGCAACAAAATTGAGTATTTTGTTCCCTGTGAAAATAAGAAATTATGGTAAAAAATTACATCTTATTGGAAAAAATGTCATTTTTTTTATGTCACAGCCCAATTGAAATAGGTGCTGTGAAAAAACAGTGTGGTCAAAATGCTAACAACAACCATAAATGAATTCCTTGAGGGGTGTAGTTTCCAAAATGGGGTCACTTTTGGTGGGTTTCCATTGCTTTGATACCTCTGAGGCTCTGCAAATGCGACATGGCACCCGAAAACCAATCCTGCAAAATCTGGACTCCAACAAACATATAGCGCTCCTTTCCTTCTGAGCCCTCCCATGGGCCCAAACGGCAGTTTATCACCACAAATGGGGTATTGCCACACTAAGGACAAATTGGGCAACAAAATGGGGTATTTTGTTCCCTGTGAAAATAAGAAATTTTGATCACAAATGACATTTTATTGGACAAAATGACATTTTTTTCATTTCAGAGCCCAATTCAAATACGTGCTGTGAAAAAACTGTGCGGTCAAAATGGTAACAACAACCCTAAATGAATTCCTTGAGGGGTGTAGTTTCCAAAATGGGGTCACTATTGGGGGATTCCTACTGTTTTGACACCTCAACACCTCTTCAAACCTGGCATGCTGCCTAAAATATATTCTAATAAAAAAGAGGCCTCAAAATGCACTAGGTGCTTCTTTGCTTCTAGGGCTTGTGTTTTATTCCACGAGTGCAGTAGGGCCACATGTGGGACATTTCTAAAAACTGCAGAATCTGGACAATACATATTTAGTAGTGTTTCTCTGGTAAAACCTTCTGTGTTACAGAAAAAAAAATGAATAAAATTGAAATTCAGCAAGAAAAATGAAATTTGCAAATTTCACCTCCACTTTGCTTTAATTCTTGTGAAATGCCTGAAGGGTTAAAAAACTTTATAATTGCTGTTTTGAATACTTTGAGGGGTCTAGTTTTTAAAATGGGGTGTTTTATCAGGGTTTCTAATACATAGGCCCCACAAAGCCACTTCAGAACTCAAGAGGTAGCTTAAAAAAAAGGCTTTTGAAATTTTCTTAAAAATATGAGAAATTGCTGTTTAAGTTCCAAGCCTTGTAACGTCCAAGAAAAATAAAAGAATGTTAAAAAAACGATGCCAATCTAAAGTAGACATATGGGAAATGTGAACTAGTAACTATTTTGGGTGGTATAACCGTCTGTTTTACAAGCAGATGCATTTCAATTCTGAAAAATGCTATTTTTTCTAAATTTTCTCTACATTTTGCAATTTTTCACCAATAAACACTGAATATATCGACCAAATTTTACCACGAACATGAAGCCCAATGTGTCACGAGAAAACAATCTCAGAATCGCTTGGGTAGGTTTAAGCATTCCGACGTTATTACCACATAAAGTGAAATGTGTCAGATTTGAAAAATGGGCTCTGAGCCTTAAGGCCCAAACTAGGCTGCGTCCTTAAGGGGTTAAAGAGGCTCTGTCACCAGATTATAAGTGCCCTATCTCCTACATAATCTGATCGGCGCTGGAATGTAGATAACGGCAGTGGTTTTTATTTGGAAAAACGATCATTTTTGAGGAAGTTATGAGCAATTTTAGACTTATGCGAATTAGTTTCTCAAAGGCCAACTGGGCGTGTTTTTACTTTTGACCAAGTGGGCGTTGTAAAGAAGTGTCTGACGCTGACCAATCAGTGTCCTACAATCCTCATTGTTCCAGCCCAGCTTCTTTCACTGCACAATCACACTGTCCTGTGGGTCACACGCCCAGTTGGTCTTTAAGAAATGAATTAGCATAAATGTAAACTAGCTCATAACTTGCTCAAAAATGATTGTTTTTCAAAATAAAAACCACTGTTATCTACATTACAGCGCCGATCTCCTTATGTAGGAGATAGGACACTTATAATCTGGTGACAGAGCCTCTTTAAATATTGATGTTTTATGCAGAGCCATCCAAAGGAGCATGCCGGGAGTGTCTGATTGACAACCCCACTCCCGCAGTAATGGCCGGATTGACTGATTAACAGCTGATGCACCATAATCCGTACTGATTACTGCCATCAAAGGAAGTGTGTGTGTGTGTGTGTGTGTGTGTGTGTGTGTGTGTGTGTGTGTTAACACGCACGCACACACTCACTCTCTCTATATGAACTAAAGTATTGGGACACACTACACCTAGAGGAGCTTTTTTTATGACATCCCATTCTAAATCCATAGCCATTAAGATGGAGTTGGTTCCCCTTTTTCAGATAATACGGCTTAATCTCTTCTGGGAAGGCTTTCTACAGGATTTTGGGGTGTCTGAGAATTTTTCCCATTCATCCAGAAGAGCATTTACTCGCACTCTCCGTTCTTGTTCATCCCAAAGGTGTTGGATGGGGTTGAGGTCATGTCTCTGTGCGGCCAGTCAAGTTCTTCCAAACCCACCTAACCATGTCTATATGGACCTTTGTGCACTGGGGCACCGTCATGCTGGAACAGAAAATGGATGAACCCCAAACTGTTCCCACAAAGTTGGAAGTATACAATTGTCCTTAATGCTTCAGCATACCAAGATATTTTGATTTCCCTTCACTGGAACTAAGAGACCTAGACCAACCCCTGAAAAACAGCCCCATAGCATTATCCCTCCTCCACCAAACCTTACAGTTGGCACAATGCAGTCAGGAAGGTAACGTTCTCCTGGCATTCACCAAACCCAGACTCGTCCATCAGACCGCCAGATAGAGCAGCGTGATTCATCACTCCACAGAACACGTTTCCACTGCTCCAGAGTCCAGTGGCGGCAGCTTTACACCCCTCCAGCAGGCGCTTGGCATAGTGCTTGGTGATGTAAGGCTGGCATGCAGCTGCTTGGCCATAGAAACCCATGCCATGAAGCTCCCGGGGCACAGTTATTTGTGCTGATGTTAATAACAGCAGAGCTCCAAACCTCCTCTAGCAGTGAGTCAGCAGAGCGTTGGCGTCTTTTATGCACTATGTGCCTCGGCACTCGGTGCCCCCCACACTATAACTTTACGCGGTCTATCACTTTGTGGCTGAGTTGCTGTGGATCCTAAAAGCTTCCACTTGACAATAATACCACTCACAGGTGAAACTTCACTAACTGACCATTTACAATGGTGGCGTCCTATTACAGGACCTCGCTGGAGTTCAGTGAGCTCTTTAGGCCTCATTCACACGACAGGGTCTGAGTGTCGGCCGGGAAAATCGGCCGTTTTTGGCCGATTTTCCCGGCCGGTTTGCATCCGTTCCGTTCCGGGCCGAGTTGCCGTTTTTACCGGCCGATTTGGACCCGATTTGAATCCGTTTTTTTCCCTGTCCGTTTTAAAATCGAATGAATTTCATTAAAATTTGTTGCCACACACAGCCCTTTGTAGGTAATGCCACACAGCCCCCTGTAGGGGATGCCACCCAGCCCCCTGTAGGGGATGCCACCCAGCCCCCTGTAGGGGATGCCACCCAGCCCCCTGTAGGTGATGCCACCAAGCCCCCTGTAGGTGATGCCACCAAGCCCCCTGTAGGTGATGCCACCAAGCCCCCTGTAGGTGATGCCACCCAGCCCCCTGTAGGTGATGCCACCCAGCCCCCTGTAGGTGATGCCACCCAGCCCCCTGTAGGTGATGCCACCCAGCCCCCTGTAGGTGATGCCACCCAGCCCCCTGTAGGTGATGCCACCCAGCCCCCTGTAGGTGATGCCACCCAGCCCCCCCCCCTTTCCAGGAGAAGTCACTGACTTCAATGTCCATATATGGACAGTGTAGTCACTGACTTCTCCTGAAGAGGAATTCCCTGCCACAGGTCGGGAATTCCGCTTCAGAAGTGAGTGACGTCACTGTGTCCATATATGGACAGTGTAGTCACTCACTTCTCCTGTAGCTGAATCCCCGGCCATAGAGTCGGGGATTCCGCTGCAGAAGTGAGTCACTTCGCTGTGTCCATATATGGACAGTGTAGTCACTCACTCCTCCTGTAGCGGCATCCCCGGCCATAGAGTCGGGGATTCCGCTGCAGAAGTGCGTGACTTCGCTGTGTCCATATATGGACAGTGCAGTCACGCACTTCTCCTGTAGCGGAATCCCCAATCCCCAGCCGGGGATTGGGGATTCCGACTCCTACAGCGAGCAATAAAAGATCCTCCTCCTCCTCACATGCACTCTGCACTGTGAGGAGGAGGAGAGAGAGTGCGCGAGCGATGGTAGACCCGGCCATCACTCGGGACACATTCCGGTGATGGCCGTGTATTACCCGGCCCCATAGACTTCTATGGGAGCCGGGCGGCCGGGCACCCGGCTGAAAATAGAGCATGTCCTATTTTTTGACGGGCGGTTTTCCCGGCCGTCAAAAAATCGGTCGTGTGAATAGCCCCATTAGGGGTCTATTATTCCTAATGCAGCCGGGTGCCGGCCGATTTATGAACGGCCGGCACCCGGCCGGGAATCCCTGTCGTGTGAATCCCGCCTTACAATGTCCCATTCTTTCACAAATATTTGTAGAGGCGACTGCATGGCGAGGTGCTGGATTATATACACCTGTGGCAATGGGACTGATTGAAACACCTGAATTTAATGATTAAGAGGTGTCCCAATTTTTGTCTATATAATGTGTATAGGTATCCCCCCCCCCCCCCTGTCCTCGTTATTACATTTATTAATGTTAACGTAAATAAAGTGCCTTGATGGGTATTGGATTATGAAGATTTGTGAGAGATGGTGGTTAACTCTGATAACCAGGGGGCACTGTGGGATTCTTGCGGAGGGGTAGGACAGAGAAAATTTGATGTGATTGTTGCGTCTGGGATCCAGGGCACCAGGCAAAATATTCGGGGCATGTGCCCATTGCTAGAAATGCCACTCTATTGTGAGTTATTGGATGGAAAAGTATGTAAAATGTAGTTGTTAGGGGTAGAGAGCCTTGAGAAAGATGCCATGAAATGCGACTACAAAGTATTTTCAGTCACTACGTAGACGAATTATTGGTCTTTTAATACGTAATTCTAATTAACCCTGTGCATTTTGTTTTGTAGATGGCACATATCCTAATTATTGTGGGGCTGTGTATGCATTCGCTGTCATACATTAGTGCGCAGCAAGGTAAGTTTACGTGTTTGCTTTGGAAATAAAATCTAGCTTAAATTTTATCCTTGAAGTTTAGTCTATTTTTAAGCGTAGAGCTTAACTTTCTGGAAAATTCTATTAAAACGACTCCAATAAAAAGGTCTTGTTTTGTAAAAATCCGTTTTTGTAATTGGTCTGCCTGAACACAGTTCTGTCATAATTGCAGATCTGGAGGATCTGAAACTGTAATGAGCGTCCATGTTAGATGGAAAACTTTGGGACTCCTACTTAAAGGGTAACTAAACGTTCAACAAACTTCTGACATGACAGAAGTTTGTATTGGTGGGGGTCCGAGCATGGAGACCCCCACCAATCGCTTAAACAAAGCAGCAGAAGCTCTCGTGTGAGCGCTCAGCTGCTTAGTTCATGTTGGACTTCTGGAAAAAGCCGATGTATCGGAGAACGGGCTCATAGACTATATTTTGAGCCCCTACTCAGATACATTGATTTCCGGAAATAGCCGAACAGACACGAAGCGGCTGAGCGCTCACACAAGAGCTGTTGCTTTGTTTTAGCGATTAGTGAGGGTCTCGGTGCTCGTACCTCCACCAATCAAAACTTCTGTCATGTCTCTGTCATGTCAGAAGTTTGTCAAACGTTTAGTTACCCTTTAAGAACACTTTCACTCAGTATTTAGTATTTTTACTTTTTGAGATACAGCTTCTTTGTATCCTGTATATAGAGCAGCTGTTTCTAACACTGAAACCTGAATCCATCTCCGACACGCAGGATCCACCTGTAACCGATCACATCTAAGTTATGAACTTAGATGTGATCAATAGCAGCTCGATCCTGATACAGCTGCTTTGTATACTGTATATAAAGTAAACATTATAAATATTTTGAAAGTTGCAACAAACGCACTGATAGACATATTTAGTAAGAAAAAAACCCAGCACGATTTCAAAGGTGTATATACATAGCCTTTAACGATTGCACCGCCACTAATGATTTTTACAACGATCGACATTGGCTAATCATCATTGTATATTTTAGAAATGTGCGAATCGTAGCAATAATTGGCCAGTGTAAATGGCCTTTTACTTTGGGGTTCCTCTTTATTTAAAGCCCTTTGAGTTGCTGAGTTATCTTACCAGTTTTCATTAGATCTTTGGATGTTTTTGTTGTACTTTTCTCTACCTTTATGTACTATAATATAACCGTCTGATTGTTTCTCTGTTTATGTAGGTGGAACTGAATGTTTAAAAGCAAATGCCAAATCCTGTGGAGAGTGTATACAAGCTGGACCAAACTGTGGCTGGTGCACCAAAGTGGTGAGTAAAGCATTCTTTTGACATTTATCAATTTAATGGAGCCCTATAGATTCACGGCATGTACACCAGGAGCTTTTCTCCACATACTTTCCAAGCGTACGTCACCGAATGTGAACAGAGCCTTAGATGTGCTTTAGTTAACGTTACCCTTGTGTTTTAGGACTTTTTGCAAGAAGGTGAACCAACATCTGCACGTTGTGACGATTTAGCTGCATTAAAAAGTAAAGGATGTCCTGAAAAAAGTATTCAAAACCCCAGAGGCAGCATGAAAAAGCTAAAAGACATTGATATAACAAATAAGGCCAAAGGAGAACGTATGGATCCTGCAAATATCACCCAAATCCGCCCGCAGCAACTAAGATTTGTACTGAGATCTGGTATGTGGCTTGAGATTGCGTTTTTTGTAAAGTTTCTAGACTGGGTGACATTATAATATAATTGTGTTTTTTATTTTTTTTTACTTTAGGCGAGCCGCAGACATTTAATTTGACCTTCAGAAGAGCAGAAGATTATCCTATTGATCTGTACTATCTTATGGACCTGTCATACTCCATGAAGGACGATTTGGAGAATGTGAAAAGCCTCGGCACTGCACTCATGAATGAAATGAAACAAATTACATCAGACTTTAGAATAGGTAAGGGCTGAGTAAGACCAGGAGAACCTTTCACCTGCCCATACGTGTGCAGCATGTAATGGGCGGCGCAGCACATGTATGGGCAGGTGAAAGGTTCTCTTTAGGATTTGTGGTGGTTTTAAAGAAGGCAGATTTCATGTACGCAAATGTTAATGTTGTGTTTCACTGACCTGTCTCTAGGTATAAAAATATGTTTATGGTTCGCACTATTTCCTGCAGCACAGTTTTGTAGATGCGCGCACAGTTTTTGAAATAATTTTTTGCTAATGTTGTGAGATTTTGGCGGTTTTCGTTATTGGCTTTTTTGTTTTCATTTTGTGTGTGTGTGTGTGTAAACTCACTTTTTCTACATTTTCGCCTAGTAATTAGTTTTTTTTAACCTTACAGTACACCTAACTGTTGGCAATCAAGTTTTTTTTATAGCATTATTTGGGGTTCATGAATATCCTGCTATCATACAGTATAAATAACGGGCAGTCTGTCCGGCCCGTTACTTTATTACTCTTATTTTCTTCTATCTATTTAAAGATTGTGTTCTTACTGGGCAAATGTACCATCTGCAACCGCCAGATCGCCACCGGTCCAGCTGCTAAAATCTCCAGGGAAAGAGTCTTTATTTGCAGCTACGCTCTGTTTTGACTCAGAGGGGGGCCCCAAGTGGCAAACTCACCCCCCCGCACCACCACCATCAATGACGGCCATACGGAGTGATTTTTGAGATCTCCAAACACCCCCCTTTGTGAGAGAATTGGCTCTAAAAGCACAACGTTTACTTTGCACTTCATCCTGTTCAATTCCTATAAAAGCTGTATTTTCCTATAAGCTGACCATAAAGCTCCCAACAGGCGTGGATCGGGCTGTATTTTGAGGAATGGAGGGTTTGGGATCTTGATCTTTTTCACCAAACACATCTCCTAGATTTTCATTGTTGGAAGGTCTGATTCTGCTGTAGGGACGATGGTTTACGTGACTTCATAGTATGTTTATTATTCATTTTGCTCTGTTATTCATGTGTGGTCCTTTTTTGTTTTCGTAGGTTTTGGATCTTTTGTGGAAAAAACAGTTATGCCGTACATAAGCACCACTCCTGCTAAACTGCTCAATCCTTGCACCACAGATCTTAATTGTACCAGTCCATTTAGCTTTAAAAATGTGCTTAATCTTACAAGTAATGGCGAACTGTTTAATGACCTCGTAGGCAAACAGCAAATCTCCGGTAACCTGGACTCCCCGGAAGGTGGCTTTGATGCAATTATGCAAGTTGCCGTTTGTGGGGTAAGTAATCTATAAATACAGTCTAGGCACAGGCTTTTAGAGATGTCAATTTTTTTGTCTGCCCTGAAAAGGTATGTCCAAACTTGGCATTCCCTGTCCATATCACCAATTCGGGCATATGAATGTCCAAGAGGTAAAGAGGAGCTGCCAGTGCCGGACTTTATAGTGGGGCTGGTCTCCCTCGGTCACTCACCGGCGGCCTGCGATAGCAAGCCGCCGATGGGTTACCATGGCAATCGCGTCCTAACAAGGGCCCCCAGGCCTGCCATGGCTATATGCCTATAAGGCCAAATTCACACGAACGTGTTGTACGTCTGTGTGATTCAATGTGGCCGTTCACACAGCCCCTGTTTCAATGGACCATGTGAGGGGTCCGTGAGCACGGATGCACCCCGGACGTGGAAAACGTCAGTTTTTCACATCCACGGTGCTCAACGCTCGTATGAATCCGGCCTTAGACAGTTCCTAATAGACCACCTGTCCGTTTTACTCTGGAAGACCGTAATGCTTTGGTCTACTAAGTCTACCAAAACATCATATCAGTGATCAGAACATGGTATTGTGAAGTCCCCTAGTGGGGCTAAGGCCTCATGCACACGACCGTATTTTTTCCCACCCGTAAATACTGGCGTAAATACGGGTCCGGTGTCACACGTATTCCACCCGTTTTGCACCAGTATTTACGAACCCGTGCTCGTAAATATGGGTCCGGTGTCACACGTATTCCACCCGTATTTACGAGCACGTTTTTGGCGGCAAAATAGCACTGCACTAATCGGCAGCCCCTTCTCTCTATCAGTGCAGGATAGAGAGAAGGGACAGCCTTTTCTGTAATAAAAGTTAAAGAAATTCATACTTACCCGGCCGTTGTCTTGGTGACGCGTCCCTCTCTTCACATCCAGCCCGACATCCCTGGATGACGCGGCAGTCCATGTGACCGCTGCAGCCTGTGATTGACCTGTGATTGGCTGCAGCGGTCACATGGCCTGAAACGTCATCCAGGACATCGGGCCGGATGTCGAGAGGGACGCGTCACCAAGGCAACGGGCGGGAGACCGGACTGGAGGAAGCAGGAAGTTGCCGGTAAGTATGAAAGTCTTTTATTTTTATTTTTTACAGGTTTATACTGATCGGTAGTCACTGTCCAGGGTGCTGAAAGAGTTACTGCCGATCAGTTAACTCTTTCAGCTCCCTGGACAGTGACTATTTACTGACGTCGCTTAGCAACGCTGCCGTAATGACGGGTGCACACATGTAGCCACCCGTTATTACGAGAGCTCCATAGACTTCTATGGACTGTCCGTGCCGTTATTACGGCCTGAAATAGGACATGTTCTATCTTTTTCAACGGCACGGGCACCTTCCCGTGAGAAAACGGGAAGGCACCCGTCGCCAATAGAAGTCTATGAGCCCGTTATTACGGGTCGGGATTACGACCCGTAATAATGGGAGTTTTTACGGTCGTGTGCATGAGGCCTAAGAGAGAAAAAAAATTAAATACAGCAAAAAAAAAAATAACCAGTAAAAAATAACACCATTTTTATACATATGTGGCATCACCGCGATCGTAACGACCCGGACGATAAAGTTTAACATGTTATTTAAACCACATGATGAACACCATACAAAAAAAACCGGCAGATTTGCTCCCCCACCCCCACAAAAAATACCTGAAATAAAATAAAAATAGTACAGTTTAATCAATTAGTTCGATGTACTCTATAATGGGACCAATAAAAAAGATACATTGTCCTGTAAAATACAAGCCACATGCGGCTACATTGACTGACAAAAGTTATAGCTCTTGGAATTCGGTGACCCAAACAAATCATTCCCTTAGAATTAGGGTAACGTGTTATTTACGTCACATGGTGAACAGCGTAACTTTAAAACTCAAACCATACTGGAATAGCCGTTTGGTTTTTATTTCAATTTCCACCCTTCCAAATTAAAGTTAAGAAATGTTAAGCAATAAATTATATGTACACAAAAATGATGGCATTGAAAAATTCAACTTGTCCTACAAGAAACAATGAAAAAACGAAATCGCATCCGTAGTCACGAAGGTCAAAATAGGCCTGTTCGTTAAGGTGGCACACAAAGTAGTCGTAAATGTGCTGCATATATGTGCGATGTTTATGCTGCTTTGTCAGACGTGTTTATCGGACATCAATAAAACTTGGCGTGGAATGGCTCCAACATCTGGAGTGGCGTATGTTGGGCAAGATCTTCCACATTAGTTACTGCTGTAACAGTGACTTCCCGTGAAGCTGAACCGATCCGTCTTATGCCTCTGTCACCAAAGTATGTTCCTCATGCTTCACCCTTTTATTTTAGGAGCAAATTGGTTGGAGGAACGTCACGCGCTTGTTGGTCTTCTCCACTGATGCCGGGTTCCATTTTGCTGGGGATGGAAAATTAGGAGGAATCGTGCTGCCAAACGATGGGAAATGTCACATGCATGATAATATGTACACAATGAGCCACTATTATGTAAGTCTATTTAAAACTTTTAAAATACTGTATCTAATTATTGGAAATCTAGTTTACTTTCTGTAATAACCCTTCCTGCCTTAGGGCTTATTCAGATGAACGTATATATAGTCCGTGTGACTGCCGGTTTTTTTTCTTTTTTTAACCGCCATCACACAGCTGCATGCTTTTCTATGGGGCTGTTCACATGGCCCTTGTTTTAACTGACTGTGTGGAGGACATTTTTTTTTTTTCATGGATCTCTCAATAGACTAGTCTGTGGGATCCGTGAAAACGGGATCCCGCGCGGGTCAGAATCTGATGTTTTGCACACGTCCATCTGAGGAAAAAAATGACATCTGATTTGTCTGTTTCCTACGTCCCCTCTGGTGAAAGATGCAGTAACTCGTCCACAAGCGTGTCTGCTTGAGCCACGTGCCAGTCTTGTACAAAATGGTTGCACGTTGATTATAATGGGATTCTGCAAAAAAATAAAAATAAATCCGTTGTCCACACAGCCAAGTTCAGATGGCTCAAATTTTTACTACCGTGCAATAAATGTGAATGGGGTTTTCAAAACCACATTCACGCGTTGCAGATTATTCCACTGTGGATTTTATAATCCGTTTAGAAGCACTCCTGTTATGTTGCAGATTACCCACTGATTTAATGTACTTGGAGAAAACTTGCCCCGTCTGAACGTGACCAAATAGTAACAGACTGTGTTTAAGACTTAGGCTATGTTCACACGCACAAGTAAAATTGGCTGAAAATTGTTTTAGAAGGAAAACAATCTCTGATTTTCGGCTGTCTTTGAAGCCGAAAACGTTTTTGTTTACTTTTTTTTTTTTCGGTGCTGGTTTTCAATTTGACCCTATGAAAAACAACTCCAAAAACAGCTCAAGAAGTGACATGCTCCTTTCTATGCGCTGTTTTTTTAAAACACCGGCGTAAAAAAAAGCCCTGTCTGACTTAAACGCTGTGTTTCCCGTTGATTACAATGGGAAGGTGTTTGTCTGCGTTTCAGTAGCGTTTTTCGAGGCGTGTTTCGAAGTGTTTACACCCCGAAATACGCCATGAAAACACTGTGTGAACATACCCTAAGGGTATGTTCAAGCAGAAAAAAATATGCCTCAAAGTTTCCTCCCAGATTTTTGAGGCAGATAGGGCGCCTAAGTAGATGGCACCAAACACAGTATCCACATAAGTGCCGTACCATCCTCTCCTCCAGCGATGCAGACCAGGTCTCTTCTGACAAGGCTTTCTGCAGTGGCATGATGCAGGCGGCATGATAATGTCATCGTGCCACCTGCATCACAAAGTGGCTGGAAAGTGAACCAATGGTTCCGTTGCCATGCCAGTACTGGCAGTTGTATCAGTGTCCTAAGGATGAGGATACAATTGAGTCCCCTTTGTGAGGACCTCCCTGGGTAACCAATCAATTTTTAATGGTCGCCACACAGGTGGCTTTCCGAAAAATTATTATTTACAAACTGATCTACTTGTCTCTATGGGGCCGTCGGGCTGTGAAAACGGACGAAAATAGAACATGTTCTATCTATTGATGTCTAGTATTCACGGGCCATAATAAAAACTGCTTTGTGAATACACCCAGAGAACTTCGTTGTTCTAAAAAACGGACGTGTTGCGGCTACCGTCTTTCACTGTGGTGTGAATATAGCCTTAAAGCTTTTGTGTGCCGTCAATCGATTTTTTTATTTTTATTTATTTTTTTCCCCTCTCCACAGGACTATCCATCAATTGCTCATATTGTACAGAAACTTAGTGAAAATAACATCCA
Source organism: Rhinoderma darwinii (assembly GCF_050947455.1). Lineage (NCBI taxonomy): Eukaryota > Metazoa > Chordata > Amphibia > Anura > Rhinodermatidae > Rhinoderma > Rhinoderma darwinii. The sequence continues at coordinate 313,788,440 of NC_134691.1, forward strand.
GACTATCTTTGCTATCACTGAAGACTTCCAGCCAGTTTACAAGGTGCAGTATCTGCCTGTTCTTAAATGTCAGTAGGTAAGCAATCCAGAATACCAGTGGTTAATGCGACACCTGTGCTGCTATAATTTTAATAGGAATTGAAGAACCTGATACCCAAGTCAGCCGTAGGTACTTTATCCTCAAACTCCAGCAACGTCATTCAGTTGATCATTGACTCCTACAATGTGAGTACATTTATTTTGCAGGAGTCCTCTGTACTCTCCGCTGGTGTCTAGCGAGCGCTCATTCATAAACCATCTTTTGTTTTTTTCCTTCTTTCCAGTCATTATCTTCAGAACTGATCTTAGAAAACAACAAATTACCGGAAGGTGTGACGATCAGTTATAAGTCATTCTGCAAGAACGGAGTTGTTGGTACAGGAGAGAATGGAAGGAAATGCTCCAACATCTCTCTGGGAGATCAGGTAGATGCGGAGAATCTTTCCTTTGTCAAGATTTGTTTTTTTCCATTTGTGCATTATTCGCAGGGCTTACTTTCTTGCTAATCGGTGTTCTTTTTTTTTTTTTTTTTTTTTCTTCTTCTTTTAGGTTCAGTTTGAGATCAGTGTCACTGCTCTCAAGTGCCCCAAGAAAGATCCGCCTGAATCTATCAAAATCAAGCCTTTGGGTTTTACCGAAGAAGTAGAGATCCTTCTGAAATTTATCTGTGAATGTGATTGCCAACAAGCTGGAACTCCTGACAGCCCAGAATGTCACTATGGAAATGGCACATTCGAATGTGGAGCTTGCAGGTATATTCTTGTCGGCAGGTTCCCATAATGAATCTTCACGATTTCCAGTTGATCATTGACTCCTATCAATGTGACAACTGGTATCGTATCTGTTATGTTTCTAATATTCATACCTGCGAGTATTGGGAAAATTATGTGCGTATGTATATTTTGTTCTTTTTTTGGGTCTCCGCATCTATATCGTTTTAATCTGTAGTGTTGTTTTTGTATGCGCTTTAGGCCTTATTCACACACTTATTGCTGCCAGTTTTCACAACGGACAGCACACTGGAACCATACAACTCAATAGGGCTATGTGGCCATTGCAGAAAAACGGAGAGCACACAGATAACATTGTTGTGTTTTCTGGTTTTCACTGATAAACCATCAAGTGCTTGCAGAGTAGAAAAACAGACGACACAACGAGGCAACTTGGACATTCATGTGCATGGAAAACAGCCCAGTTTTGCAGACGCAATTCGAACACACGTCCATAAGCCTTAAAGTGTTACTTTCATTTTATTTCCCCACAAATCAACCATACAAGCGGTGAGAAGACACTTTTGTAACAACTTATTACAGAAAAATGCCTCTTGAATTATCAGACTCTCCTCTTCCCTCCCCCCCTGCTTCCTGCACTGATCGCCCACACTCTCTTCACTGGTAAAAACGGTTTAGTGAGGCAGAGAAGACCATTAATAGCTCACTCAGAACAGGTTAGAACTGATGTTTTCGCAGCTTTCCGCTCCTTACTGCTGTCTAATGTCCACCGTTCTGCGTCTGTGTAAGGCGGGGTCCACAGAGTTTTTTGCAGGAGGAAAATCAGCATCAAAATTCCAAAGTTTGTAGTTTGAGGCAGATTTTCCTCTGCCTGCACGCCGATTTCCTCTGCATTTTTCACTCGCGGCCATTGTGCGCCGCGTGCATAAAACGCCGCAAAATACGCTTTCTCTGCCTCCCATTGATATCAATGGGAGGTCAGAGGCGTAAACGCCATAAGATAGGGCATGTCCCTTTTTCCCGCCTACGGGAAAAAAACACCTCCGCCTCCCATTGAAATCAATGGGAGGCATATTCGGCCGTTTTTTGGTGCGTTTTTTTGCGGAGTGTGTACCCCCCCCCCCCCCCCCCCTTAGAGAGAGGTATTGGAGCAGGAACTTCTTTTTTCTGTGTGCTGCGTATGGAGACATCAAAGCAGTTGGTCTCCCCTTCCTAGAGCTGAGCTCAGGGAAAACTGACAATTAAAAATAGCCTAGAGAGGGATAAACTTCTGTTTAATGCAGGATACAAGTCCTATAATGGTCAGGTGTAGGGTTATTCCTTATTTACACACAGCAGCTTATTCTGAAGTAATCTGAAACGACCATTACACTTTAAAACTTACATGATGTCCCTGGAATTTGAAGAATGGACCATGGCATCTATAGTGGAGGTTTGTGACCACCTTGTATTGATCGATAAACCTGGTTACGTGCGGTTTTCCATTTGTGCAGTCTCACCTTTTGAACTCTCTCTCTCTCTCTGTTCAGGTGCAACGATGGTCGTATCGGGAAACATTGTGAGTGCAGCACAGAGCAGGTCAGTAATGAAGATATGGACGCTCAGTGCAGGAAGGAGAACAGCTCCGAGATTTGCAGCAACAACGGTGATTGTATCTGTGGGCAATGTGTGTGTAAGAAGAGGGAGAATCCCAATGAAGTCTATTCTGGCAAATACTGTGACTGTGACAATTTCAACTGTGACCGATCTAACGGACAGATCTGTGGAGGTAAGCAAGGGTCCAATAAAGGCTCATTGTTTGTGTCCTTCCCTTGTAATCAGTCAGAGCTTTGGTTTTATAGTTCTCTCCGATTTCCTCCAGAATATTAGCAGGCTACAATCTTTACATAAACTATAGACCACTCTAAGCGGCTATCAAAATTTGGGGAGTTTTTGTCCACATATGTCTCGAGCCTAGGGGAACATCTGGTGATATATTAGCCCATTGAACTCTTTAAAGGAGTTGTCCCCTATGGAAATCTCTCTTTAAGGGTCCACATGGTGTGTGTGCGCCCCCACCTCTGTAAGTGTTTGTTTACCATGTAGCATATCTGTGAGTTGTGGCTTATGTCACCCATAGGCTCCCATGTTTTTTGCAGGATCTCTCAGGATGGGAAAGAGTAGTCTACTCCGCTATTCCGTCCTCCAAAATAGTATACCTAGGTATACAAGCCTGATGGAGAGCAAAAGGAGAATCTTTTGGGCTCATAGAGTTCTATGGACACGTTTAGCATGTATGTCAAGAGCTTTGCCAACGTACCCGCTAAACATAGGGCCAAACCGTGATTTGAACAAGGCCAAATTTTTCTCGTTTGCTAAAGCTTTTGCCATTGTAGGCTTTTTAGTGCACATTCCTCTTGTGTGACCTACTCCCCTTTTTTTTATTTTATTTTTGCTCTTCACTAATGTGACACATAAAATGTTTCTTTCCTCTGCCAGGTAATGGAGTTTGCAAATGCAGAGTTTGTGAGTGTTTACCTAACTTCTCTGGAAGTGCATGTGATTGCTCGGAGGATAAATCGACGTGTATGGCGTCAAATGGCCAGCTATGTAATGGAAGAGGCATTTGTGAATGTGGAAGGTGTAAATGTACGGATCCTAAATTCCAAGGACAAACCTGCGAGATGTGTCAGACCTGCGCTGGTGTCTGCACTGAGCACAAGTAAGTATTAAAAGGGTTTTGGGTTTTTTTCTTCTATGTTTCATACATAAAGAATACTGTCAGGGAATGATTCATACGCCAATTATTGGTTGGCTGAAAATTCTGCCTCAAAATTCCAAAATTTTGATCTGCCTGCACGCAGTTTGCCACATTTTTTGCCCCACGGCCATTGAGCGCCGCAGGCAAAAACACAGCGAGAAAAGCTTTCTCTACCTCCCATTGATGTCAATGGGAGGTCAGAGACTTAAACGGCCGAAGATGGGGTATGTCTCTTCTTTTCCCCAAGCTCGCGGGAAAAAAAGCCTCCGTCCCATTGTAATAAATGGGAGGCGTTTTCCAACACGGTTTCCGCATCAAAATAAACGTGTCAAACTCTGTGAAGAGGGCCTCAATGTCACCGCAGCTGTGTGCCTTCCCATTAGACATAAAAGGAAAACAAGGAATCTACTCGCTGCTCCTCTTCACTGGGCGCCTCAGGCTCCCTCAGTATGCTGTGGCTCATACTGTCCTGACACTGAGCAGTGTCAGGGCCTTGAAAGCGACACACCACTCAACTTCCTGAGAGCTGTCGCACATGCAACATCCTGACGCTGCCCGGCGTTATTAGGTTGTATAAGCCGCACCGTGCTGATGGGGCCTGAAGGGACGTGCAGGGGGGAGAAGAGGAGTGATGAGGTAGGTATAAATGTTGCGAGGGTGGTGTAAAAGGCCAAAAAGTTGCAATTTTCAAGGCAAATGGTGACTTTTAGTCCCTTTTTTTCTATTCTGGCGTTGAAAGGCTGATAAATTCGCTGCATGCCTTCGCACACCCCACATGTGCTCTGCTGTCCCGTATGTGCTAAAGTATTTTATTTTTTTTCTAGGGAGTGTGTTCAATGCAGAGCCTTCCAAAAAGGAGAGAAGCAAGCAGTATGCAATAGTCAGTGCTTACATTTCAACTATACCATGGTGGACAGCCGTGATAAGTTACCTCAGCCAGGGCAGGCCGATGCTCTCACACACTGCAAAGAGAAGGACGCCGATGACTGCTGGTTCTACTTCACATACTCTGTCAATGCAAACTCTGAGGTTCACGTACATGTGGTGAAGGATCCAGGTAATCCTCGGTTTACATCAGGCTTTCAGTTTGATTGGCTCTAGCAGCTACTTTCATTGATGTTTTTTATATATATATATATATATATATATATATATATATATATATATATATTTATTGTTTTTTTTTTTGTTTTTTTTTATAAGAATGCCCTAGTGGACCTGACATAATCCCAATTGTTGCTGGTGTAGTTGCTGGAATTGTTCTCATTGGACTGGCACTCCTACTTATATGGAAGCTTCTTATGATCATTCATGACAGAAGAGAGTTTGCTAAATTCGAAAAAGAAAAAATGAATGCCAAGTGGGATGCTGTAAGTATTGAATGGATATATATTTGTATTTAAGAGACTAGTCTATTGGTAATAGGATTTTTATTGAAGGTATTTGGCCTCCTTTATCAAAACTAACAGTAAAATTGGCCATACCGCCAGTCAGTACTTGACTTTCAATCCTTTAACCTAGGGTTGCACGATGCATCGAAATATCGATACTCTTTTGATGCCGTGCACCCTCAAACGGTTCAATACTGTGGTTCGTGTATTTGCATACTAAGCTGTGCGGCCACACAGCTTAGTGTTGTAATACATGAATGTGGCCTCTGGCCTGATGTGATGCGGCTGGCACTGCGCTAATGAGCAGCGGCGACGGCCCTGAAGGCAAAGAACATGGGCGCACTGCACAGCACCTTCTATGGTCTCTCTTCAGAGCCGGCTGCATCACCTCATTTTTATGTTGTGCGCGGGGCAATGGCTGTATTACGTAGCCCCGCTCTAATGGCTGAGATCAGAGAAACCTGTGATTTCCGCAGATATTCCCTTGAATGCTGCAATCAAAGCTGAACGTGGCATTCACAGGGAAAATTAACAGGGGGGACTCCCTTTGATTGTGTCGCAGGGATTCCCTGTGACGCGATGGAGGGACATACCATATATATGGTCAGACAGGCCAGGGTCCATTGAAGGACCCCAGGGCTATCTGACCATATTTCCTGTTAGGACATACTTAAGTATGTCTTATCAACTGCCTGTGTACTATTAGTAGACAGGCTAATGTACTGGCATATAGATATATGCCAGTACATTAAAGTTAGTGTAAAAGTAATAAAAAAAAATGTTAAATAAAAATACACAGATTTCCTCTGTTTAAAAAAAAAAAAAAAAAAAAACATTTTTAAAATAAGTCCCAATACATAAAATATCATACATATTTGTTAGTCGCGACCGTAGTAACATGCACAACAAGCTTATAGCGCCATTTATGATTGGTGTATGCTGTTGAAATTTTTTTATATATATACATACACACTTTTTATTTTATTTTTTTTGGGCAAAAATGCAGAAGAAATAAGCCTTTTAAACAACGTCTCATACGTCTACATCTAGCAAAAAAAATGATAGGTTATGAGCGCGGGATGCAAAGAGGAAAAAAAAATGTTCTGTCCAGGCCAAAATTGTCCATGTCCCTAAGGGGTTAACCTAATGTTGCCATTGTGAGGGAAATGATGGGGTCACTTGGCGTGAGGCGCATGGTGTGGTAAACTTTGAACCTCCATGTGCCTCACATTAATAGTAATTAACCCCATCATGTACCTCACACATTAACCCAATGTTGCCCATTATGCCTGAGGTACATGATGGGGTTAATTACTATTAATGTGAGGCACATGGAGGTTTTTTCTTTTTTTTATGGGCAAAGTATCGTTTTGGTATGGAAAATCGCAATACTACACAAAGTATCGGTGTCTAAGTCCAAATTCTGGTATCGTGGCATCCCTGCTTTAAACGGCTCTGGAAAAATAAACTCCACTATGGTTGCTATGGGCGACATAGCCGTTTATCTGTTAGTTTTAATAAATGCGGCTAACTCCGTTTTTAATAAAATCATCATTAGCTTAGTATGTTTTTTTTTTTATAGGCTATTGATTATTGGCTATTTATGCAGCGTTGTATATTGTCCCCAGTGATTCACTTTTCCAGATGACTTTTGGTGTAGATGGTGTTGGGGTAGTGGTACTGTATTAAGCCACATCCGCATTATTATATAAACTGTTTCCTAAGCAATTTACATTAGGCCTTGTGTCAAGACCATAGGATAAGCGTCCATAAGAACCCTAGTGCCGTTTGAGATGGGAATTGACTAGTCACTAGTTTCCTTTTGTTGTCTATTTGCCTCTGAGACCTTTTTGATACATGAAACACCCATTGGGGGAGGATTTATTAAGACTAGCGTTTCATATGGCAGTCTTAATAGGAAACAAGCTGGAGTAAGACGTGAAAAATGTATTAATAGTTGAACGTCTCTCAATAAATTTGATACACCAGCGGCTGTCCGAGCACCAACTTCTGGCTTAAATTATTAGTAAATGCATCGGCCCCCTTCCGCTAAGCTCCGCCAACTTTTTAGAAAGTGGCGGAAACGGCAACAAAGTCAAATTTTTTTGTGACTTGTGAGTCAGCTGGTATAGAAAATTGTTTTACGGGTCCAATTACCATTTCTTGTATGGAGAAGTGTAATTAAAAGGTTGAGTAAAAAAAATAATAATCATACAAATTTCGTTATGCAGGGAACACAATTCAGACAGTCCGTCATTAACCTGGTCTGTTTTTTCTTTTTCCATGTCTGTTTTATGCATATTTCCAGTACTCCATACTTCTCATTACCTGCTGTTTTACCTACTCGTTAACCCTTCTGGTTTTGTTTTGTAAGGTCTACCCTTCAACTTTCCCCATGACTGAATTATATATGCTTCGCATAGTCCTTTAAAATTGAATAGTTAAACGGTATGGACGGTGTGTCCTATGTATATGTACATCTGTAGAGTCATGGGGGATATAGTAACACTCCCAACATTGCAGTAAAGATTTCTGAACATCCTGCACCACCTGATACATTACCCAGTTTAGACCAGGTGGACAGGGGGTGGGAAGTGCAGATTTTAAGTTTTTTATAGACCTTATCAAATATTTTATGTTTTTATCACAGACTATAGAACCTTATATAGAATCTATATAAACTGGTAGCATGAATGTGTATGGCTTATCAAATTCAACTAGAGTTGAATGTAAACAAAAAAAACAAACACTATTGGATGTAGAAAAACCGCTCTGAGTAATTGTCACTTCCTTCATGTACATGGCCTTAAAAGATCAGTTTCCCCGCACTATGATCACGCAGGGTGGAAACCCCACAGGGAATTCCACATGAAAAGCCGCACCAAATTGTGGTGCAGTTTTTGGGGCGGATTGTCCGCTGTGGAAAGCAGCAGGGAAAAAAAAAGCTTAAACTTACCCCGGTGTCCGTAGTCATGGCAACGCGTCCCTCTGATGCCCTGCAGCCTGGCCACCCGGGATGACGTTTCAGCCCATGTGACTGACCGCGTCATCCCAGGAGGCCGGCCTGGACGGAAAAGCATAGAGATCTGGGTAAGTTTAACCTATAGCAACATCTATTTGCGATGGGTCTTTCCTCCCCATTGACTTCAATGGGGAAAACCCGCAACAGAGTGTTAGCAATTCCGCAGCATAAATTGACATGCCGCAGATTAAAAAATGTACCGCAGGTCAAGTTATGAACGGTTTCGCAGCTGATTTTTTTTTATACAACGTGTGGATAAGATCTTCACATCTCATTCACTCTGCTGCTACTGCATTATGCTGTGGATTTTCCGCAATGAAATCCATTGCGGAAAATCTGCAGTGTTCGCGCTACGTGTGGATAAACCCGAAGCTGGCCATACACTTCATATAGGAGCACATGGTCGACAATTGTTGACTTGCGTCCCGTCACTCAGCACAAGTTACAGATTGGGAAGGGAAGCAGAAGCTAAAATACTGGACTTTAGTCCGTCTCACAACTTTTCACTTTATGGCACATGATCTCTATTAGGAATTGCCCAACCCCTTTAAATAATAAGCATTATAATAGTTACCGTGTAATAGTCGGGTTCTCAGTATATACTATATTGTGTGCACTCTCGGGGATGAATAGGACTGTTGGAATTTTCCTCCATCCTGGCTATAACTGTTTTCCATCGTGCTATAAAGTATTACATGAATATAGACTTATGTAACGTCACATAGATTGGTATCTAGTAAATAGCCCAGTAATACGGAACACTTATCGACGGCATGTGTCTGAACTAGAACTTACAAGAAACCATAGTAAGTGCGGTAGTGGAATGGGTTGTCGGCATCTCGCCTGTTCACTGTCCTGTTAGACGTGCATCTAGTTTTACTGTCCAAACATCCTCTGATTTCTGGTGTCAATGTGAACCTCTTTCTTTGTGGATTCGTTTCTCCAGCAAGAGAATCCTATATACAAGAGTCCTATAAATCTTTTCAAGAATCCAAATTATGGACGTAAAGCTGCTCTCTAAATCTCAGTTTGTATCTCCTCTTGTGTTTTCTGTGACTTTTTTCATGCATGCTCCTTGCACACTGCTCTTATATTAACACCGTGTGGACCAGCGTTTGTTTACTGGTGGAGGGTTACGGTCTTTATGGTAAAACCGGATTGTAAATGGCTTGGCTTCTAAAAGTCTCTTTTTGGCAGCTTAGTGGTGAAAAGTTAATTCTGCATCGAATAACCCGACTGTGCACAATGTGTGGAATTGCCTCTGGGAAAACTACCAAGATTTCCTAACTACCTTAGCCACAAATTCGAGCATTTTGTGAACTTCTTCCTGCATACTGGTCTTGAATAATTTAAAGGTATTATCCCATCTGGGCGGCATCCTTTTTAGTTTTCAGCTGTGCCAACGTGAGCTGTTGGTTGGTCCCACTGCTAGAACCCCTCAGCTGTTCTCGCCGCAGTGGGAAGGTAGTAATACACGGCACTCATAGGGACATCTAGTCTTTACAGTGGCTCCACTATGGAGTCCTGAGCGGGGACACCCTGAAGTCACAAATCTAATATTCCTCTCTGCTCTTTTCCTCCCTTCAGAAGATGCATTTCCAATCTCTCCTCAAGTTTTAATGAAATGCAAAATCTGGCTACCCTTTGTTATTTTGATGTCTCTTTGGAAACCACCGCAGTCCTTTCTGGGTGGCTTCTCCATATTACTCATACGTTTCCGTTACTTAACTAAAACAAAAGGTCGAATGCTGAAGTAATGCCGCTTATTTTAACACCCAGTTGCCCATTGAGGATAGTGGTTTAGTTTTTCCATGAGAACATGATGGTGTAAGTAATCGCTCCCCTGGTTAGTCTGTGCAGTGCCTAGGAAGGAACTACTGCATACATTACATATAGGATCACACACGGTTTTCATGCGGTTTTTGGATCCGCATCTTAACTTTTGGAGCCAAAGCCAGAAAAGGTATAAAGGTATGACTGATGCTTCTCCTTTCTTTTGTGTTTGGCTTAAAAAAATGAGCCCAAAACTGCCGCAGATCTGTGTGTGATCCTGGCCCTAGAGGATCTGTCACTAGTTTAGTAATGCCCCATCTCCTAGTCAAACTAATAGGCGCTGTCACACTAATAATAGTGCAAATTGTGTCCAGAAAAGTTTATTTAAAAAGTTATGAGCTTTTTTTTCTAAATATGCAAATGGCGCTATACTAGCAAAGTGGGCGTCAACGCCAGCTATTTCTCCTGAGATGGAGCCTCCTCACAGCCTCTGATGTTGTCCTATCCGCATGAAGCTGCATCACACAGTGTGAGAGATTGAGGCTGGAGGGAAGGGGGATCACTTCAAATAGCCAGATTTCCGGCTGTGGATTTTAATCTTTCATAGGACTCCAGGATCGCAGTTATAGATGTCACAGCTGGAGATATCGCCAGTTGAATACAGTCGCTAATGGAAGCTGTATACTATATGATCACGCTGTGTTGCTGGGTTGGGAAGAGGAGAAGCTGTATGCTGATTGGACAACGTCATACAGAAAACATTACACTACCCAGAGTGAAAAAAGTCGCCTCGTATTTGTCTATTAGAGCTACATTAGCATATTTAGAAAAATGCTCATAACTTTGCAAAAAATAAACTCTTTTGAAAAAAAATTTCACACTGTAGTTATCAGCATCATAGCGCCTATCCAACTAATTAGGAGATGTGAATTAATAAACTAGTGACAGATCCTCTTCAAAGAGGTATTTCGCTTACTTAGCTTCTATGGAGGCTGTTGCTCGCATACGCTGCCCTATGGGGGAGCAATGGTTGCACAGACCTTTGCCACTATTTTGCCACTGTAAGGACCCAGTGGACGTACAACCCTCCCTCAAATAAAAATAATTTAAAAAAATATATATATTCATTCTATGGATGTCTGAAAGGTTTTCAGCTGAAATTCCAATTCATAGCAAGATGAAGGTCTTTAAGTCGACCGCTAAGGCTTTGCTTTTTTTTTTTTTTTTAATTGCTTTGAACCATTGTTTTTGGTTTTTGTTTAAGGGACATGGGTCATTTGGAAGACAGATCAGTTTTTTGTGTTTTTTTTTTTTTTTTTTTTTTTACTTAACTTCTCACAAGATTAGTTTGGGCCATTAGCAGGATTACATACAACATGGTAACACTTTTACCCATAGATTTGGTTGTGCTAACTGTGTGCGCCTCCTATCCTGTGTTGCGTGCACTGTGTGCCGTTGTACATGTGTGTTCAGCAGGAATGCTTTGATATCCCTCACACTATTTCCTTTCTGCTGTGAATATTCTATGTTTTTGTTTTTCCACTCATTTAATTTTTTTTGGTATTCATTTTTTTTCCTCCCTTTCTTTTCTTTTTAGGGTGAAAATCCCATCTACAAGAGTGCGGTGACAACGGTGGTGAATCCAAAATATGAGGGAAAATGAACATTTATTTTGTGTACATTTTACTACACTGTGTATGCAAAGTAGCATTTTTGTTTTTCATACCCACCCGCTGGGATCAGATGGGCAGTACTGCAATGATTTACTAAAGCAGAACAGTGTTTGGTGTTCAGATTTTCACTTGTACAGATTATGTAAAAATAAAAAAAGTTTGCAAAACTTGGTTTGTAAGAAAAAGCAATCGGTGCCTATGGACTGTAAAAAACCATTTACATCATTGAAGGTCACATTGTGCCTTTCTGACCTTTTGTGTACGCAGATATCTTTGTTTTTTGGGGATGGAGGGTAATTGCTGAAGGCTTTTCCAATCAAAGTATTATAATTGTAGATCTGCTTCACAGGGAACGGCAGGGCTGGAATTAACAGGCAAGCCAATATTATGTGATGCGTATCTCCGACATTGGCACGATCAGCAGGTTTGGGAGGTGCCGCTAAGGAGATTGGGTTTGTAATGTATATTATGAGGGAATGCCAGTGAACGTGAGCAAAAAAGCAAGATGCTAAATATTTTTGAATAAGGGATGTAATAATCGTTCTGGAGCGTCCTTGGTAAATTCCAGCTCTGCACCAATTGCTGCCTAACTTGAGCTAGCCAAAAATCACAGTGCATTATTTGTTTAAAGGCCTTAAAGCTTGTCAAGAGCGTGCAGTTTTCCTGCTTCTTAAAAGGGGCTGTTCTTTTGTTTTTCCGGAAACAGCGCCACTATTGTGCATAGGATGTGTCTGGTATTACAGCTTATCCCTGACTGCAATAGTTGCAATACCGGACATCCTATGGATATGTAATAAAATCTTTTCTGGATAACCCCTTTTAATTTTTTCTTCTAAATCCGGTGCTTCCTCGTCTTCCTGTTCACGTTCTGTCTCGATAGCCGTCATCAGGATTTCACCTGAATCTGTAACACTTGGTTACCGACACTGTGACCATCTTATTATTTACAGCCTTTTGTTACAAATTGTTTGTTCTAAAATTGTGCCCTACAGATTCATTGTATATTACCCCTTGGACCATTTGCTTTGCCTCTGTTTCGTGTTTGTCACATTTCTTGTTTTTAAGTGCCTTTTTATTTTAGCAGTTCACTTTTTACAGTACTGTTAACTGAACTTATTTATTAAATTGACTTAAAATGGGTCTGGTCCAGCGATTTCTTTTATTTGTACTTGAATCTATTGAGCGGCTTGTAAGTGCAGCAAACGTTCTACCCCTGTGAGTCTGTATAATCTGTCATTTCCAACCCTCGCCTCCATTGAGTGTCAGATACCACCTAATTTTTCTGATTTTAAGAGTTAAATTATTATTCACTTAGAGAACTCGCATAATTCCATTATTTTTTTTATGTATGAACCTTCAAACAAGTAAATATTTAAAGACATTTAACCTGTTCTGTAGGCGGGAGTAGGAACTAAATCTAGTAGACATCTGTGTGTTCATTGCAATGCCATTCAATGTCATGCAAGCGGACAAGTCAGTGTTGGGCATCGTTCACATCTGCATCAGGATTTCTGTTCTGCTCAGTCAGAGGAGCTGAACAATAAATACTGGAAGTGTTGGTTCTGCAATACAAGGGACACAATTGGCACCCAACAAAACCTATTGACCTTAATGGGTTCCATCCGGGTGTCCGTGGTTTTACCGGAAACAATAGTGCAACACGCTTTGCTATTGTTTCCGGTATTTTCCGCCAGATCTGTGAATGAGGCCCCTGACCGATCCTCCAATGGAGATGTTAACAGAGCCTAAGGTTTGGTGCCAGATGACTACAAGTCCAACAAAAGCTCCACATGAAGTCAGTGCGTGGAGAGTGGATTTCTAATGCAGCCAAGGCAGAATTATTATAAAGAACAGACTACTAAACCACCAGAGAGAGATTATCAGGTAATTTCAACATGTATGCTGAGCTTAAAGGGAATGTGTTGCCAGAAAAACATGTTTGTTTTTTTTTAATTAAACATTTAGTGTGTAGGTGGTTAAACATTGTTCAAATTTTTTTTATTTTTTTCACGAGTCAGGAAATATTATAAATTAATTCTAATTTATAATATTTCCCATTGCTGGTCACTAGATGGAGCTATTCCCAAAATTGCAGCATTGCAAAATTGGGTAAAAAGCCCTCGCTCTAGTGAGCTCTCAGCATCCCCCCCTTCCTTTATCCTGTCTAGTGCCGGGATAAACGAGGGGTTTGAACGGTGTAACCTCCTACGCTGTGTGTCGCCATTTTTTGAGCTAACACACAGTGTAGTAGGTTTACATACAGTAGTAAACGTACACGAACATACATTGAAATCTCTTACCTGCTCCTGCCGCCGCGGCTCCCTCCGGCCCGTCCGCTCCGTCTGCTGCCGCTGGTCCAAGTGCACAAGTCCGGAAGCCGCGACCGGAAGTAGTAATATTACTGTCCGGCCGCGACTTCCGGTCCACAGGAAAATGGCGCCAATTTCAAGTTGGACTGTGTGGGAGCGGCGCATGCGCAGTTCCCACACAGACGGCGTACACAGAAGTGGATGGGACGGGACCCGCTCGCAGTCTCTATGGGACTGTGGCTGCCGTATTCCATGTCTGTATGTGTCGTTAATCGACACATACAGAAATGGAACAAAAAATGGCAGCCCCCATAGAGAAGAAAAAGTGTAAAAATAAGAAAAAGTAAAACACAAACACACAAATAAACGTTTTTAATAAAGCACTAACATCTTTAACATATTAAAAAAAAATTTGTGATGCCACTGTTCCTTTAAGCCTTAGTACGGGGAGGTCAGGAGAGTCGCTTTAATTTAAAGGGACTGTTTTAATAAGCCCTTTTAGAGCATGTGGACATGTTAGAGGGAGATCCATTCATTACTGCAGGCTGCGTCATCCTATAGCAGTAGTCTAGCTTCAGCCATATGCCGGGTTCCCACGTAGCGTTCATTTGCAGAAAATCCACAGCATAATACAGTAGCAGCAGAGTGGATGAGATTTGAGCAAATCTAATCCATACGCTGCGTAAATTAGAAGCGGGGAAAAAACGCTCATTGACCTGCGGTGTTTTTTTTTTTTTTTATCTGCAGCATGTCAATTGTATTTGCGTAATCGCTGCTTTTTTGTTGCAGGTTTTCCCCATTGAATTCAATAGGGAGGTAAAACCCACATCAAATAGCAGATCTTGCATTTTTTTGCGTAGGAAAAGCTGCGATTCCCACGCAAAAATCGAAATTCAGAAAAAGAAAATTCTTACCCAGAATTCTGTGCGGCTTTCTCCAGGCCGGCCTCCTGGGATGACGTTTTGGCTGCAGCGATCACATGGGATGAAACGTCATCCCAGGAGGCAGTGCTGCAGGACAGTAGATGGGTGTGTCGCCATGGCTACAGGTAAGTATGAAACGTTGTTGTTTTTTTTTTACATGTGCTGAACAATTTGGTGCGGTTTTTCGGACGGAATTTCTTGCGGCGACCAGGGCAGATACGGAACTTTTTAAGATTTATGCTAATTTGTTCTTAATGCCCAACTGGGTGTTTTTTTTTGTTTTTTTTTACTTCTCACCATTGGCATTGTAAAGAAAAGCGCATGATGCTGACCAATCCACATCATACACTTTTCTCTCCATTCCAGCCCAGCTTGATCCACAGCACAACATGATCTCGCAAGATCAGGACGTTTATCCGAATCTGCAGGGGGGCTGGAGGCGATGTCTGTTCACTCTTCCGTCACTCCGGTGAAGGACCTGCGGGCAGAAGTGACGTCACAGCGAGATCATGCTGGACAGGAATGAAGAGAAATGTATGACGCTGATTGGTCAGCATTATGCGCTTTTCTTTACAACGCCCACTTGGTGAAAAGTGAAAAAAAACGCCCAGTTGGGCATTAAGAACAAATTTGCATAAATCTTAAAGTTCCGTATCTGCCCTGGTTGCCGCACGAAAAACCGCACCAAATTGTTCAGCACGTGTAAAAAAATAAAGTTTCATACTTACCTGTAGCCATGGCGACACACCCATCTACTGTCCTGCAGCCTCCTAAATCTTAATGTTGTAACTTGGCCAAAAATAAACGTTTTTAAAAAAAAAAAAAAAAAAACCTTATCTACATTAAAGCGCCTATTAGGCTATGTTCACACGGGGTATTTTGCCGAGTTTTTTGACGCGGAAACCGCGTTGCAAAACTCGGCAAAAACGGCCCGAGCGCCTCCCATTGATTTCAATGGGAGGCGTCGGCGTCTTTTTCCCACGAGCAGTAAAACTGCCTCGCGGGAAAAAGAAGCGACATGCCCTATCTTCGGGCGCTTCCGCCTCTGACCTCCCATTGACTTCAATGGGAGGCAGGAGAAAGCGTATTTCTCGCTGTTTTATGCCCGCGGCGCTCAATGGCCGCGCGCGATAATCGCCGTGAAAATCGGCGTGCAGGGAGAGGAATATCTGCCTCAAAGTTCCAAACGGAATTTTGAGGCAGATATTCCTCCCCCAAAATACTCCGTGTGAACATAGCCTTAGATTACGTAGGAGATAGGGCAGTTATAAACTGGTGACAGAACCTCTAAGGAATTCATAAAGATCCTATGGATGGACAGAAGAAGTTAGACTTGCCCATGTTATTGCACTCTGGGGTAACTGCACATAGGTTGTGAAAATGTCTGAACTGATAGTCTCGTTAAAGGAAAAGCATGTAAAGTCTCATCTCTGAAAACCCCTCTAAACTACAGTAATCCATAAAAGCTTAAAAGGCGCCGATTCCAAATCTGCAATTTTTCTTTTTACTCGCTGGCGGTCCCCCGCTGTAAGCGCCCGAATGGGCCGTGCGCTGCATTCTGACGCATAGAACTTGCTAAGCTTGGTGATCTAATGGAGAGGACTACTTAGACTCGTCGTCGGCATGCAGCGCGCGATTGGTTTGCAGGCTTACACCGGGAGAATGCAAGTTAGAAATATAAACATTTTGTGTTTCGGGTTTAGCTTTCAATCAATATGCGGATTTCGGAGGTGACCGATGCCCTTGACTAAAACACACATGTCAGGAGAGCAGACATGTGCTCTTTAAATACTTACAAACCAGGCATTGTGATGTTCCTCTGTTATCCCTCCTGCAAACAATAAGTTGACAACTGGGTGTTACCATTCTGCTTGTCAATGGAATATGTCCTTCCACACTAACACTGTCCATCCAATCAGTACTCCGTATCAGACTGGGTAGAGACATGCTCTATTGATAATGGAAATGGTAACACGAAGTTGACCATTTATTCAGATTTCCAGGAGAGATAACCGAAACACAATGCTGCGTGGTTCTAAGGAAAGAATTGTTAGTATGCTTCAGAATTGTTAGTATGTTTGTACTTGTATACTCCATAAAATATTTTGCAAAAAGTATGTGGATACCAGGCCGTCAAATTATCATCAATTCTGAGCTTATTGGACATCACATTCAAAAACCATGGATGTTAATATAGAGTTGGGGCCCCTTCAATGGCTATTACCATCTCCACTCTTCTGGGAAGGCTTTCCACAAGATTTTGGTGTCTTTGTGCCCATTCTGTCCTCACAAATGCCTTTTTGGCAGAGGCTGATGTTGGATGAGAACGTCTGTCTCTCAATTGGTGTTCCAATTCATCCTCAGGCCTCATTCACATTGGCATGTTTTCGGCTTCATGCACACGAATGTAAATTTTATCCGTAATTGCGGATAAAATACTGACATTCATTTCTATCAGCCACAGACACCTTCCGGTATATTTATGGGTATGTGTCCGGGCTGTAGAAACGACCCGCAAAAAATAGGACGTGTCCTATTTTTTTGCATTTACGGACCGAGCACCTATACTTCTTAATGTCAGCACGGTCCGCAAATGCAAGTGACACTCCGCGGCTCGTCCGTGCAGTATTTACTGACCATAAATACTGCACAGTCATATGCATGAGGCTTTCGTCAGTATTTTGTTTGTAAGCCAAAACATGGAAAAGGTGCACATTTTCCATTTATACTTGTTTAGGTTTCACTCCTGGTTTTGGCTGACAAATACTGCTGTGCTAAAGTGATCTAAATGTGGTGGATTGGGTTGAGGTCAGGGTTCTGCAGGCCACAGTTCCTCCACACGACTCCTTACGCCTCGTCTTTATGGACCTCGTTTTTAGACAGGCAAACACTGTAGTAAGTAGCGGTCTCCTGGCATCTGCCATACCAAAATTCTAAACCAGAAAAAGAAACAAGTCACGACCAAGTACTTGCAAAATGACAAACAATCTTTATTTCAGTCAATTAGACACAGAAAAAACACATAACTATACACAGTAAAAAAGAGTGAACCCTCATAAAAAGATGGAGTCCGAACATAAAAGCAGCCTGGCGCCCCAGATGTTAAACTGGTCACAAGATCCCACAAAAAGCTAAAGTGCATAAATCAATGTTCTTAGGCAGGTGCTAAGCATAGTACATTTGCACAGATAGATACCTAATACAGTATGGTATGGGGTCTGGCAGCGGTCTCCCCTCCCGGTCCTGACCTCCTGCTCATTTTCCACTACGTAGGTGTAGGTATACTGCTCATTATTTGCCTATGACTGCACTTTGCATGTATTGTATTAGGTATCTATCTGTGCAAATGTACTATGCTTAGCACCTGCCTAAGAACATTGATTTATGCACTTTAGCTTTTTGTGGGATCTTGTGACCAGTTTAACATCTGGGGCGCCAGGCTGCTTTTATGTTCGGACTCCTTTTTATGAGGGTTCACTCTTTTTTACGGTGTATAGTTATGTGTTTTTTCTGTGTCTAATTGACTGAAATAAAGATTGTCATTTTGCAAGTACTTGTTCGTGACTTGTTTCTTTTTCTGGTTTATTATATTAGTCACTCGGACCACTGGTACAATTTGGGGCATTGCTCGATTTGCATACCAAAATTCTCCATCAGACTGACCGATAATAAGATGTGAATCATCACTCCACAGATCACATTTCCACTACTCTAGTCCAGTGGCGACATGCTTTACACCACTCCAGCAGACGCTTGGCATTGTGCACTGTTATCTTAGGCTTGTGAGCGTCCGGTCCACCATGAAAACCCATTTCTTGAAGCTCCTGGCTGAGCTGTTATTACTCGTAGATGCTTCAACTTCACAATAATGGCACTTACAGGTGACTGGGGCAGATATTATTAGCTATTTTAAGAACTGGTTTTGTGGCAAAGCTGGTATTATATTTAAAGTCACTGAGCTCTTCAGCACAACCCATACCACCACCACTCCTGACCCCTTCTATTAGCCAGTGCTGCTACTGAGTGGTTCCAGCGCTGGAGGACTGTACGTGACCATTTTTTACATGGTCAGCCATTAATTTGAGCATCTTTTATGTCTATTCTAGGAAATATTTTCATGACGGTTATTCTAATGAATGGATTTGGTTACTCAATTTAGCCACGACAAGGACAGCTGCTCTGTGTCTGCGCTGGTTTATTCTGTGTATGTAATTTTGTTGGATCCATTGGCGCATGCTCAGATTACATTCTATTCAGAGAAGCCATTAAGGTTTGCTGAGCAGGATGTCTCCGAGGTCCATTTTCTTTATACGTGCCGGGATTCTAGAAGACAGAAATATTTATAGTGTTGTCAATATCTTCTTGCTATGTTACTTGATACTTCCAAGTAAAAAACAAACTATTTTTTTCTTTTTACAAAACTTTGGTTTTAAACATTGTAGAGACAGCAGCAAGAAAAAAATCTTATGAGGGCGTAATCCGCCCTTTACAAAAATAAATAAAAGTGTGGTTAAATTGTAATAGAATAGGTAATTTGTGCCGTCCCTAGGTAGACCGTGGACGCCATACCTATTCTAGACCAACAAAATGTAACCACATGTCCTCCAACTATTGTACATTGAGTGACCTGTGAGGGTATGTTCACACGCACTGTTTTCAGGCGTAATTTGGGCGTTTTACGCCTGAAAAAAAACCACCCCTAATACGCCTACAAACATCTGCCCATTGCTTTCAATGGGATTTACGATGTTCTGTTCCCACGAGCCTTTATTTTACGCGTCGCTGTCAAAATACGGAGCGTAAAATGATGGCTCATCAAAAGAAGTGCAGGACACTTCTTGGGACGTTTTTTGGAGGCGGTTTTCATTGACTCCATTGAAAAACAGCTCCAAAAACGCAGTGAAAAACGCGAGTTGCTACAAAAACGTCTGAAAATCAGGAGCTGTTTTCGCCTGAAAACAGCTCCGTATTTTCAGAAGTTTTTGGTCACTGCGTGTGAACATACCCTAATAGTTGCATGTGCCGCCCAACAATAGGAAGGCACAATCCCAGACCCTGTACCATTAATTACAGGCTCACTCTACAATGCATTCATGAGGCCCTAATATGGGTTAATGTTCTGTAGTATTGGGAGTGGGATACGTGGCAACGAGGCCATGACCGGTGTACAATTTATATTTACACTTAGCAAAAGTAGTTGGACTTTATGAATTTTCAGACATCCCAATACAGATAACTTTGCTTCCAAGAAAACCGCATCGAAAATAGAAAAATAAAACGTTAAGTGACAACCAGAATTGCTGCCTTTAGCGCTCCCACATGAGTTGTCACCTGGCTTTCCAAGAGCCCTGAATGTCAAATCTGCCCAATTATACAGAAAAGCAGGAATCACTGCATTAATAGGCAGATTTGAGGTTCAAATGAATGCTAGCTCATAAAAGCTGTGGGAGCGACAACGGTGGTAATTTTGTAACCCAGACTTCCCAGAAAAAAATAGTAAACATGATAAGCTGGACAAAAGAGCAGGAATAACATAGGGGAAGAAAGTGGGTCACCACCGTGGCCGCCCCCACAGCTGATATGAGCTAGCTTTCTCCTGATCGTCAAATCTGCCTATTTATGTTTTAAAATACATAAAGCCCAACTAGTGTTTCTAGGCGTAAGTACAAATTGTACACCGGTCATGGCCTCGTTGCCAAGTATCACATTCCCAATAGTACAGAACATTATCCCATTATCAACACGTTGAGGACTTAGGCCCCATGCACACGACCGTGGTTTTCATCCGTAATTACGGACCCATTCATTCCATATCTTTGCGGATGGGTGTCCGTGCTGTAAAAATGATAGAATATGTCCTTTTTTTTGTCCGTAATTATAGCACGGACTCCCCTTAGAAGTCTATAGGTGTTTCCGTAATTACAGAAGCATTGCTCTGCGACCCAAGATTCCTCTCTGGTTTTTTTTCCCCGATCCGTAAATACGATTGAATTACGGATGTACTACATACTATATTTATGGGCACTGTTCTGTATATGCAGATAATTTACGGATGACTATAAATTACTACGGATCGGTATTTACGGATGGATGAAATCTACAGACGTGTGCATGGGGCCTATATTCTAAAGATGAAAAATGTATGTATATGAACAAAATAGCACTATTTTCATAAACCTACATTTCTCATCTTTGGAAAAAGTCATCAATGTGTCGATTAGTGGTGGTCCTAACCCTTGGACCCCCCACAATCAGTAAAAGAAAGGCACAGGCCTCTTTACATCCGAATATGCAGCTGTGCCTGGTATTGCAGCTCTGTCCCATTCACTTCAATACGTCTAAACTGCAGCACCAGTGACAGCCGCATGTACAGATGTAACGCAGCGCCTGAACATTGAAGAAGCCCTTTAGTTCTGCTAATGTAGAGGTCAGACTCCACCGATCGCACATTAATAGCCTTTTCTAAAGATAGGCAATCAATATATATTCCCAGAAAGCCTCTTTAGCAGTAATAATTTGTATAGGCAGCTGTTCTAGGTATTGGTACTTACTCCACTGAACACCCTGATGCAATCTATAGTTCACAGAAAAAAATATTTGCGTTTTCTATACCTTATCTGAGGTCCTGTTACATTTTGTACTTTTTCCCCCCCAAAAAACTGGATTGAATCTTAGTAGAAAGATTAAGTCAAACCTAGAAATGGAAGTCCTACATATGGAGGACTTTACAAGGTGTCATGTGACATCACCAGTCCCCAAATACATTTTGCAGACATGAAGTCACTACTTACTAAATATAGACTATATTCAACGGGTGTGACTTTACGAACTAAAAATAAGATATAATACAGATATTTAAGTCACATGCGTAATGTAGATCTAGCTTCACAGCTGCTCATGTGCGAATATAGATATTCCTTGTGTGGTCACTTCCCCTGCCCCTGTTGCTTTCCCTTATATACATGCACATTCGTCAATAAAACATGTATATATATATATTTTATAAATCTGTATTACATGTGAATACCTAAAACTTTTGAGATTAAGAAATCTGTGAAATTGCATTGCCCCACTCTTTGTTTGGGAGACTGAGGAGTTCCTGAACATTTACTATTGATCTAGTTTAATGCAGTAAATTGGGGATAGAGGGGGGTGCAGCTGCAAATTTACTCTGTGAGATTACGTGCTGTGAGAGGGGAGGGGGAGCACATGTAGGCAGAGATCTGATTGACTCAGAGTGCTAAGCAAAAATGTAGAATCATGTTAGGATTAAGCATCCCACTCAGAAGAGACAGAGAAAAAAATCAAGTATTTTCAAAAGTCATGCAGCAGGATGAATAAATACCCGTAAACACGGGTTAGACACAGAATTTCTGGTCACACTGGATCTCATGTACTTCTACAGATGCCTAAGGAGCAAATGTGAGTTTAATTTTTTGGTACTTTTTAAAGTTATTTCTTTACTTGCGATCTCCTGCTCAAACTTACATCAAGCGTGGAAAGTTGGCGCTAGGACATTGGGAGGCTTGTGCATGCAGGAACCGGATATCGCAAGTAAAGTGATACCCTAAAGTCTTCCATTTTAGTCCGTCTCCTCAAATGGGGCAAAATAGAGCTTCAGGCAATTGCCCTTTTCAATGATACTTTCATGAAGCCAAGATAACCCTACTGCAGCATAGACACAAATTGAAAAAATGAACATCGAAAAAAACAATGCAGAGAAAAAGTCCTTGGCAACCAATGAAATGACGAGTTCAGGAAAGATTTATCAAAATTAGTGCAAGGGATAGTGAGCAGCTGCACATAACAATTAATCAGATGCCATCTCTCATTTTTCAGAGGCTCTATGAAAATATAAGCTGCAACCGCTCCGCTGTCCCGCTAGTTTTGATAAATCTCTATTTCCTCTTGCAGAATTACATCACTTCTATTATATCCAATAGTACAAATCCAATAATATAAATAAAGAGCCATACACTTACCCATTTTCCTGATAGATTGCTTGTAGGCGTCACACCTAGATCATATAAGTGAAACACACGATGATGAGCACCACTCAAAAAGAGCAAAGACCGCAAAATTATTTGCATCCCTACTATGCCAGTGGTCAAAGCTGTTTGCACCGTTGCCCTGTCAAGGCATGAGAAGAATGCCATCAATTGCAACTTTTTCTGTCTGTTATTGTATCACATGCCATCTTGGGCATAACTACCAGGGTAGCTGGCCTGGCATATTAGCTGCTTTGGTGGTCAGCACCTGAGAAGGCCTATTTCCACTAAGAAGCCTCAGAATTGAGAGGAAGGAGATGTGGAAGCATTGTATAATGAGTGAGGATCTTTTATTGTTACTCCCCTCGTATAATGTTCAGTATGGTCATTTAGACACCAATATACATAAAGCTTTTACTTTAAAAAAAACAAACCCACATGAGGACAATACTGGGTGCCTCACACAATACGAGCCAGTGTTAGACTAAAGCATTGTTTAATAGGATCGTGGTTATCCCGAGTCCTCTAGAGAGAGCGCTCACTATCAAAAGGGGACTTTGGTAACTACCAAAAATTGAACAAAAAGTTGCTGCTATCTTTTTTTCTTATAAACAGGTCTTTTATTAATCTGCTAAAACAGTGAATGGGTAGGTAGACTTTGATTTACTTGTCCAGAAGAATAACGGGAAGTTAAGGGTTTCAGTGCAAAAACTATAAAAGGGTCCCCAAATATCACCATCAATGGGGCAGAGTGACCTTTTGAGCCCTCTCAATCCCCAGGGACCAGGTGCGACTGCAACCTGTGCATTTCCTGTCTTGGTCTATTTGTGGTGTCGTGAACCTGGCTCAGATGTCGGGACGTCTTCCTATAAAAATAGTTTACCTCTTCCAATGCTGTTCGCAGTCAAAGTCGGAAGAATGGAATATTCTCTTGGTATAGTTCTGGAAACTCTTTTTCCGTAGATTTGTTGTGTTCTTCTTTCTGCATTGGATAAAAGAAATGTGTCCTACACCAGGTTATTGGCACAAAACTATTTATCTAATCAAGGCTTATTTATTCCAAAGCTATTCTTATTTTAAAATAGTTAAAACTGAAACTGAAAATGCACCTACATGTGAAGTTTCTGGTCATCTCAAATACAAAATAGTAACATTCAGGCCAGAATAAAAGAGATTTAGAGCATTAAAGAGGAACTGTACTACTAGTTATCTCTATATACAACCCTTTTCCTATATACCATATTAGGGCATATGAATGTTATTGAGGGGGTCCCACGCACACGCCCTCTATGAGCCAGAGTACGGAACCACTGAAAAGTTCAGCTCCCACTCCGGTGAACTTAACGTGACCCGGCATTGTATGGTCAACCACTGATTTGTAATACCCCTGACAGTGACATGTTCTAGGGACTGGTGTTTAAGAAGGCAGAATCAGAGGTAAATCATTCTGTTGAGTTTCTGTTATAATTTAAAGGGGATGACTACTTTAAGAAAACTATCAGGAGTGCATTCTATTTTTGTAGTATTTTTGGTAAACGTATTATCTTACTTTATTTGCAGTTCAGCGCCGTATTCCTGGGGTTAAAAGCCTTGCCACCTCGTTATTACAGCTGTATATTCCTTATGCCCGCAGCTCCCATCCATAATATGCCAAGGATGGAGGAGCATGTGAGTAGACACACACTGTGGTACACTAGAGGATGCAGAGTGATGTGTTTACTCACATGTTCCTCCATCCTCGGCCATATTATAGACGAGAGCCATGGGCATAGGAACGATAACTAGGGGCCGTGGCTTATGACCCCGGGAAAACGGCAATGAACTGCATATAAAGTCAAATAATAAAATGCACTCCTGATAGTTTTCCTAAAGGTGCCAACCCTTTTAATCTCCATTTTCAATATAAGGACTTACCAGGTTGGGTAAAGAGTTAGGCGCCACAAGCAAATATCCAGAGCGCCCCAAAATGTAAGTAACACAGCAAAACTTCATATAATCATAATAAACTGAGAGAAAAAGAAGTCATATCGCCACAAAAATGGAATATAAAAATAGCAAGATTTTATTAGGACATACAATACAAAAATATTATTACAGATAAAATTCAAAGATGGATCCGAATAAAAGAAGGGAAAAGCAGTGCGGTAATTTCAAAAATATTGAAGAATTGGGATATAGAGCCCACTATGAATACGCAGAATCTGGTACAAAAACACTTCCTAGTGTGAATCACACGTGACAGCGTCTAGTTGATATATTATCTACACATATAATAGACTAGTAATGACAAGCAGCGGAATTTAGGAATTAAATCATAACACCAAGTCAATACAAATGGCTCTAATGCTTGTTACATTACTCGAGAATAGTGTTTAAGTGTCTATATTTGTTTTGCACTTGGCAGAGGTAGGTAAAAACGATCTAAACCAAAGTGCCAAAGTAAGAATAGAACTGTCAGAGACGCAGTCCAGTGTATTTGGTCCGTGTGAAATCACATTATGTCAAGTGTGAGAAGTATAGTAGTGGGCTTACCCATTAAGATGAGTGTAGTGAAGTCCCGCACTGCAGCCTGAAAGGTGTTGCGCCCCGACGCGCGTTTCGCCGATATGGCTTCCTCAGGGGGTAGTGTATTGTGAGGTACGATGTCGAGCCTTATATGTGGTTCCATTAATCAAAAAGTGTGTAGTTCCGGTGTCGGTCCTCACGTTCTGGTCTATGGCGCATGCGCGGGAACCTAACCAGAGCCGCGAGATCCACGTCCCCTGTTCGTCACGCTCCCACTGCGCCTGCGTGCCCCCGGGGACGCGTGTCCATGGGAACAGAGCAGGCGCAGTGCGAACGTATAGACGACAGAGGAGCGTGGCGAGGCTCCAAGGTTCAACTACGGCATTCGCAAACCCCAGGACGTATGGGAATGTTCAAGTGCGTGTGTGAACATGTGTAATTCTAAGAGAATGTGAGTATGATCGGCAATAAGAAGAAAAGTGAGATGAAAATGTGTTGATGTTTATACCATAGGTATCAGATGAGAAGGTGAATAAGGAAGATACAAAGAATAAAGCATGTGAAACATAAGATAACAATGGTGATGTGATGTGACCAATATAATCGGAATCGATCATTGGGACTGGTGATAGATAAAAGTGCAATTATATATGAGATAGTAGGGTATAATAATACAAAAAATTAGATATTAATAAGATAGTAGATTAATAAGAAAAACAAAAAACGGGGGGGGGGGAGGGGGGGAGGGGGGGGAAGGGGGGGGGAGAGGGGGGGGAAAGAAAAATGAAGGGGACAACTGATACTAGGGAAAACAAAAATAATACACGTGAAAAAAGAAGATCATGAATAACATGAAAATACGACGCATATAATATATATATATTATTGCGAGCAGTGAACAAAGACAACAAGCAACAAACAGTATAATGAATTATTATGACATGATGGATTGTTAAGTGTCAGAAGGTGACAATCAAATGAAATTGCAAAATAAATCTAAATCACATATATAATAAAAAGGTATATGATGTAGTATAAATCAGTGAACAAAAATTGAATAGATGAACAATTCCAATGGATAGGTTCATTGTCCGGAGGGGTTGATTGGTGTATCATAGATATAATTCCATGATGTTTCAGAGGAACAGCGCTCAAAAAATCGCTCGATCTAAACACAATACTGCAGAAAAAGAACAGGCATTAATAACTATTAAAAACACATAAAAACTAAAAAGGAAAGGTTAATGTAAGAGGGATTTGTAGGCAAAGTCATATTGCGTACCAACCAGGTAGCATGAATCTTACAAAAAAGCCGAGAAACTTAAATTTTCATTGAGCCCATATGGGGTCATGGTGCCCAGTGTAATGATCCACCTGCACTCTTTTTGTGCTAGTACTTTTTTGATGTCCCCCCCTCTCACACCACAATGAATACGGTCGATGCCCCTAACTCGAAAGGTTCTAGGGTCACATCCATGTTTAAGTTTAAAATGTTTTGGGATGGTTTTTAAAGTCGTCAGGTCCACTACATCTCTTGCTGCGGATATGTCCCGTACATGTTCCCTTACCCTTAACTTTAGTTGTCTGGAGGTTAGGCCCACATAGACCATAGGGCAGTCGCATGTAGCATAGTATATCACGTGAGTGGTACTACACGAGATATACTGCAAGATTTTAAAACGTCTGTCCGTCTTTACGGAATCAAAGTGTGTGGTCCGCAGGATATTTGGGCATGCTATGCAATCACCACAGGGAAAGCAGCCCTGGGCGGGGCCCCTAGCCGAAAAAGGATTCTGTCGTTTAGGGACATAATGGCTCTGTATAAGGATGTCCCTCAGGTTCCTGCTTCTTCTTGCAGTCATTTGGGGATATGGGGGTAGAGCTGTAGTCAGTGTTGTTTCCAGCTGTAGGATGGGCCAGTGTTTTTCCAGGATTTCTCTCATTAGTTGCCACTGATTATTGTGAGTCGAGATGAATCTGATCACATCAGGTATTTTTTCTTTCTGTTCTGGGGGTGGTGGATAGAGTAATTCTCTCCGTGCCACCCTCCTAGCCCGATTATAGCCCTGTTTAATACAGCGATGGCTATACCCTCTTTCTTTAAACCGTTCCCTTAGATCTTGAGCCTGATTTTCGAAACTGGAGTCCGAGGAGCAGATCCGCCTCATCCTCAGAAACTGACCAACCGGGACAGCTTTGACTGTAGAATAGGTGTGTGCTGATGTAGCATGTAAAAGGGAATTGACCGACGTCTCTTTTCTGTAGACGTCGGTCTGTAATCTTCCCTCTGGATCTGATGTGATGGTTATGTCCAGAAAGTTCACCTTTTGTTTGTCATGGTCAAATGTCAATTTAATATTCCAATTATTAATATTCAAAATCTGCATGAAATTCACAAGTTGTAGTTCAGTTCCCTGCCAGATAATGAACACGTCATCAATGTAACGTAACCAGCACAGCACATGGTTGTCGGCGTAGGCGCCGTCACCATGCACAACCCGCCTCTCCCAGAGGCCCAGAAACAGGTTGGCATATGACGGCGCGCACGCCGCCCCCATGGCCGTGCCTTGTTTTTGAACATAAAAGGAATCTTTGAAGACAAATAGATTATGCGTGAGAATGAATTCCAATAGAACCACTATCAAATCACATAAATGGCTGTCCCGGTTGCTCATGCCAAGGAAGAAGCGGACCGCCTCAATGCCATCATGGTGTCTAATACACGTGTACAGGGATTCCACGTCTGCTGTGACCAGTAGCATATCCTCCTCCAAATATATTCCATCAATTCTTTTAAGTACCTCCGTGGTATCTTTTACGTGTGATGGTAGACACTCCACTAGGGGGGCAAAAAAGCGAGAAACTTAGAGGTAATTAACCTGTCAACACATACTCTTTCTGACACACAATGTGAGATTTTAAATATGGGACTCACATTCTCTCCAAATAATAAGTTTGACTTTTTCACAGCGGTAAAGGACTTGTTCCTTTTCTCACGGAAATTGGTACTGCGGAAATTGCATGGGAGGGGTGCCAGCAATATGGGTCTTGACAGCCCTCTGGAAAAAGAAACGTTATTAGCTTTGGAAGAACTTTTACAGGAACAAATCCCTTTAGAGCAAGGTGGGTTCCCCAATTCTATTGTACCTCGTTCAAAAAGGTTTCCCCCCTTGTCCCTATGCCCACAAGTGGAGATCTTCACAAAACTTGTGATGGAAGACTTTAAAAAGATCCCCACTAACAATAGATACGATAATCTAACAGCGGCACAGCGCGCTGCACTGAAATCCCTTCAATCGCTTGAAGACGTGGTCTTCAAGGCGGCGGATAAGGGGGGTAACATAGTAGTTTGGCCAACCAAACAATATGAGAAAGAAGCATTCCGCCAACTACGGAACAAAGATACTTACTGTAAATTGAGCCACAACCCGATAAACACCTTCTCTTCGGATTTGATGAAAATCCTGAATAGTGCCTTTGAGAAGGGGATCATCCCTAAAAAAACATTAGAGGGTCTAACTGTGGATTTCCCTAAGATCCCAACTTTTTACCTCCTTCCCAAAATCCATAAGGACATTAGGGACCCTCCAGGTCGCCCCATAGTGTCAGGGATTGGCAGTCTATGTGAACCAGTATGCAAATTCATCGACTTCTACTTGAAACCCCTAGTGGAGTGTCTACCATCACACGTAAAAGATACCACGGAGGTACTTAAAAGAATTGATGGAATATATTTGGAGGAGGATATGCTACTGGTCACAGCAGACGTGGAATCCCTGTACACGTGTATTAGACACCATGATGGCATTGAGGCGGTCCGCTTCTTCCTTGGCATGAGCAACCGGGACAGCCATTTATGTGATTTGATAGTGGTTCTATTGGAATTCATTCTCACGCATAATCTATTTGTCTTCAAAGATTCCTTTTATGTTCAAAAACAAGGCACGGCCATGGGGGCGGCGTGCGCGCCGTCATATGCCAACCTGTTTCTGGGCCTCTGGGAGAGGCGGGTTGTGCATGGTGACGGCGCCTACGCCGACAACCATGTGCTGTGCTGGTTACGTTACATTGATGACGTGTTCATTATCTGGCAGGGAACTGAACTACAACTTGTGAATTTCATGCAGATTTTGAATATTAATAATTGGAATATTAAATTGACATTTGACCATGACAAACAAAAGGTGAACTTTCTGGACATAACCATCACATCAGATCCAGAGGGAAGATTACAGACCGACGTCTACAGAAAAGAGACGTCGGTCAATTCCCTTTTACATGCTACATCAGCACACACCTATTCTACAGTCAAAGCTGTCCCGGTTGGTCAGTTTCTGAGGATGAGGCGGATCTGCTCCTCGGACTCCAGTTTCGAAAATCAGGCTCAAGATCTAAGGGAACGGTTTAAAGAAAGAGGGTATAGCCATCGCTGTATTAAACAGGGCTATAATCGGGCTAGGAGGGTGGCACGGAGAGAATTACTCTATCCACCACCCCCAGAACAGAAAGAAAAAATACCTGATGTGATCAGATTCATCTCGACTCACAATAATCAGTGGCAACTAATGAGAGAAATCCTGGAAAAACACTGGCCCATCCTACAGCTGGAAACAACACTGACTACAGCTCTACCCCCATATCCCCAAATGACTGCAAGAAGAAGCAGGAACCTGAGGGACATCCTTATACAGAGCCATTATGTCCCTAAACGACAGAATCCTTTTTCGGCTAGGGGCCCCGCCCAGGGCTGCTTTCCCTGTGGTGATTGCATAGCATGCCCAAATATCCTGCGGACCACACACTTTGATTCCGTAAAGACGGACAGACGTTTTAAAATCTTGCAGTATATCTCGTGTAGTACCACTCACGTGATATACTATGCTACATGCGACTGCCCTATGGTCTATGTGGGCCTAACCTCCAGACAACTAAAGTTAAGGGTAAGGGAACATGTACGGGACATATCCGCAGCAAGAGATGTAGTGGACCTGACGACTTTAAAAACCATCCCAAAACATTTTAAACTTAAACATGGATGTGACCCTAGAACCTTTCGAGTTAGGGGCATCGACCGTATTCATTGTGGTGTGAGAGGGGGGGACATCAAAAAAGTACTAGCACAAAAAGAGTGCAGGTGGATCATTACACTGGGCACCATGACCCCATATGGGCTCAATGAAAATTTAAGTTTCTCGGCTTTTTTGTAAGATTCATGCTACCTGGTTGGTACGCAATATGACTTTGCCTACAAATCCCTCTTACATTAACCTTTCCTTTTTAGTTTTTATGTGTTTTTAATAGTTATTAATGCCTGTTCTTTTTCTGCAGTATTGTGTTTAGATCGAGCGATTTTTTGAGCGCTGTTCCTCTGAAACATCATGGAATTATATCTATGATACACCAATCAACCCCTCCGGACAATGAACCTATCCATTGGAATTGTTCATCTATTCAATTTTTGTTCACTGATTTATACTACATCATATACCTTTTTATTATATATGTGATTTAGATTTATTTTGCAATTTCATTTGATTGTCACCTTCTGACACTTAACAATCCATCATGTCATAATAATTCATTATACTGTTTGTTGCTTGTTGTCTTTGTTCACTGCTCGCAATAATATATATATATTATATGCGTCGTATTTTCATGTTATTCATGATCTTCTTTTTTCACGTGTATTATTTTTGTTTTCCCTAGTATCAGTTGTCCCCTTCATTTTTCTTTCCCCCCCCTCTCCCCCCCCCTTCCCCCCCCCCCCCGTTTTTTGTTTTTCTTATTAATCTACTATCTTATTAATATCTAATTTTTTGTATTATTATACCCTACTATCTCATATATAATTGCACTTTTATCTATCACCAGTCCCAATGATCGATTCCGATTATATTGGTCACATCACATCACCATTGTTATCTTATGTTTCACATGCTTTATTCTTTGTATCTTCCTTATTCACCTTCTCATCTGATACCTATGGTATAAACATCAACACATTTTCATCTCACTTTTCTTCTTATTGCCGATCATACTCACATTCTCTTAGAATTACACATGTTCACACACGCACTTGAACATTCCCATACGTCCTGGGGTTTGCGAATGCCGTAGTTGAACCTTGGAGCCTCGCCACGCTCCTCTGTCGTCTATACGTTCGCACTGCGCCTGCTCTGTTCCCATGGACACGCGTCCCCGGGGGCACGCAGGCGCAGTGGGAGCGTGACGAACAGGGGACGTGGATCTCGCGGCTCTGGTTAGGTTCCCGCGCATGCGCCATAGACCAGAACGTGAGGACCGACACCGGAACTACACACTTTTTGATTAATGGAACCACATATAAGGCTCGACATCGTACCTCACAATACACTACCCCCTGAGGAAGCCATATCGGCGAAACGCGCGTCGGGGCGCAACACCTTTCAGGCTGCAGTGCGGGACTTCACTACACTCATCTTAATGGGTAAGCCCACTACTATACTTCTCACACTTGACATAATGTGATTTCACACGGACCAAATACACTGGACTGCGTCTCTGACAGTTCTATTCTTACTTTGGCACTTTGGTTTAGATCGTTTTTACCTACCTCTGCCAAGTGCAAAACAAATATAGACACTTAAACACTATTCTCGAGTAATGTAACAAGCATTAGAGCCATTTGTATTGACTTGGTGTTATGATTTAATTCCTAAATTCCGCTGCTTGTCATTACTAGTCTATTATATGTGTAGATAATATATCAACTAGACGCTGTCACGTGTGATTCACACTAGGAAGTGTTTTTGTACCAGATTCTGCGTATTCATAGTGGGCTCTATATCCCAATTCTTCAATATTTTTGAAATTACCGCACTGCTTTTCCCTTCTTTTATTCGGATCCATCTTTGAATTTTATCTGTAATAATATTTTTGTATTGTATGTCCTAATAAAATCTTGCTATTTTTATATTCCATTTTTGTGGCGATATGACTTCTTTTTCTCTCAGTTTATTATCCTTTTAATCTCCATATCTAGTGGCACTTTTGTGCCAAACTATTCTTTAATTTGCACAGTACATGTAACAGATTATTCTATAATCTTTTAGAGAAGATTTGTCAATCCTAATAACAGAAAAAGAGGTGATAATAGACGAGGCATCAGGAAATTGCCATGGAGGCCCTGAACTCTGATCCTCTTACGTAGGGTTCTTTGTTGGCATCTTCTCCAGTACCAGCTGAAGTACTGGTACATATGTAGTTTCCATGATACATATGGTTGGCAGTATAATAGGTCTACCGTTTTAAGAATTCACGCTGGTCCAAATGGTATTGTGCGCTCTTCTCTGAATAACGGTATCCAGAAGAACTTAGCCCATATCTGGAATAGGCTTCACAAGTTATAGTATATACAAATACAATACCACCGAAGAAGGGGCACAGACACAGAGTAATGTTCAAAATAAAGCAACGTTGCTGAACAATATGAGATCTGCTGTGTTTGCGTCCCAGGTAATGACCAAGATAACCTTGGTGCATCGATCAACAATAGATGAATCCAACAAAGAAAATGATCGACTGAAGCACAACAAATTGATAGCAAAAAATACAAAATTTTTATTAACATGAAACCATGACAAAGGTTAAAACTGGAACAGGGAATGAGTCACTCAATAAAAAGACATCGAAAACAATCATGCACTAGATGTAGATGTGACATAAATCTATACAAGCTTGTTTATTAGTTGATACAGCAAAAAAGGATAGTGTACGTGCCTATGCAGACCTGTAGCTAGTAAAACCTGGTAAGTGATGGCAAAAAGAAGGTCAACAAGAGATGAAATACATGTATGTGCTGCCTGGATTGCCTCTATGAGAGTATATGTGTGGCAATAATTATGTGCAGATACCTGAATACAGTGATTATCTGCATATGCATGATAGCCTAATATACGCCATAGTGTGTATTACAGGATCAGTGCTACAGGTAACATACAGCAATATGCATAGACGCACACAGAGGTACCAGGCCAATACCAGGCAAGAAAGTCAGTGATAGCTGTACAACATACCAGTGGACATGATGAGGATGTCTGGACCCGACGCGCGTTTCGGCAACTGCCTTCGTCCGGACGAAGGCAGTTGCCGAAACGCGCGTCGGGTCCAGACATCCTCATCATGTCCACTGGTATGTTGTACAGCTATCACTGACTTTCTTGCCTGGTATTGGCCTGGTACCTCTGTGTGCGTCTATGCATATTGCTGTATGTTACCTGTAGCACTGATCCTGTAATACACACTATGGCGTATATTAGGCTATCATGCATATGCAGATAATCACTGTATTCAGGTATCTGCACATAATTATTGCCACACATATACTCTCATAGAGGCAATCCAGGCAGCACATACATGTATTTCATCTCTTGTTGACCTTCTTTTTGCCATCACTTACCAGGTTTTACTAGCTACAGGTCTGCATAGGCACGTACACTATCCTTTTTTGCTGTATCAACTAATAAACAAGCTTGTATAGATTTATGTCACATCTACATCTAGTGCATGATTGTTTTCGATGTCTTTTTATTGAGTGACTCATTCCCTGTTCCAGTTTTAACCTTTGTCATGGTTTCATGTTAATAAAAATTTTGTATTTTTTGCTATCAATTTGTTGTGCTTCAGTCGATCATTTTCTTTGTTGGATTCTTCACAAGTTATAGAACAATGAACTCACTTGCTTCATCCAATGGTAAAAAACTGAAGAGTTGAGTTTTTGTGTCAAACAGTCTCTTGAATGGTTGGGTGGGGTTTCTGTGTCGGATTCCTTTGAAAAGATATAGAAATACATATTTTTAATAATAGCTTTAGAGCTTGGGAAGAAATTCTACTACTAATTTTCCTACTGTAAAAAAACACCATCCTAATTTCAATTGGTCTAAAAATCTTACAAGGTTAATTAAAGTATATGTCAATCCAAAATGTAAAAATAACCACATACTAGTAAACCACAAGTTAAGGCAGTAGCTAAAGTTTGGCGATCAAGTTTCTTTTCTTTACAGATATTGACATTTCTCTCCTCAGTTGTGGTGGCCATTTTGTAAAAGTGACAGCAGGAAGTGCCGCCATATTAATTGCCACTTTTCAATTAGCTTCTCAGAAACTGATGGTAAATCTGTAACATTCTAAAATAAGCGTCACATTCATCAGTTTCAGAAGCTTCAAAGAGACAACTAATATAGCTGCACTTCCTGTTGTCACTTTTGCAAAAATGGCCGCTACAATTGTAGAGAAAAATGTCACTATATCTGTAAGTTAAACAAATCTATAAAACAAACTTTTGGCTACTGATCTCCCTTCTGATTTACTGATATAAGTTCAAGTTTTGTATGGAAATACTCCTCAGGGTATGTGCACACGCTAGCTGCCTTTTACGTCTGAAAAGACAGACTGTTTTCAGGAGAAAACAGCTCCGTCGTTTCAGACGTAAAAGCTCCTCCTCGCATTATGCGAGGCGTCTGTGACGCTCGTAATCTTGAGCTGCTCTTCATTGACTTCAATGAAAAACGGCTCCAATAACGTTTCAAAGAAGTGTCCTGCACTTCTTTGCCGAGGCAGTCAATTTACGCATCGTCGTTTGACAGCTGTCAAACGATGACGCGTAAATGACAGGTCGTCGGCACAGTACGTCGGCAAACCCATTCAAATGAATGGGCAGATGTTTGCCAACGTATTGGAGCCGTATTTTCAGATGTAAAACGAGGCATAAGAAGCCTCGTTTACGTCTGAAAATAGGTCATGTGGACCCAGCCTTACAGGCCACCAGACCACAGAGCAGAATCACATATAAGCTGCACTCAATTGACTTCCATCTTTGGACCAAGAAGACATCTTGCTACTGATCCTCAAGTCGCAATTGTTCCTCAACCATTGCTAAGTATTTTGAGCCATTGATAAATTACCATAGTGAGATCAAAAATTACCTTCAATCCATCTACATAGTTCCTCACCAATGTCCTATTGACATTGAAGGTAACCGTACATATATATATATATATATATATATATATATATATATATATATATATATATATATATATTTATACAGTGAACATTGTGTATTTATATGTGAACTATGTGTATTATGTTTATTTGACACACAGTTTTGTGTGAGTGAGAGGAGGATATCCAGGGAGATATTCTGCTGTATTTTATAGGCACAAACAAACATTTTTAAGCCATACATGATCTAAGGTGTGGCCTACTTAATGGGCGGAGTCTATGGCGCCAGATAATCCGTGCCTACAGATGTAAATCCCATACTGTGTATATATGATGTGTTAGATTTCCTCTTTAAATAACAGTGTTAGGGTATGTTCACACGATTATCAAAAAACTTCTGAAAATACGTAGCTGTTTTCAAGGGAAAACAGCTCCTGATTTTCAGGCGGTTTTTAAGCAACTCGCATCTTTCACTGCGTTTTTTACGGTCGATTTTGGAGCTGTTTTTCTATAGAGTCAATGAAAAACTGCTCCAAAAACATCTCAAGAAGTGACATGCACTTTTCTTTACGGGGCGTCTTTTTATGCGCGGAAGAGAACGCCATTTTTTCCATTGAAATCAATTGGCAGATGTTTGGAGGCGTTCTGCTTCCGAATTTTTCGGCCGTTTTTAAGCCGTGTGAACATACCCTAAGGGAACT
This sequence comes from Rhinoderma darwinii, assembly GCF_050947455.1. Classification (NCBI taxonomy): domain Eukaryota; kingdom Metazoa; phylum Chordata; class Amphibia; order Anura; family Rhinodermatidae; genus Rhinoderma; species Rhinoderma darwinii. The sequence continues at coordinate 313,824,216 of NC_134691.1, forward strand.
ATTACACGAAGTGCGCCATATAAACGAGTACCGATCAACGAGACAGTTACTATGATCGCTCGTCCCCATACGTTTTTATCATGACAGCAATGCATCTCCCTGATTACACATAAAAGGGCAGATAAGCCAATGATCGGCTGATCGTTGCCCTTATTACACAGGGAAATGATCGGGAACGAGCGTTCATATAATTGCTCGTTTGCCCGATCATTGACTCGTGTAATAGGGCCATATTTTACTATCTTCAATAATGTACAGTATGTGGACTATAGAATAATGACTTTCCAGATAGTAATAGTACCTATGGGATTACAATGCCTCAATGTGACTATTTTCTAAGCCTTTCACTGGTTTACCTAATGTGTAAAACCTATGACTTATACGGAAAACCCATAATAATGTTCTAAATATTTTATAGGGTTATACAAATGTAAACCTTTCAAATAGTCACAACTACTAACTTGGTTTAGAAATCATTTATAATGTATGAACTCTGAGCACAGTGAAATTGATTCGTCCTTTAATCTCGTATCTGTAGATGAAAGGTTCAAAGTCAGGTGAACTGAGTTTTACTATAAAAGCCTCCCGAGAGTACACCCGCCAGCAGACTCTCAACAGTTGTTTTCCACTGGCGTTTCCATGTCCTTTCTCCAGAGAAATAGAAAAGTTACCATTCAATTTGTAAGGGTATGTACACACACAAAATCAAAAACGTCTAAAAATACGGAGCTATTTTCAAGGGAAAACAGCTCCTGATTTTCAGCCGTTTTTTAATCATACTTGCGTTTTTCACGACCGTTTTTGGAGCTGTTTTACTATAGAGTCAATGAAAAATGACTCCAAAAACGGCTCAAGAAGTGACATGCACTTCTTTTTCCAGGGTGTTTATCTTACACGGTTGTTTTGAAAAACGGCTGCGTAAAAAAACGCTCCGTCGGAACAGAACGCAGTATTTCCCATTGAAATCAATGGGCAGATGAAGTAGGTGTTCTGCTTCCGATTTTTCAGCCGTTTTTCGGGACGCTTATGGCCCGCAAAACGGCAGAAAACACTCCGTGTGAACATACCCTAAGCATTTTACAGCAAAAGATGACCTTCTGCCCTCAAACTGGTCATATCAATTCATAGATTTGACATGCAGGGAATTAGGAATATTGATCTCTTACATGTAAACCTTATAAGCCACACTGTGATTGCTCTGTAGTATTATGAGTTCTTTATTTGATCTTTTATGAACAAAGCGCATGTTAAATTGTAATATTTGTATTTTATATGGATAAAATGGATTCTAAACAGAAGAGGGGTTTAGATCCATAGAGACATCACTAAGTAAACCCCATACATTACATCAGTGCTTCTCATGCTGCGTGGCGGGCTTCACTGGTTTATGCCTCCCCCAGTTGTTGGTATGCCGCTGCCAGGGTAGCGATCATATCTTGCTCAGGCCTTTCTATGGTTGTACCAATCTGAGGTTTAGCAACATAACCAACTTCTTTGCCCACCCCGACAAAGGCGACCCGCACAGAAACCTAATCCCTATACATCCCCTGTCACTTGCTCAAGTATAAATCACTCAAGACAACTAAACCCAATCAATGCCCGGTAGATATGAACAGATCAGAACAAAATGGCAGATCAAAAACCAATTTTATTACTCAAATCCCAGGTTTAACTCTGCATTTGTGATCTTTGGTGTAAGTGACTTCAAAAATAAGAAAGGATCATGCCCTCTCCCAATGGTGACCCCAGATACATCTTTACAGTTACTACAATCATCATGTAGGGATATTGAGAACCCTCTGCATAAAAAAAATTCTGCTTTTATCATAAGTGGAAAAATGATGTGTGTAATGCGCTCACCTGCGATATGTCTGGGGTGAGTTGGGGAAGGTATTCTGGATGAATTCTTCTCAGTAGATAAAGAACGAGTGATCGACATATGACGTCCTAAAATAATAATAGTTATAGTTTATAGGAATTATAAAAAGAAAATGCCCCCCAGGACCCACACACAGTTTTGTGGGCTTTTTACCAGTATTTTCAGCAGTTTTTTGCTGGGTAAATGAGCGGCCGCACTGAACATCTCCCCAAAATAACAGCTGATCCCCGAAGGTTAGAGAAGCTGCGATCAGTCACTTCACTGTAAAGTTGGCCATGCACATCCAATAGCTGTCGGCTGACTTCTAGTTCACCAAAAACATGCATGGTCGGCCGAGTGTGAATGTTTATTTCAATGCTGAGAGGGGAATTAACCGCTGCCAGACATCTCTGGCCACGGCTTGTCTCCAGTGGGAGAAAAGGACTGGGCATGTTGAAATTCAACATGCCCGATCTCCCTTTCCCCCAGGGGACAGTCAGCAGACCCCATACACATGAAATCGTCAGCCCATACCACCACATTGACGGCTTTGAAGAACTTTTCTCTCATGTGTATTGCCAGCTTTAGGCCTCATGCTCGCTGGCATATTTATGATCGGTGTCACAAAAATCCTGAATACAGTGTCATGGCATTGGGACGATGAATACCACCATGTGAAGTCCGCTAAAAAATGGTGTTGCACAGAACAGACAAGCCCCTTAACGTGCACTTGTGGTTAGAGATTCTGTTCAGAAAATATTACCGAGCTGCTACAGTCCAATTCTATAATCCGTTAACTCAATTTCTCCTGGGATTTACATGACCAATGTCTTCACTCTCAGCACTTCTGCACGCTATAGACTATTTTATATTTCTATAGTCTGTAATCTGCAGCCTATTTGCAGTCTGTGAATTGCCTATGTGATCCCGGGGCAAGCGCAGAAATTTACTTTTTCTCCCCTACCCCATATATATTTTTGGATCCGTTCTTCTAGCAGTGGGAACTCTTCCATTAATAACAATACATTAAGGAATTGCTTACAATTGTTTATTCAGTTCCATAATACTCGATGTAAAATCCCCTAAAACTGACGGTACACAGTCATGGAGTGGAAGATCTGGAATATTATATATGCTGTATATTATTCATCATCAGTTTACTGTTATTCAGGGACACAGATCTTCCAGTCATGCTGTTTATGTCTCTATAGTACATTTTGTAACAAGGGAACAATGACTTTTGCAGCCGTCTAAACATTTCAGTGAGTAACCGGCTGTCCTTGCCAAACTGGGTATTCATCATATATCACATTGCCTTCATATGTTGCTGCTTATGCTGGAAAGTGCAGACCAACACTTAACTCTTTCATCTTCTACTATCAGGCAGCAGCTAGCAATCACGCACTGGACACAGCTATTGTGTAAGGCTATGTTCACACGCTTCACAAAAAACGGCTGTAAATAATGGAGCTGTTTTCAAGGGAAAACAGACTCTGATTTTCAGCCGTTTTTTAAGCCTCAAGCGTTTTTTTATGCGTTTTTTACGGTAGTTTTTGGAGCTGTTTCTCTATTGTCCCAAAGAAAAACCGCTCCAAAAACGGCTCAAGAAGTGACATGCACTTATTTTTTAAGGGGCGGTTTTTTACGCGCCATTTTTAAAAACTGCCTCATAAAAAACGCCCCGTGGGAATGGAACGCCGTTTTTTCCATTGAAATCAATGGGCAGATGTTTGGAGGCGTTCAGCCTCTGTATTTTTAGCCGTTTTTTGGGGCGTTTGCGGCCTGAAAAACGGCTGAAAATAGGCCGAGTGAACATACCCTAAGGCTGGATTCACACATCACATATTTTTATACCTATGTTAGTCTATGGGGCCGTGCAGACTGTCAGTGATCTTCACGCAGCGTATGGCCGCTGCGTAAAACTCATGACATGTCCCATCTTTGGCCGTTTTTCCCGTATCACGCACCCATTGAAGTCAATGGGTGCGTGAAAATCACGCGCACCACACGGAAGCACTTCCATGTGACGCTCGTGATTCGCGCAACAGCAGTAAAAACTATGAATGAAAACAGAAAAGCACCACGTGCTTTTCTGCTTACAAACATACAAACACAGTATCATAATGATGGAGGCTGCGCAAAAATCACGCAGCCGCGCACCATATGATGCTGACACACGGAGCTGTTATGTAACTTTTGTGCGTGCAAAACGCAGCGTTTTTTGTGCGCGCAAAACGCACAGGCTCGTGTGAATCCGGCCTTACCAGATTGAAGATTGACCCCATTTAGGGGTCTTTAAGAACCCACCAGCAGCAAGTGCAGTGCATATAAAAGTGTGGGTGCAACAAGGTTCCTGAAACAGAAGGCATTTGAAGAGTTTAAGGTGATCCCCTACTTGTATATTAAAGCAATAACCTCAGATACTCCTACTATAGGAATCTCTCCCTTTATAGAGCAGGCCCCCCCGTGACTACGCTATTTTATTTTAAGTTCAATCCTGCCTATAAGGTTGAACCTGCAGTAACCCCTAACCTTTTTAATATGGAGGAAACCCTGAAAATTTTCCCACACCCTTAAAGGGAGTTATTTAAACAAATAGCCAAATTTGGAGGGATGCAAAGAAAAAAAAAAGCTCCATTACTTACCTCACTAATCTGCATCGTTCCAGCACTGCTGCTCCGTTCCTCCCCGTTTATTGACATAGTAGCGGCGCTGGAACGACGTGGATCCTTGAGGCTTTTTCTTTTTTCATCCCTCCTACCGTGGCCAATTTTTTAAAAAACTCGGAAAACCCCTTTAAGGTTACCCCATTCCTTCTGTAGAAGTCACTTCTATAGTAGAAATGGGGTAACCTGTAGGGTGTGGGAACATTTTCAGGGTTTCCTCCATGGTAAACTATTGTTGTTGCTGTCCTCTAGGGAAAACCTCTTACCAGTTTCCAAGAAGCACAAGGGTTCAACAGAACCCCGGTTGGGAAACACTGATTTATTTTTTCAATAATATGCATATAAAAAGAAACATAAAAACAGGGGTCTCCAGGACTTTAACATTGATGATCTTATTCTCTAGGATCGATCGCTGATCAGCACATCAGGCATAGTAGGTCGTTCATTGTAGTGGCTGTGCCTGGTTCTACAGCTCATCCCATTCAAGTCCGATCAGCTATAAAGTCTCGAAGAACCTCTTTATCTTTTATCATTATATGGTTGTTGTTGTTGTTGTTGTTGTTGTTGTTGTTGTTGTTGTTACCTTGGATGTACAGTTCCGTTCCAAAGCTCCTTGAGAAGGTGTCGTCATATAAAGGAAACTCATTAGCCTGAACCTCCCTCTGAAAAGCACAAAGAGACCAATTATTCTCCTAGAAGATGTGGTTTCCAGGATTTAATCTGAGATTTGTTTTGTAGTCCAACCAAGAAATCTTCTTCTCACCTCCAGGGACATTTATTATGTAGTAGAAACTCTCGGAAAAGCCTAAGTTTCAACTTGTCATTAGTTAATAAGGAACCTTTCAGACTCCAATAATTTTTAGCCAGCGCTGCTTGCTAAGCAGTGACCCATAAAATGTCCTGGCCTTTCCTTAGCAACAGATGTCAGAACAAGCGACACCATGAGTGCAGATCTGGCTTCAAGGTTGAAAATGACTATATACAACCCCCGAAAACATTAGAAATGCTATGAAATATGCAGACTCCTAGGTTTTCATAATCTCAAAAGAAAATATTTTTTAAAGCCTACATAAACCTTCTCACAAAAAAAGTAAAGATGCTTTTACATGACCCGAAACCGGCCGGAAAAACGAGCCCCAATCAACGATACAGCACGTCAATCGGCACTTATTAGCTCCATTCACAAGGAGCAATAATTCTTAATGTGTGGAGATGAACGATCGCTAATATGACCGTTCATCTCTATACATTTGCATCATGTCGGCAGCTGATCTCCCTGTGACGTGCTGCCGATTAGTAACCATTTTTTTGGTAGATGCAATCAGCCGATGAACGAGGATTTGCGCATTAATCAACTGATCGTTGCCCTGTTTACACAGGGGGAATGTTTGGAAAGGAGCATTCGGAGCACTGCTCATTTGCCTGATCATTGGCCCATGTAAAAGGGTCTGAAGGTCAATCATTGAAAATCAAGGGAAAGGCTTATCTCTAGTCCCTCAGTATCTTCCTTTTCTGAGGTCCGTCAATGAAAAAAATCTCAAGGCTTCTCCATTGCTTTTTCCTCTCTCATCATCTGCGCACTTGCGTTATCTGTGTAAATTTAATTAACTATTTCTGCAATTGCTGTAACTATTTCTATTGCTTATACAGCGACGACATATTTTGCAGCGCTGTGCAGATATTGTCATCACTCACACCAGTCCCTGACCCAATGCGGCTTACACTCTAAATGCCCTTTCTCATACACATACACGGACACGTTCCTATAAAGCTAATTAACCTATCAGTATATATTTGGAGTGTGAGAGGACGCTAAGGACTCGGAGCAAACCCACACAGATGTTGCCGTTGGTCGGATTCAAGCCCAGGACCCCAGCTCTGCAAGGCAATGGTGCTGACCACTGAGCCACCGTGCACTAACATAGGGTGTAGTTGGGATCATGACATTATTTGTAGGTACTGAAGGTGTCATATTCTGGTGAAACATGTCAGAAGAGCAACCAAGATCTTCACATTGTGTAGTAAGAAATTTCGATATCATTTTTGGGGGATGTGAGGTTCACATGGATAAATGTCTATAGAGTTAATTCCAGGCTCCTATAGCATGTATTGCCCAACATAAAGTTTATACTTATCTAGCCCTCGACTTACTTAGCGTGTAACATAATGATACAGTATATGTAGTCGATTATAACTACTACTACTACTATTATGCATTCTCCTCCTGTTGCAATAACACTTACTGCTTTGTGTCCTTGTGATGGTATCATAGGCGGATGGAACATCAAGATCTCTTGTGGTCTTACACTTTGCCCCAGTAGCGGCTGCAGAACAATAGGAATTCATACTGATTGTTTATTTCCTCTTTACTCAACTGTGCCAACCGGGTTAGAGCGACAACATCAGGAATGGGAGATTATCCATGTGGGACAATCGGAGTATAACAGCATCAGACAAACTTCTATCAACAATTATTCATGAATGAATCTATTGTTTTCTTCACCATATAAATAGATCATTAAAAAGTCATTAGGGAGTTCTTTCATTATCTTGCCCTGCTGTTTGCTAAGAAGTCCAAATATGTTTGGGTTGTGGCATAACATTGCCAGTCATAAACTGTGGTTGAAAAAGACAGATCACCGCACACTTGAATTCACTTTTTTCTTCCTTTTTTTTCCCTAACATCATAGGCATGTGCACAGGGTATTCATGGTATGCTCACGCACATCCTAATACATGTCTATTTGTTTTTTACTGATGCCGTCGAGCTATGGTGCAGTCTGAACAGATAAAAACAAGGGGACATATATACAAAAACACAGAAAAAGGCCATACTTACAAATGGACACAGCCAGGTCAGAAACGCTGATGAAGGAGAGTGCGCAGGTGGTGCTTTAAATAAATTTAATATGGTGCAGTCTGGCAGCAATCGCTAGTTGCTACACTGATGTATTAGGCTTGTATCTGGTACTTTATCTATGTACTAAGCTGATCAATTCTCTACACTTCTTCTGTTACCACATTTACACGCTTAGCCTATGTATTTAAGAGCTGTGCGGCAGAAATGTTGCGCACCATGCTACACACATCGCACTATCCCACCCACTCACTCACATGTGGCACACCCTCACCAAATGGCCTGCTCACACCTAAGTCTGTTGGGGCTGGAAAAACCAGCAAGGGGTGTCATGCCCCCGTGCCAGAGTTACTATAATCATATATGCTTTAGGCTAGGGCTACATGGTGAGCGGCAGCTGCCTGCATCGCAATAAAGAAAGTTAATGTGGCTGTGTTGCAACCCATAAGTTGCCGTGACACGACAGTAGCAAGTAACCCAGCAGATTTGTATTTTCTATTACTGTCATGTTGGGGTATCGCCAACCTGTGGGTATCAAAGTGGCCACATTCACTTTCTTTACTGCGATGACGGCAGCGCGACACCGTGATCTATGGCAATATGACCTATGTCAAGGCCAAAGTCACCGTGTAGCTCTAACCTAATGGAAACTTAATGAACATGAGCTTACATGTTATCTACACATTCAGTGGATATGTTCTGTGTACACCACATAGACCACTAACATTGCGGCCCGGTATGCACGTTATCAGCATCGGCAATGATCTTTCAGCTACATTGGAGGAGGCTGGACAAAGCATGTGGAAAACTGCAAACACACTATTATTAAAGACCCTCATTAGTCCAGAGAATGAACGTGTCTGGTCTTACACTTACTATTCAGTAATGCTACTAGCTTAAAGGGTGAGGGTTGTGACAACATCTAATTCATACAAGGAACGCTCTGGGCAAAAATAATACACGTTATTATACCTAGATCACGTGTTGAGGGGTGGAGCATGACACATATTTAAGGATCACTAAAGAGAGAATCCCTGTGTCATGCTGCGCCCCCTCCGGCTCTGCACTAGGCATACATATTGTATCAGTTTTCCCCAGAATGTTCCTTTAAGAGCTTGAGTACCTATTTTTCTACACTTAATATTTCAGTTACAAATATATGCAAGACTTCAAAGTTTTCCTTACCGTTAATATTTTCTCTTTTGTTGTAGAACTTATATACTGGCGAGCTCCGAACTACAATTAAAAGATAAAAGAAAAGTAAATGTTCATTTCCTACCAAAACATGGCATTACCTGTCAACATATGGGTCTCGTAATTGAATATATATGACGCAGATTTACAGTTTGAAAATATATTTGTGAGTTTTACAGCCATTACTACAGATGGATGAATTAATTTGCGTCATTAGAGCTTGATAATCGTAAAGCTGGCAAGTTGATTCGCTCGTCTCTAGTTCTGTTGTATTAAAAAGTGAAGTACATAATCAGGTTCTTATATTATTAAAAGTGTTTTTTTGAGGTAATAACTCCCATCGCAAAACCCCAAAACAAGCATTTTATTTTAGGACAGTTGGTAGAGCCATGCAAAAACTTTGTTACCCCTCTGGCCAAGTAGCACAGATACAAACTAGAATGATAGAGCCGTTCAATGGAGTAACTATAGGGGGTTGTGGTCACACATGGGCCCTGGAGTTTGAAGGTTCCTCTGTCCTATATAAGAAGACCAGAACTATAAATTACATGTGATAATGTACGGCCCTGTCTCAGATTTTAGATTGCCCCTCTGGTCAATATTCATTCTACTACAACATAACCATAAGGGTATGTGCACACGACCTCTTTTCAGACGTAATGGAGGCGTTTTACACCTCAAATTATGCCTGAAAAGACGGCTCCAATACGTCGGCAAACATCTGCCCATTGCTTGCAATGGGTCTTACGATGTTCTATGCAGACGAGCTGTCATTTTACGCGTCGCTGTCAAAAGACGGCGCATAAAATGACGTCTCGTCAAAAGAAATGCAGGACACTTCTTGGGACATTTTTGGAGCTGTTTTCTCATAGACTCTATTGAAAACAGGTCCAAAAACAGCCGTGAAAAACGCGAGTTGCTCAAAAAACGTCTGAAAATCAGGGGCTGTTTACCCTTGAAAACAGCTCCATATTTTCAGATGTTTTTGGTTAAGCGTGTGAACATACCCTAAAGTGAATCTCCACTATTATCATGCTGTTTTTAGGTCCAAAATTCTGTGCTGCTTAAAGGCTATGTTCACCTTTGAACGTGGTTTGTTTGTTTGTTTGTTTGTTTATTTTTTTAATAAAAATGTGTATCAGTGTGATTGGTGCAACTTTGTAATTACATTTTATTTTAAAAAAAATTTCTTTTTCAGATACATCTGTTTTGTGTCCTGTATACAGAGCAGCTGTATTTAGCACTGAATCCTGTATCTGTCTGGTCAGCGGCACTGACGGGTCTCTAGCACGCAAAATCTACCTGTTATCCATCACATTTAAGTTATGAACAGAATACAGGTTTCAGCACAAGACACAGCTGCTCTGTATACAGGATACAAAGCAGCTGTATCTCAAAAAGTAAAAACTATTTTTAATAAAAATCACCAATCACACTGATACACATTTTTATATTAAAAAAAATATATATAAAAAAACTTTTTCAGAGGTGTCCATAGCCCTACTTTGTCTGACTAGTTTCTGTATAGGAGACTGTGTTTCTGTAATAATGATAGCAGAGGCGTTGGGCCCCAGCTTCACTTTATAGTAAGGCTGGGTTCACACGACCTTTTTTCAGGCGTAAACTAGACGTTTTACTCCTCGAATTACGCCTGAAAAGACGGCTCCAATACATCGACAAACATCTGCCCATTGCTTTCAATGGGTTTGCCGATGTACTGTGCCGACGACCTTTAATTTTACGCGTCGCTGTCAAAAGACGGCACGTTAAATTACAGCCTCGGCAAAGAAGTGCAGGACACTTCTTGGGACGTAATTTGAGCCGTTTTTCATTGAATCCAATGAAGAACATCTCCAAATTACGCCCATAATTGACGCCTCGCAAAACGCGAGTACGAGCAATTACGTCTGAAATGCAGGAGCTGTTTTCTCCTGAAAACAGCTTCGTAATTTCAGCCGTAATTGTCGATATCGTGTTCACATACCCTTACTGTACCATATACACAGCCAGGAGATTGCTTCAGTCTCTACATTGTCAAGCGCCCACACTGAGCACGAACCAGCCAAGCAGCCATGTGGGCAAATGAGCGATTGGCACAGTATTACGGTTGGCCATCCCCTTCGGGCTGTAATAGGTCATCGACTAAGTTGAGATTCCCTGGGTGCATTTTAAACATTATTTGAGAAGGTTCACAATGTGGGTCTTACATGCTATCACAACGTAGAGAAAGCCTGTGGGTCCTTCTTCCTTTTCCCACACAGGCTGTTTGACAGCTCTTACTATATGAGTTTGAATACAGGAACAACTGTCAATCACTGTGTGTGGGTGGAGGAAGAAGGACTCACAGGCTTTGGCAGTAGTTACACAACTTTTTATATAAACATAATAGTTAAACTTATAGAAAACTGAATATCCCTGAGCTCAGTGTCGCCTACTCTATCCTATGCTGCTCTTAGGGGAGCAGGGAAGACAATAAAAATAGTATGTATCAAATGTGGAAAACAATAACTTCTAATAGTTTGTGGGAAAAGAGTGCAACACGTAAAAGAGTGGCTTGTAGCCTAGAGGCATTGGAATAAATGTCAGACAGTTTGTTCATCCTGTGATTTACATCTGACATATTCATCTAGCACCTCACTGGAAGTGAACTTCACCTTCCCCCTATTGTGAGAAGGAAATGGACAAAACACACACAAGAATGGAGATGAAAACAGTCTGCTACCATTTTTCTAAGAACATTCCAACAATAGGTCCGAATTTTGTCAAGCATTAAATTGGCAACGGAGCTGACATTTCATTAAAAAAAAACTCTGTGTATGCGATCACTAAAACAACTAATGGACTTGTATAGTAACATTATGAGACCAGATTGCACAATCTGATCTTCTGATAATATAACACTCACTTGTACGGCTAGGGTAGCAAGTCGACTTTTAGTTGTGCACCGGTCTCGGTAAATCCACAGTTTACCACAAAAGCCAAACAAACTCTGATAAGGGGAAAAACGCAAAACAATGGCAAGAATTCAGACATGGTAACCTGCGATTGTCATGCGACCAAAATTCATGGTGGAGCTTTAGCCCAAAGGTAGAAAACCCAGAAGAAGAAAGCAGAAAATTAAATGTTAACCCAAAATCTAATAGTATTGGGAAGGAAGTTCCAAACTTCTTTTTCTTAAAGGGGTTTGCCCACAATTCAATATAACATTTCTCTGTTAGATCAGGCAATTATTTTTATAAAATCCTCCAAATATTGCTGTTACATACTTGTAATAGCGCCCCCTGGTGTTCCTGTTATTCTCTCTCAGAACGTGCAGCTAATGTGTCCAGTGGTAGAGGTCACACATGCTCAGTAGCTCAGTCCCACGCCAGGAATTTCTTGTACAGAGGCGGTGGACTGATTCCTGCTATTGTGCCAGCTAATAATAATCGGCGCACTGGTAGCGGCTTCTTCTCATCGGCACTGGACACATTAGGTGAATGTTCCGAGAGGAGATCAAACAAACATTAGGGTTGCGCCATAGCAAATACGTAACAACAACATCTAAACATGGGAATATTTTATTTAAATTATTCCAATAGAGAAATTGTTGTGATTCAAATGATCTAACAGAGAAATATAATATTTAATCATGGGACAACTCCTTTAATCTTGTGATTAAAATTATTTCACAGTTTTAGATTATTTTTAAACAGAGGGCACTATGTTTATGAGTGCGATGTGACTGGCACTCATAAAGGGGCTTTCCAGGATTTGAAAAACATGCCTGCTTTCTTCCAAAAACAGCGCCATACCTGTCCACAGGTTGTGTGTGGTATTGCAGCTCAGCCTCATTCACTTCAATGGAGCTAAGCTGCAATACCAGACACAACCCATGGTAGTTGTGATGCTGTTTCTGGAAGAAAGTAGCCATCTTTTTCTATGGCTCACTTATCATGAACTGCATAAGCACTGTGTGAACCTGGCCTTATGAGTACACAACACTTGCCAGCAACTAAAATATATCATTGTTCATTAGATGGCATAAGGGTTAATGTCTAAGTAGTGTTATATGTAAAAATCTATTATTATCATGAAAGTGCACTGCCTGTAATACATTTATGAAGATGATGCATGACACTTTATAATACTGGCACAACTTGAACTTCCATCTGATGGAGGGGTCACCAGTTGTCCCTTCTAAAGGGGACGCCACCAATGACCTGGTCCGGGGCTTGTGACCACTACAAATCTTAACATTAATTCTATAGCAGTATCATTTAGACATTGTATAGCGCTAATATTGAATGCCCTTATGTATGGAGCCGTTATATGGTCAATGTAAGCTGGCATATTTGAGCAGTGTATGATGGTGTTTACTTTGGCATGGTGTGGCACTGCTCCTTCAAGATTGTATAGTACATTATTTTTGCAGTATAGGGTGGTATTGTATGGGATTGTTATTTAGACAACCGAATAGGAGTGTTATTTGGCCAACATATGACTCTGTTATTTGGGCACCATCCTGTATGTCAGTATATGGCATTGTTATTGGTACACTGTATGTCAGTACATCATATGGGGGACAGGGGACCAACAGAAGGTTCTGGACTTGGCAGCATCCAACATAAGGCCGGCCCTGTAAGTTATGCCAGACTCATGAATGGCATATCCATTGAGCAGTGATTAATCCCCCGCTCCAGTAAAACTTGGCTGGTGGCATTATTGGTTATCCAAAAATGGCTCCATAGAATTTTCACAATTTGACCCTTGAGGACTTGTATTTACTATTGTTGTTTGCATTTCTGGGGCAAATCCTGCTGTAGCTAATGAATTTAGTGACTCAGTCCCCTTCACCCTGCTAAAAGGTAAAACATTGTCTAAGTATATGTATTTTTGTAATTATATGTACCTGTCTTGCTGGCCGTCCATACTGTAGAGCATTTATGTCCTGCAGGTCATCGCCTTCATCTGCCTCAGGTTTCTGATAATAAATCAGATCCAATAATTTCAAAAGAAAACCGAAAAAGTGGGACTTTAAGTCTTTGGTTTGACTATAACTAACCCCAATATTCCAGACTTTCATGTCACACTAACAGAGGTCCAGAAAGCTGAGATATGAGGAGTTGTTTGGTATGGTCCTTACACTGTAGGTTACTTTAGCTGTCCAGGTGCCCGCCATTGACATGGAGATTACTGTCAATCTTCCTTCATTTACTAAGAAAATATTAGCCCTGCGTTATCAAAAATGATCTGCTAGACCCCGGACAGCCACTATTTTGTTACTGAAAGTTCATCACCACCAGTGACCACAGTGTTTCCATTGTATCACAGGGTCCATTGTATCCATTGTATCATAAGGACAGTTCTTCAATGTAAAGACCCATCAAACAGCTGTCTGCATCCCAGCTTCCTGAAACCAGGTTCACATTTTAAGGCCCCATGCACACGACTGTAAAAATTTGGCATAATTGCGGACCATAATACGGTCCGCAATTACAGACCCATTTAGTTCTATTGGCCGCGGATACATTTCCGTATCGCTACGGATGGATGACTGTGCCGTAGACATGTTTCCGAAAATTATGGAACATGTCCTTTCTTTTGCATTTTACGGGCCGTGCTCCCATACTTTGTATAAGAGCACGGCCTGAAAATTACGGACCCATTCAGTTCTATTGGCCGCGGACATCTTTCCGTATCGCTATGGATGGGTGTCTGTGCCGTAGAACTGTGGCGGGAATTATGGAGCATGTCCTATTTTTCGTGTTTTACGGGCCGTGCTCCTATACTTTGTACTGGAGCATGGCCCGAAAATGAGGGTGGCCGTCAGCAGCTGGCTGTGATTATGGGCACGGCCGTGTGCATGGGGCTATGTAAGCCTTTGAAGACTTTTTTTTACTACAACAATGTATTTTATTGTAATTTTGAAAATAGTTTTTTTTTTAAAAAAGTTAACTTTTTCAGATACGGCTTCTATGTATCCAAGATAACATTTTTTAATATAAACAAATTACAAAGTTGCATTAAACACATTAATACACTGTTTTGTTAAAAAAAAAAAAAAAGTGTACAAAGGTTTCCATAGCCTTTAAGATTCTTTCCACTATTGGATAAAGAAAACTCTTTGAAGTGTTTTTTTCTGTAGAACATTTATTACTTAAAAATCAGTTCTAGAAAATGGTCCTAGAACTGGTTTTACAGAAAACTGCAACTGCAATATTGTATGGATTTTTTCTCAAATGCATACATCACCATACCCGGTCCGGGTTTGGAGGTCAACCTGGTAAGTGGAGAACCCTATTATTGGATCTGGAATCCTAAGCACAGTGCCGCCCCATTAAATGTGTTGAATATATATATATATATATATATATATATATATATATATATATATATATATATATAGTTCAAATTAACAACAGCCCTAATATTGTTCCAGCCATGATACCCTCATATAATCTTTTTCCTATACTAGACACCATCATAGCAGGAGGAGGCAGAGATAACTGTGTACAGATTACTTCTACCATGAGATAGCTGTATGGTGCATACGTAGCGCCGTGTATCTCGGTGTAGTTGGCATGCTGTGATGTCAGAATGGACCGATTACACATATATTATTTTTATCCTTGTCAAATGAAAACATTTTTATTACTGCGTATTATATATGTATAATACAAGTCAATAATTTTGTTTCCCCCATCTAACACATGCCACTTATAATAGTGGTGTCTGCTTATGTCGGCCACCTCAGGCACAAAGCCTGGGTGCGAGTGCTGCCACTGCACCCCTGACGGCTACACCCCCGCTTCCTGCAGAAGTTTCTCACCGATCACTTTTGTAGTCAATTCCTTTTCCTGTGCTGACCACTGATTGTCTGACATGTAGAGCTCTGTCAATCTGCGCAAAATAAGTTCTTCAGCAGCGGCAGTGTAAATTATACAGTTTTATGTCCCAGCTGCTGCAGAACATCATAATACAAAACCCACATGGTGCAGAACTTATTTTTGAAAAGGATAAAGGAGAATCTTATCAATCAATGGCGGACAGGGGGTTCTTCGTTATTCTACAAAAAGGGGTTCTGCATTTACTACAATCAATTATAAAGAATATTAGGAGTCACCTCGGAGTTCTGTGACCTGTTTAATTCTCTCAGTGGCCTCCATCTTTTGTATGGTCACATAACTCTGGGGTCATTTTTTATATTCTTATAATAAACAGTAGAGGGACATTATCGCATATATTACGCACAGTTACTGATCAATGTGCGTATATAAAAGTAATTTATTGACAAATTATTGGCTAAAGTCTATAGAAAGGTTGAGAAAGCCTTGACTTGGATGAATGTACCATTTTTACTGTTTGAAGTCCTGGCTCCATGAAATCCACGTTTTCTGTGAAATTTTGTTCATGTGGGTCTTGGGTCTAATGAAACAAACACATAAAACACATAAGTGATGAAAATGTTCTCATCATAAATTATTATTATACTGATATTAAAAACAAGCACTTACATTGTTTCCAGTATAATAGGAAAGTCCATATTTAAAGGGGTTTTCCAGGGAGACACAATTTTTGCGGCGGGCAGCGCTCGAGCACTGAGTTATATGAAGGAACACAAAGAAAATGGGGCGGGCATTGAAGCATAATCAAAGAATAAATGGGGCGGGCATTGAGGAGGCTGTGGACCAATAGGATGCCTCAAACCCCGGGTATACGTCAGAAGTCCCTGATTTGAGGCATCCTATTGGTCCGCAGCCTCCTCAATGTCCACCCCGTTCATTCTCTGCTTTTGCTTCAATGACAGACCTGTGTCGATACTCAGTGATGTATCGACACCGGTCTGTCTGCATAATAACGCTCGTGCACGAACCTGTGTCGAAGCAAAAAAACACATGAATGAAAAGCAGAACTTCCGTCCGGCCAGAGGTAGGGGGAGTAGGAACAAATGCTTTCCGATTTTTGACACAATGCATATTAGGTAGTTTATTTAATTTTGACATAGAGTATTAGTACAAAAATGTTGTATCCCTGGAAAACCCCTTTTCATATCTATATTGTAATTCCCCACACTGGACTAGTTGATGATAAATTAGATATATGTAAAGCTGTGGCCTACAATCATAACTTTATAGACATTTGCATTGTTCATGGTCTTCCAGTTCTCATTGGTTTTTATTGAATTTTCAGACTGCATTGTAATAAATGATACACACACAGTAATCCCCTCCTCCGTGAATAGATGACAAACCTGCTTCAATACTTGTGTGCGGATTTAGTAGGCTATACTACAGGACCTATAAGAAGTATTCACCCCCCTTCGTCTTGGACTTTTGATTAACCTTCTGCATTTTAATGTTTTGGATGGTCCAAGTCCACATCTCAATCCAA
Source organism: Rhinoderma darwinii (assembly GCF_050947455.1). Classification (NCBI taxonomy): domain Eukaryota; kingdom Metazoa; phylum Chordata; class Amphibia; order Anura; family Rhinodermatidae; genus Rhinoderma; species Rhinoderma darwinii. The sequence goes on from NC_134691.1 coordinate 313,841,164, forward strand.
ATGAGCATCTGTGGTTGAAGACTGGGAATAAAAATCAGCCCTTAGTTACAAATGACAGCAGCCCATGTGTATTTAGTAAGTACATACACACATTCACTATATACATATGTATATGCACACACTACATGTTAAATATATTCAGAAGAATAGCAGAAGGTCTCCCGGCTCATGGTCTCCGGACCCCTAGTACTATGCTGCTCTTGACACTAGAATTGGTGTTGCCCACTTATGCCCCTCTAGCCAAATACTACTTGACAGCATGGTATGAACTACACTGATTCTCCCGAGGTGGACCCATCTTCGCAGCCTCTGACGCTGTCCAATCAGTGCGAGGCCGCTTCAGATTGGGTCTGAAATCTTCGTGGTTTCGTGAGATAAGTTTGTTCTCACGAGATCACGCTGGGCCTAGTCGGTCTGAAGCTACATCGCACTGATTGGAAGCTGGCGGTGAATTTGCATATCGGGCACCAAAACAATGAGGGGCTATATTTCAGGACTGGGGGGCAAGAACAAAAAAAAAAAAATGGCCCCTGGAATCGAGGACAGTGGGATTCAGCCAGGTCAGATATGCAGTTTAGATTTGATGACCTTGAAAAAGTCCTCTTTAAATTCTAGCTCTCAATTTATATAATTTATGACATATCATAAAGACATTGCAGATGTTGTGATTGTAGAAGTCTATGCTCTAGCACAGAGGGGAACTAACTTTATTTTATTCTAGCTTATTGAAGTTCTTAATGCCTGGACTGCACAGATGACATCTTCTTTATGACATATCAGAAGCTGTATCTCCGCTGTGCGTGGTGACAACTTGTCATTATCCATGTGTGATAGGACCTCTGGAATACGTAGCTAGATTTACAGGCTCATTACATTACACATATCTGGCTTTGAAGAATTATTACATTATCCTGATCTACTGTTAAGGGGGTTTTCCACAGGACGACTATCAGGCAGACGAGTGTTAATATAACGCTCGTTGCCGATAATTGCTCTGTGTAAATAGGGGAACAATCAGCAGATGAACGAGCAAAAGCTCAATCATCTGCTGGTCGTATAGCTTTAAAAAAGTTAAATATTATCCTTGTCGGCAGCACACCTCCCTGTATAAACAGGGAGACGCAGTGCCTACATGATAATAATGTATGGGGACGATCAGAGTAACGACCGCTCGTCCCAATTCACTGCTCCCTGTGACAGGAGCAAGCGAGCGCCAATCAACCATGCCTCGTTGATCGGCGCTCGCTGCACCGGTCGCTTATCGGCCGGTGTAAAAGACCCTTTACTCTTGTCCTATATTTTCCTTTTAGGAGTCAGGAAAAACCCTAAGCAAGGGTTAGGCTGCCCATACATATGAGATAAAAGTCAGCCAGCGGCAGACTGCTGTCTGCAAAAATGTGACCTGTCAAGTTGGATTTTTTTCGGCCGTTGTCGGCTGAAAATACAAGTGCCAGGAATGATCAGCCGAATGTGGCCAGTCACTTGCAACTTTGCACAATCCCACTCTGTTGTTTTATATATTTTTTTAATTTAAATTACTTCCATGATCTGCCAGTTTTGTCTAGCATGTTGATATTTGGTTCATTCGTACATACGAACGTTCCGATGTACGATTGATCGGTCAGATTTCGGCTGATACTTATCTTTTTTGTGTGACCAACTTTACTTTTCAGATGAAGGGAGAAGTTTCTAACCTTATCAGTTGTTTATAGGTGTGAAAATACCCCCTGTCCCTGAACTGAAGGCAACATTGGCTGCAGCAGCTTCAGATTCCTGGCAGATTTATGTAACTTTTTGTCTACTTCTATGGATTTGGTTTTGTACAAGAGAAATAAGGATCTATAGAATAGAAAAAAAGATTAAACATCTAGTAAGGGCTGTGGAGAGGAGAAGGAGAATTGGGAACTTGCTTAGTATACTTAAAGTCTATATACACCAGTGTGTTTGGTGCAACTTTATAATTAGTTTTTATTTAAAATAATTTTTACTTTTTGAGATACAGCTGCTTTGTATCCTGTATTGATGGCCCATCCTGAGTATAGGTCATCAATTTTTAGTGGCTGGAAATGCCCTTTAAAGAGTCTCTGTCACCACATTATAAGTGCCCTATATCCTACATAATGTGATTGGGGCTGTAATGTAGATTACAGCAGTGGTTTTTATTTTAGAAAAAGATAAATTTTGACCAAGTTATGACTTATTTTAGATTTATGCTAATTACTTTCTTAATGCTCAACTGGGCGTTTTTTAGCTTTTGACCAAGTGGGCGTTGTAAAGAGAAGTGTAGGACAATGACCAATCAGCCTCATACACTTCTCTCCATTCATTTACTCAGCACTAAGTGATCTTGCAAGATCACGCTATGCTGTAACTTACTCACACATTAACTTTACTGAAGTGTCTTTGGAGTGAATAGACATCGCCGCCAGCCAGGACGCAATGTCTATTCACAATCCCGACACTTCGGTAACGTTTGTGTGGGACTTAATGACAGCAAGCGTGATCTCGCGAGATCACGCTGCAAATGACAGCACAGCGTGATCTCGATGTGCTGTGTGAGTAAGTGACACACAAACATTACTGAAGTGTCGGAATTGTGAATAGACATCGCGTCCTGGCTGGAGGTGATGTCTATTCACTGTCAAGACACTTCAGTAAAGTTAATGTGTGAGTAAGTGACAGCATAGCACGATCTCGCAAGATCGCTATGTGCTGAGTACATGAATGGAGAGAAGTGTATGACGCTGATTGGTCACGGATTGGTCAGCGTCATACACTTCTCTTTACAACGCCCACTTGGTCAAAAGCTAAAAAATGCCCAGTTGGGCATTAAGAAAGTCATTAGCATAAATCTAAAATAGGTCATAACTTGGTCAAAATTTATTGTTTTTCTAAATAAAAAACACTGCTGTAATCTACATTATAGCGCCGATCACATTATGTAGGAGATAGGGCACTTATAATGTGGTGACAGAGCCTCTTTAAGAAATCATACAGCTTAGACTTTCTGGTTTTAAAATATAGGATGGAAGTGAACTGTTCTCCTGTTACTTGTACAACAACCCCCGAGAAAGGAAGCCTTTTACACAAATATGCATTGTTCATGATTGTACAGTACCATCATTGCTGGCTCTAGCTGATTTCCACTTTGTGCCATTTCCTTGTCTGCTTCATCTGGTATCTGATATTTACACAGGAAATATGTGGTTAGCATAAAGTATCTCTTTGGAAAGTTGCCAGAAAAGCTTAAAAACAAACAATAAAATCTTCCAGTCAGTTAAAGGGGTATAGGACTTAAAAAATGTAGCTGATTAGATTTTACATTGCAAAAAGCGACCCTTTTCTGCTGCAATTATATTATGTTTGCTCTGGGGTTGCCATGGTAGCATAAACAAACTCCTGTGCATGCCCTGTGACATCCACTTACAAGAACACATTCATTAGCATGGAGGTCACATGACATGATGCTCATACATATAATACTTAGGCCTCATGCACGCGGCATGTGCACAGACACTGTACAGCGGCACACACTGTTCCTAAGGGTCTATATTACGAACCTGTAAGCATTATGTGTGCCGCTTTATGGTGCCTCCGTGAGAATGCATGAGAAAAAACCCTCTCGGTGCCTCTGTATAAAATCAGAGTTACAGTATGGGCCCTTAGCCGTCTCTGCAATATGGCAGTGTGCAATTTGTTGATACTAACATGAAAACCCTCGCAAATAGGGACCTCCGTCGCAGATCCAGCTGAAAATACCGGTAACATTAGTGCAGCACGCTGCGCTATTGTTTCCATTAAAACCACGGCCGACGGAAACCCAATGGAACCTTTTAAAGTCAATGGGTTCTGTCGGCTGCCGACAACGGAACTGGCGCTTCCAATATTTCTAGTGTTTTGCTCCTCTGATGGAGCAGTACAACGGAAACACCGACGCAAGTGTGAACCCGACCTTAGAGAATATAAGAACAATACATTTCAGACAGTTCTGTTAGTGATAATTTGCCATTCTGGAAATTGTGGTTTTGAGAGATGGTGACATATGACCACTTTATCACGCGGTGCTGGACGTTAACCAACTTTATTACAAGTGCATTATACCAAATGTGATAAGCCAGTTATCTTGTCACTGTCTACACCATGAGTAATTTTTTGGAAACACTACAAGGTAACATTTTTTAAGTATCATATACCCAGAGAACCAGAAAGTGACCATCAGCACTACTCCAAATGATCCAGTGTAGACTTGGCTGAATACACCATCTAATCACATGAACCTAAATAAGAATTCTAGATAATTGGTATAATTGAGGCACTTCCTCACTGTACATCCACATTTGCTATATAGAATATTTTTGCCATTTTGTAAATTCTTTAACTTGCTTCTCATTAAAGGGTAAGGCCCCATGGAGCGGAATTGACGCAACCGCGATGTGGCCAACAGCTGCACCGACACCCTGTTCACCGCGGCTGTCAAATTGCTTGTTAATGGCTGCGCGTTGTTGCAGGTAAAAAGTTGTTTTACCCACAACAACGCACGGTTATTAACGAACGATTTGTTTTAACCGCGCCAAACCGGGTGCCAGCACGGCTTTGGGCCACATTGCGGCCATGTCAATGCTGCTCCGTGGGGCTTTTCCCTGACAGAGATGAGCAAATAAATATGTCCAGTTGGTGATTTGCAATTTGCCTGGTATTGAAGTTCTTTGAGCAAATCCATTTCACATGCTTGAGATTTTCTTTTGGTAAACTAAGGAGATTAATAAATGAATCTGTTCATTCATTGTATTATATGGGAATTTGGGAAGTTGGATCAAACAGAAATGGGAAATTGGTGAATTGGCAATTCAGGGTCAATAACTGATTGAAGTTCCTTGGTACCAGTGAGAAGAGTAAATCATCATTGTACCTCCAGATATTCCAGATGCTGTGAAGTTCCATCTGTTTCAGTCATTTTACTGGCTAAGTTCTGGAAAAAAGATGAAATTAATATCCATATTATGAAATAGTACGAGCAAATCTTATCCAATACTGATATCTGTAGTGCAGCGGTTTCCCCTGGCTTTCTGCATAATATATCTGCTGAAGTTTCCTGGGCCGTACCTGAGCAACAGTCCATGCATTTATAGGGTAACAACAGTAGATCTCCTTGATCCTATGTGATCTGCTGTTGTCTCCCAGAGATCATATGGGCTACGGTACTTTGTGGATAAAGTATGGTGTCTGGGGGTGGAGGAAACAGCATTTGGATGGTGGTTAAAGACTATGTACACCTTTGAAAATGTTTTATTTTTTCTTTTATAAAAATTGTATCAGTGTGTTTGGTGCAATTTTCCAATAATTTTTTATTAAAGATTATTTTTACTTTTTGAGATACAGCTGCTTTGTATCTTGTAGGCAGAGCAGCTGTATCTTGCTCTGAATCCTGTATCCGTCAGGTCCGTGGGACTGACCGGTTCAGTCTCTGACACGCAGGATCGAGCTGTTATCGATCACATCTAGGTTCATAACTTCGGTCTCGTGCACACGACCGTTCAGTATTTACTGACCGTAAATACTGCACGGACAAGCCGCGGCCAGGCAGCGAACTATCACTGTGCTCACATTAAAAAGTATAGAAGCCTAGTCCAAAAATACAAAAAATAGGACATGTCCTATTTTTTGCAGGTAACTTCTACGGCCCGGACACACAACCGTAAATATACGGGAAGGTGTCCGTGGCCGATAAAAATGAATGGATCAGTATTTTATCCGCAATTACGGATCCGTAATTGTGGATAAAAATTACGGTCGTGTGCATGAGGCCTCAGATGTGATCGATTACAGGTGGATCCTGGTGGATACAGGTTTCAGCGCACAATACAGCTGCTCTGTAAACAGGATACAAAGCAGCTGTATCTCAAAAAGTTTAAATAATTTTTAATAAAAAATAATTACAAATTTGCACCAAACACACTGATACACATTTTTATAACTAAAAAAAGTTTTCAAAAGGTGCACATAGCCTTTAATCTGTATTCAGTGCTATATCTTGTATATAGCTAATATGTGCTACAAAATTTCAGATTTATGTACCACTATTGTCTATTGAGAAGAGCTTTCTAAATATAGATTATATAAATTTTCATTTTGCGATCACAAACCTCCACATGCAAGTATTTCAGTTTATTCATCTCACATCTGTTACATCAATGACTATTTCATTCTGAATATCCTTTTTCATTTTAGGGAATTGTTTTCCAGCTTGTTCTACAATATTCTGAATCTATAAAATATGCTTGATTTCACTTTTCTTTACACCCATTTTTTTGCTTTCCAGCCTAATTATTCCCCCTGATTGGATTTTTCTGCTCAGTAATCTTGGCCATAGTTGTGTATAACTGGATAGAGAAATCTAAGCTATAATGGAAAGTATTAAATATGTTACTTAACCTTTTCCAATGAGAGAAATCTTGAACATGTGTCATTGGTGCCCTCCGGATATGGTATCTGGATGTTGTGATGACTTGGTGGGTATGCAATGACGACTGCAGTAGATGGCAGAGACCATTGAGGATCTTTCAGTTGGGCATGGTGACTTTCATCATCTATAGAAAGTTGTTGTACAAGACTTTGTTCTTTAAAGTCTGGAAAATCCATCTTTCCTTTTGTATTAAAGGTTTCTTCAAAGGTATTTGAGGGATCAGTTTGGGTAAATTGAGACATAAAGGAGAGAAGAATCTTCTTTGTATCATCATAAGGTGGGGATATGTCCTTCTCAGCTTGTTGTATTTTACATGAGTCCATATCGCAAGCGTCCTGCGTATCTAAAGCCTCATCAGAGATACTTGAGGGATCGCCCTGGATTAATGCAGAACTTGTAGAGAGAAATGACTTCTGTGAGATGTGATAAGGAGGTAACGTGTCCTCCTGGACTTGTCCAATTTCAGTTGAGTGCATGACTCCAGAATACTGTGTAGGGACAGCGGTCTCTTCAGTACCTGACCTCACATGCTTATCTTGTCTGTCATGCTCTAAAACGTCTTTAGGAAAACTCTCTTGGTCATGACCTGGTGTACTGGAAAGACTGTGTTCAGTAAAACAATCTCTTTTTTCCTCTATGTTGACAACAGACGGTTCCAGGACACTACATTGAATAAATAAGAGCATTTATAAATTATTTTCCATTATTGTGTAATGTAGATTAAGCACTATTTCCATATAAACTAACAGGGACTTTAAAAGTACGTGTTTTGGCCTGAAAATCACCCAATTTTTTCGCTAAGGCACCGTCCAATTTACCTTCATAGTACGTGCACTTAACATGCCACTATTTTGTATTGGAAGCAGCCATTTCTAGCTATCAGCGTGAAAATATAGTTTAGATCAGTGATAGGTAACTAATGGCTTGGGGTCTGCATGTGGCCCTCAGTTGCTCACCATGCGGCCTCTTTCTCCACTCTTTTATCTGTACATAGAGACGTGTTTGTCTGTTTAGTAAAATATATCGGCTTTTCTCTCTATAAAATTTATGTAATGTCAATAGAATCTTCCATAAATCTTTTATTCATGAGAGACCCTCACTGATATCGAGGACATACAGTGCTATTTGCAGCAGAGAGGTGGTCAAACAGACACAATTGAGGCCCCTATAAAGTGGCAGACTAGAACATTGCCAGGATAGTATGCAGGACATGTACTATATGAGCAGCAAACTGAACAAAACCTTAGGAAGGCTAAATTAATTACATGAATAGGGTAGTATCACCAGTGTGAACTAGGTTCGATTTTTTTTAGCTTTTTACCTAACAGCAAGAAGTTTCTTGTCAGCTTTCTGTTCCTCATGCTGATTTTCTGGAAAAACTTTCATTATCTGTTCAAATTAAAAAGAAAAAAACTTACAATGTCTCCATGGTTACAGACTACAAGCAGACCCTGTCTGTAGTCTGATCCACAGCCATGTGTTACTCCACTCCCTCTGCCACCTCTAAACTAAGGACAGTAGGAGAGAGGGCAGATGGACGGGAGTATCACATAGGAGCATGAATCAGTCTGTAAGCATAGAAACATACAAGTCTGTATCGAACTGTATACCCAAAACGGTTGGATATGCTTAATTAAAACTATGATTGTAAAAGTGCACATTGCCTTAAAAAGTTTTCCTATTTCATCCTCGGCAGCACCGAAGGGTTAAACCTCACTTTATCTCCACCCTAGGACCAGCCCACCTAGATACAATAAAACAACAATTAGCATGATTAACTCACCAGGCCACCACAAGAGGACCTCCCTCCTTTACAATCACTGTGGGTGGTTTTTTGTCCTCATTACTTCTCCAAGGAGGCTCACCCTGAAGGGGGTATTTTTGTTTCTTCAATTTATCATGTGTTTTTTAAAACCCTGGTTTCTGCCTGTGGATTCAGGCATAGCAAATGTATGCTCATGCCTTGGGGGTACCTTGGCCTTATGCGCTTTGCCCCAGATTCATATATGTATATATTATATATATATATTCTCAAGCCAGGAGAAGGATCCCAGTAAGTCGGATCGAAACATCGCTGGTGGGGTGAATAAACGCACCTTCCTTTTTTCACTATCTTGGCGTGCTGCCTCAAATCTTTTTTTGTTGTATGCTTAAGGGCTTCTAGCCTGAGCTTTTGAGGAATTGCACCAACTACTGAAGCGGTGCTTCTTTCTTTTTTTCATTTTTAAAATGATACATTCAGCAGATGAATGAGCGTTTGCTCGTTCATCTGCTGATAGCTGAACTGTTTACACAGAGAAATTATCGGCGGCAATGAGCGTTCTATGTTTGCCCAATAATTGGCCCATGTAAAAGGGTCTTCAGACTCTGATGGAGCAATCTCTGAAGATAATTATCTATTTAAGAAAGGGAATGCAGAGAAGCGGATAAAGGATCTAAGAGAATTATGGAAACCAAGAAAACTAGTTCTGTTGAACAAGAAAAAGATAGTCTCTTTTACTTTCCTAAGAAAAAAGCTTGTGTTCTTCCGGGACATTCTGTACTCTCCAGTATTGTACAAAAAGAGTGGAAGCATCCTGTAAAGGGCTTTGATGTAGGCTCCAGATTCAGGACAATTTCTAAACTAGATCCTTCTGTTGCTGAGACCTAGGAAAATCCTGCGAGAGTTGATCCGGTCATTGCAAGACTGTCCAAAAAGGCTTTTTTCCCGGCTGATGATTCCTCATTATTAAAAGATCCTATAGATAGAAAGGCAGATACTATCCGTAAGAAATCACATTGTGGACTTGCTACCCTGAGTAAAGCTGCCGGGGCGACTGTACCTGTATCTCGTGCACTTCGCATCTGGCTCAGCCATCTTGGTAGAGATATAGAATCAGGTATTTTAAGAGATGAATTGTTAGACCAACTCTATTTTCTGAAGCGAGCTGTTAATTTTGTCTGTGACTTTCCTGTGGAAGTCTTAAGAGGAGCAGCCAAGAACATTGCCCTTGCTAATTTTACCAGCAGAGCAATTTGGCTAAGGCCATGGACTGGTGATTTGGGATCAAAACATAATTTTGGTGCCATACCCATGGAACCTGGCAGACTTTTTGGCGAAAAGCTGGATAAGGTGTTGAGGCTCATAAAGAAGGCAAAGAGCACATTTTTCCTCAAGAGAAGAAGCAGTTTTGACCCAGATTTTTTCAAGGCCATAGAAGATTTGACACGTTCTCCAGATCTTGCTTCAGGAGGAGAAATGACTGAGGCAAAACACCCCGAAGATTCAGAGGAATTTTTTCAGATAAGTCCCAGAAGAAGTTGGACGAGCCAGGTCCATCAAAGTAAGAGTTCTGACGCCAGAAGATCAGTAGGCGGTCGGTTGATAACATTCTATCATGTCTGGCCAACTATTGCCTCAGACAAGTGTGTACTACAGATAATAGAACAAGGATACGCTCTCAAGTTCCACCATCAACTGCGAGAAAGATTCCTGATCAACGATCAAGAAGACCCTTGCCTTCTTTCCCTAGTTCAAGAATTTCTGGAGAAAGGGGCTTGGAAGCAGTTCTAGTCCGATAATATGGCTATGGGGTTTATTCAAGAATTTTTCCCGTTCCCAAGCCAGGAGGCAGATGGCAGTTGATTATCGATCTTCGGTTCCTGAACCGTTGTCTGAACAAGATCCACTTCAAAATGGTCAATATAGGATCAGTAATGGCAGTACTTCAACAAGGTGAAGTCATGGCTTCCTTGGACCTGAAGGACGCATATCTGCATGTTCCTATAGCTCCTTCTTCCAGAAGATTCCTGAGATTAGCCATTCGTCATCAAGGGACTGTCAGACTTTTTCAGTTTTGTGCCATGCCCTTTGGTCTCTCCCCGGCACCAAGAATCTTCACAAAGATTATGGTAGTGATTGTTGCCTATCTTCGTCTTCAATCAATTTACATTTTTCCTTATCTAGACTGGCTGATTGTTGCACCCACATCCAGACTTCTGCGGGAACATCTATTTACAACTGTCCAGTTGGTTCAGAATCTGGGATTCATCATAAATTGGGAGAAATCTCATCTGGTGCCTTCACAAACAAGATTGTGTCTAGGCTTTCATATAGATTCAAGCAACCTAATGTTATTTTTACCTCAAGAGAAGGGGACTGCAATTCAAGAAGAGGTCCGTCACCTGATAAAATCTCCATGTCTGACGGTACACAGGATCATGAAATCCCTGGGTCACCTTCCTGCAACCATAGATGCCATTTTTTGGGCCAAGGCTCATATAAGAGTGCTTCAACAGGATATGTTAGCAGCTTGGGATCGAAACCCATACAAACTACACATGAAGGTTTATCTCAGACCACAGACAAAGAAGGATCTGGAATGTGGCTAAAGGGCTCAAACTTGTGCAGAGGATTCAACATCCAATACAAGAATCCAGTAGTCATCACTACAGATGCCTCAGCACAGGGCTGGGAAGCCCATCTCTTGAATACCGGGGTCCAAGGAAGTTGGAACACCAAAGATAGATCCCTTTCTTAAAACTTTCAGGAATTAAGAGCCATCCGTCTTGCTCTATCTACATTTCAAAGATTAGATTACAGGGAGAGCAGTGCTCATACAGTCAGACAATCTTCCATCAGTTTATTATGTGAACAAGCAAGGGGACATGAGAAGCAGGACTCTTCTAGCAGAGTGCAGAAGAATATTTCTTTGGGCACAAGAATTCCAGTTAGAATTGAGAGTGATTCATATAAAAGGATCCTTGAATCTTCAAGCAGAGTCGAACATATCGATTCTTCCTACAGAATGGAAGCAAAATCAGAGGTACTTCCAGTGGATCATCAACAAGTGGGGAGTTCCAAAAATGTATCTAATGGCAACCCGGGCCAATCAGAAGCTGCAGAACTTTGCTTCCCTGAATCGACTGGATCATTCTTCAATAACTGATGCCTTCTCGATCACCTGGAAGGAGAAATTGCTTTACATATTTCCCCCAGTACCAATGATTCAGAAAGTGTTACAGAATATTTTAGTAGATCGCCCCAGAATAATTCTAATAGCCCCGTTCTAGTCTCGTAAGGGCTTGGTTCCCTCTGTTGCTACAGCTCTCAAAGGGAGAGTTCTGGGAGCTACCGCCTCACCGAGACATCCTACTCCAGAAAGGCCTCCATCATCCAGCCTTAGTGAAACTCCATCTTACGGCTTGGCTGCTGAAAGAACCCGATTAATAGAAAGAGGGTTTTCAAGGTCTGTCATATCTACTCTCTTGTCTGCTAGAAAACAATCTACAAACAAGACTTATGAAAGAATATGGAAGAAGTTTTTAGAATGACTGACTGAATCCAGTTTTTCTACTATTGACATCCCTTGCATTCTGCAATTTCTACAGGATGGATTTCAAAAGGGCCTAAAAATTAATATTTTAAAAGTTTATGTCACTGCAATCATCTGTATGACTGAAGGCAAGTTCTCTCATCACCCCTTGATAAAGATTTTTAAGGGCCTTTAAAAATCTTAGACCAGAGATTAGGGCTCCTATTCATATCTTGGACTTGGCTCTTGTCTTAAAGAGTCTTAAAAAATCTCCATTTGAACCTTTGAAGGACACAGACCTTAAATGGCATGCAAAGTTCTCTTTCTTACCGCTATAACTTTAGACAAGAGATTGGGCAAGTTCCAAGCTTTGTCCTCAAGACCTCCTTACCTCAGGTTTCTTCCAGATGGAGTACTACTTAGAACCTTACCATCATACATACCTAATGTGTCTTGAGCATCAATAGAGAAGCCTTTCTTCCAGTCTTTTTTCCTGAGCTATCTGATGAGGAACAACAGCTTCTACATACCTTGGATGTTAAAAGGGCATTTCCGATCTACCTGCAGAAAATTGAGCCCTTTAGAGTTACAGAAAACCTGTTTGTGCTCTTTTCAGGCCCTAGAAAGGGCCAGAAGGCCTCAAAAGATACCTTGGTGAGATGGCTAAAATCAGCTATCTTAGAAGCCTACAAACTTGAAGGTTCCTCTTCTCCATTTCCTATTAAAGCTCATTCCACACGTTCTACAGCTACTTCATGGGTGGAGAATGCTCAAGTGTCTTTGAATGACACCTGCAATGCTGTTTCGTGGTCATCTTCTTCCACCTTCGTAAGGCATTACAGGCTTGACATCAATGCATGGAGTTCAGCCTTTGGCACTGGCGTTCTAAATGCAGCTATGAATTCTTAATACCCCCCTATTCTTGGCAACTTAGATCCCTTCGGTGCTGCCAAGGACGAAATAGAAAAGTGAAATTTGGGGTTACCTGGAATTTTGCTTTCCTTGATTCCGAAGGCAACACATAATACCCTACCCCAAAAATTATTTTGTCGCAGTAATTAGTGTCTATTTATTTCATAGCGATAGTAAAGGAGGGAGGTCCTGTTATAGCCTGGTGAGTTAATCATGATAATTGTTGTTTTATTGTATCGAGGTGGGTTGGTCCTAGAATGGAGTTAAAGTGAGGTATTAACCCTTCAGTGCTGCCTTCGGACTCAAGGAAAGCAAAATTCCAGGTAACCCCAATTTTCACTATATATATATACAGTATATCTATCTATCTATCTATCTATGTATCTATCTATCTATCTATCTATCTATCTATCTATCTATCTATCTATCTATCTATCTATCTATCTATATACAGTGAAGGAAATAAGTATTTGATCCCTTGCTGATTTTGTAAGTTTGCCCACTGTCAAAGACATGAACAGTCTAGAATTTTTAGGCTAGGTTAATTTTACCAGTGAGAGATAGATTATCTAAAAAAAACAAAAAAAAACAGAAAATCACATTGTCAAAATTATATATATTTATTAGCATTGTGCACAGAGAAATAAGTATTTGATCCCATTGGCAAACAAGACAATACTTGGTGGCAAAACCCTTGTTGGCAAGCACAGCAGTCAGACGTTTTAAGTAGTTGATGATGAGGTTTGCACACATGTTAGATGGAATTTTGGCCCACTCCTCTTTGCAGATCATCTGTAAATCATTAAGATTTCGAGGCTGTCGCTTGGCAACTCGGATCTTTAGCTCCCTCCATAAGTTTTCGATGGTATTAAGGTCTGGAGACTGGCTAGGCCACTCCATGACCTTAATGTGCTTCTTTTTGAGCCACTCCTTTGTTGCCTTGGCTGTATGTTTAGGGTCATTGTCGTGCTGGAAGATCCAGCCACGAGCCATTTTTAATGTCCTGGTGGAGGGAAGGAGGTTGTCACTCAGGATTTGATGGTACATGGCTCCATCCATTCTCCCATTGATGCGGTGAAGTAGTCCTGTGCCCTTAGCAGAGAAACACCCCCAAAACATAATGTTTCCACCTCCATGCTTGACAGTGGGGACGGTGTTCTTTGGGTCATAGGCAGAATTTCTCTTCCTCCAAACACGGCGAGTTGAGTTAATGCCAAAGAGCTCAATTTTAGTCTCATCTGACCCCAGCACCTTTTCCCAATCACTCTCAGAATCATCCAGATGTTCATTTGCAAACTTCAGACGGGCCTGTACATGTGCCTTCTTGAGCAGGGGGACCTTGCGGGCACTGCAGGATTTTAATCCATTATGGCGTAATGTGTTACCAATGGTTTTCTTGGTGACTGTGGTCCCAGCTGCCTTGAGATCATTAACAAGTTCCCCCGTGTAGTTTTCGGCTGAGCTCTCACCTTCCTCAGGATCAAGGATACCCCACGAGGTGAGATTTTGCATGGAGCCCCAGATCGATGTCGATTGACAGTCATTTTGTATGTCTTCCGTTTTCTTACTATTGCACCAACAGTTGTCTCCTTCTCACCCAGCGTCTTACTTATGGTTTTGTAGCCCATTCCAGCCTTGTGCAGGTCTATGATCTTGTCCCTGACATCCTTAGAAAGCTCTTTGGTCTTGCCCATGTTGTAGAGGTTAGAGTCAGACTGATTAATGGAGTCTGTGGACAGGAGTCTTTTATACAGGTGACCATGTAAGACAGCTGTCTTTAGTGCAGGCACCAAGTTGATTTGGAGTGTATAACTGGTCTGGAGGAGGCTGAACTCTTAATGGTTGGTAGGGGATCAAATACTTATTTCTCTGTGCACAATGCAAATAAATATATATAATTTTGACTATGTTATTTTCAGGTTTTTTTTTAATATAATCTATCTCTCACTGGTAAAATTAACCTAGCCTAAAAATTCTAGACTGTTCATGACTTTGACAGTGGGCAAACTTACAAAATCAGCAAGGGATCAAATACTTATTTCCTCCACTGTATATATATATACACATATATACTGGCTTACATAGAACAAAGTTACTATATGCCTTGATTAGAGAATGATCACACAGGGATAGATGTCTCATCAACAGGCGAAGAGACGTTTGCATATTATGAAATACCCTATGGCCTCATGCACATGGACGTATTACAGATCTGCGCTGTATGGATCCATAATACTGTACCCATATCTGTTACCTCTGTGTCCGCCTGCTTTTATATTGAGGTTCATGTAATGCTCAGTCTCATATTGTATAATGGGGATATTCTTACCTAGAAGCATAGCTTTGCTGAAGGAGGCACCATACAGCGATACAGTGCCTATGGGTCTAATACGAACCCATAGGTACTCCATGCTTTGCCATACAGGATCTATTCATACAGCAGAGCTCTATGGGTCAATAGCAAGATCTCATAAATCTCACCAGTGGAGCCTAGAGCAGTTAATGACGTCCTTTCTTTTGGAATGAAAAGTTCAGAAATTAGTTATTCCAATTAATTCACGCTGAATAATAAATGTAACACTATGAAACAAAAAGTTGAAAAATGATTGCCACTCAACAATTGTAAACTAACCTGTCGCTTTCCATTAGGATCCATATGTTTCTGTTTATCATAATCTAACTTTTCTTCTTTAGCTAAAGATAGGCGTCTTGATTTGTAACTAATGCTTTGTCGTCTACCTTGCTGTTTTCCTGCAGACTTCAAGGAGTCTGATCCAACCCTCATCTGCTGATCTTGAGGAGCTGCCTCCTTATCCCTATGAGACTGAACGCTAGGCTTAGTGGTCGCTATAATAACTTCTTCATTAAATTTAGCTTTGTCTTTCCCTGAAGATGACAGGGTTCTAGATATCTTGGCTACTGCTTTTCTTTGGTTGGAAGCATTACTGAACATTTCTGGATTTGGTTGACTTGTGTTTTCTGCGAACAATTTACTTTCTGATTTTTGACTTGAAATGAATGTTGTTTTGCTGGATTTTTTACCAGCTTCTTTGGCCAACTTTGTTTTACTAGAAACTGTGCTGGGCCTTCTTCCTCTACTCTTCAGAGACTTCATTTTTGCTTTTTTGTCATTTTCCTCTGTTACATCCTCTTGATTTAGTAAAAACAAAACAGTTTTACTTTCTGGCCTTCCATTTTCCTGTATAACAAAAAAAAATAACTTACTGAGCTGAGAACAGTGACAGAATCATGCTATCAATGCTATTTATTATAATATACGTGGTACAGTATAAACAAGATATAACAATCCTAATCTATACCACCACCCACTTACCTAAACATACATATAAACGTTGCAATACAAACACGCTCAATATTTCTGTCCCACTCCCTCCTAAATATAACTGTCCCTGAACACTACGGGTTAACAAGAGAGGTGGAGGATAAAGGATTACCAGGGGATTATCAGGTAAAGGGTTAACAATGGGAATGTGCAGGCAGGTGGGAAAGGGTTAACCAGGGATGTGTACCGGGGATGTGCAGGTAGGTAAAGGGTTATCTAGGGGATGTGCAGGTACTTAAAGGGTTAACTAGGGCAGGTGATGTGAGGGTTAACTAAGGAACAGGGATTGTGCAGGCAGTTGGGAAAGGGTTAGGGTATGTTCACATGGCTTACTTTCAAACGTTTTTCGGGCCGTAAATGGCCAAAAAACGGGCGAAAAATCGGAAGCAGAATGTCTCCAAACATGATTTCAATGGAAAAAACTGTGTTCTGTTCCAACGGGCCGTTTTTAAAAAAAACAAAAACCTGCGAAAAAGAAGTGCATGTCACTTCTTGAGATGTTTTTGGAGACGTTTTTCATTGACTCTATAGAAAAACCGACACAGGGTTATTTAAACCCTGTCGGTACGCTCGTAAATGGGGGCGAGTGGCGCCCTTAGGCTATGTTCATACACGTAACAAAATACAGCTGAAAATACTGAGCTGTTTTCAAGGGAAAACAGCTCCTGATTTTCCGCTGTTTTTTAATTAACTAGCGTTTTTTTACGGCCGTTTTTGGAGCTGTTTTCTATTAAGTCAATGAAAAACGACTCCCAAAACGGCTCAAGAAGTGGCATGCACTTCTGCTTTTTACTGGGTGTCTTTTTACGTTATTTGAAAATGAGGCAGAAAATAACGCCCCGTCGGAACAGAACGCCATATTTCCCATTGAAATCAATGGGCAGATGTTTGTAGGCGTTCTGCTTTAGTTTTTCAGCCATTTTTCGGGTCGTTTACGGCCCGAAAAATGGCTTAAAATAGCCCGTGTGAACATACCCTTAGGGTTAATGCACATGGCTGTATTACATCTCCAGGCATGAGCCGTATTATTAGTGCCAAGGTGGGGATTGAGTTATATCCTATGTGATCAGGAATGCCTTTGACAAAGCAGGATTTGGAAAAGTCTCTCCTGGACTACCAGAACAGGACTTAATCCCTCCTGATCCAATCCCACCCATGGCTCTAAATATATGACCCATGCACAGACTTGTGAACCCAGACTAAAGGGTTATTGGTTATTGGTCGCGACTTCAGGCAGGGTACAGTTGCCTAAGCAAAAAAACTGCCTGCTAACCCAACCCTGTCTGCCAGTCCCGATCTGGGAAAGACTGGTTGCTAGGGAAGCGTGTATGCCTGTAGCAGTCCATAGCAACAGATTTGTCGCAAATGGCTTTGCAGCTCAAAGCTGGATCGGCACTGGGCTGTCAGCAAAGAAAGAGAAAAAGATTGGCAGAAGACAAGCCATGTCAAGAGTTTTCCACAGATCATTTGTACTTTCTATAGTAACATCTTACCTCGAGTTCTACCACATCAGGATCTTTTGACGTCCTGCAAGTAAAAGATATCCCATACAGATTAAAGTGTCATCATAAGACATTACACCCTTCAAAATCTTAATGCCTATAAAGTGTAAAACTGTGAATTGTATACAGCATTGTAAACATTTTCTGTCATCTAAAATAAAGTGCAGAATAGCAAAATAATAAAGGAGGACTTCTTTTTTGGAAAAAAAATTAGGTTGAATATTAAAGGGGTTTTCCCATGAGGGACATTTATGTTATATCCACAGGATATGTCATACATTTTATATAGATGCGGGACCTCTGGGACCTGCCCCTATCCCTAGAACGGAGACCCCTAAACCTCTAAATGCCGTTCTACCTTTTTCTGCTGCAGCTGCCTCCCGGCTACTTCCTGACTATATGGTTGGGAGTACGAAAACAGGGTAGTTCACTGAGCTATGCAGTTTACGTACTCCCGACCATATAGGCAGGAAGTGGCCGGGAGGCAGCTGCAGCAGAAAACGGTAGAATGGGGTTTATGGGGCCCTGTTCTAGAGATAGGTGAAGGTCCCAGAGGTGGGACCCGCATCTATCTGACATTTATGACATATCCAGTGGATATGTCATAAATGTCCCTGATGGGAAAACCCCTTTAATGCTCGGGTTTATGGGGCCCTGTTCTAGAGATAGGTGAAGGTCCCAGAGGTGGGACCCGCATCTATCTGACATTTATGACATATCCAGTGGATATGTCATAAATGTCCCTGATGGGAAAACCCCTTTAATGCTCGGGTTTATGGGGCCCTGTTCTAGAGATAGGTGAAGGTCCCAGAGGTGGGACCCGCATCTATCTGACATTTATGACATATCCAGTGGATATGTCATAAATGTCCCTGATGGGAAAACCCCTTTAATGCTCAATATTACAAAAGTATCCAAGGATCAGGCAGAGAACTGGGCAATGTTAGAAACCCTTCTTGTGATAAAAAAGAGAATTATTTGATACCTGCTGATACATTTGTCCATATATGCAGCTGTAAACTTCCATAACGATTTTCCACCTTCTCCTTGCCTGATTCAAGGGATAAGCGGTACATTTATAACCATTAGGTAATGCTGAGAGCTACATTATAAAAAAAAAATGCAAGCCTGGTGGACCAAGCCCATCGATGTAAGCAATTGACCTCCATTGCTTATCTGGAGGTACATGCAGAGGAAACAACCATAAAAAGGGAAGCTCGGAAACTGAGGTTTGCTTATAGCAGTGCCCTTCAGGGCTAAACAATAGTGGGCACAAAGAAGTCGTTGAAAGTTAACAACCTATTAAAGAACTGTTGTCGTTTTTTCCTACTCAATTTGTGAGCATGTACAGAACTATTCTACAAAAGCTGCAGCATAGTCAAAAAATCCAATATGGTAGTATACATACTTACCCTGGATCCAAATCATATGT
Source organism: Rhinoderma darwinii (assembly GCF_050947455.1). NCBI lineage: Eukaryota > Metazoa > Chordata > Amphibia > Anura > Rhinodermatidae > Rhinoderma > Rhinoderma darwinii. Next base: position 313,860,110 of record NC_134691.1, read on the forward strand.
GAAGGAGATCTCAGAAAAATCTGTGTCCCCTTCTTTCTGTATTTTAGCTTTTTTGTGAAGAGTAGATACAGGAAAATCTGCAAGGTGCGCTGCCTCTTCCTTGATAAATCATTATTAAAATAAGATAAAGCAACATACAAAAGCATCTACCTGAGAAAAATAATGAGAACTGACATATACAGCATGGAACATAAATAATAATATTAATAATAATATGAAAATAAGTCATTAGTTATGCATCCTTTAATCGTCAATGTATTACACATTATTATCTGCGAGCAAATTGATGTCCTGGTAACTATATGAATAGTGTTTTTTTCAGAATGGACCACTTTAGGTTTGTCCCCTCTAAAGTGATCCTTAAGAATGTCCAATGCACTTGCATAAGTGCATACTAGAAATTCAGTCAAATCGGTAAAAACCTAAAGCTAGGGCTACAAGGCGACTTTTGCCTTCCATAGAAAATAATTGAGTAGCAGTCCAGTGGCGTAACTGAAATCCCACAGGTCCCGGGGAAATATTTTGCACCTGGGGCCCAATCAAACCCACCCCCTCCCAAATTATTGCTCGGATGTGCGGGCACCAGTGGCATTGCTAGTCTTAGAGACAACAAAGCCATAAGACAATTTTCTATGTATACTAATATACCTCTAAATTATACAGTCATAAAGTTACCAAATAATACCGCCAGCGTATGACCATATAGAGACCTAATAATACAAGAACAAATATCACCATACTGTTACTGAACAAAACCCAGTATACCAGGGCCAATATTACCAGTGATACAACTATACAAGGGACGAATAATATCTCCACATCATGACCACATATTACCACTACATAGTGACTGAATAATACTACCATACTGTTACTAAACAATACGCCACACCATGACCACATATTATTACTACATAGTAATAATACTCCATGAATAATACCAATATTACCAATGATACGTCTTTACAAGGGACAAACAGCATCACCATTACATGACTACATATTACCGCCGACTGAACAATACCATCATAGGCCCTGTTCACACGGAGTTTTTTGACACGTTTTTTGACGCAGAAAACGCGTCGGAAAACGCGCCAAAAACGACCCAAAATGACTCCCATTGATTTCAATGGGAGACGGAGGCGTTTTTTTACCGCGAGTAAAAAAAACGCCTTGCGGCAAAAAGAAGGGACATGACCCTTTTTGATGCGGTTTCCGCGTCCAAAACCGCATTGAAAGCAATGGGGACACGTCAAAAAACACCTCGAACTAGTGAGGTGTTTTCTGACGAGTATATTGCCGAGTGTTTTGGAGGAGTTTCTTGCAGGAGTCGTCTCCTGCTGCTAGTCCAGCCCAGAAAGGGGCTGTCATTTCCTGTCTGCTCGTGGAGCCTGAAAAACATCGTGGACAGAACTCAGGGATACAGAAAACCGAAGTCCTTCATCCAAATCGAATACAAGTAAGTGCAATTGCTCCTATGCTCCATACATGCTATACATGTATGGAGCTGTGAATTTTTTTTTTTAGATTTATTTTTTTCATTTTTTTTTTCAATTTTTTTTTTCACATTTTTTTTTAAATTTTTTTTTCACATTTTTTTTTTATTTGTAATTTTTTAATTTTGTTATGCAGTTGTTCATGTATGTCATCTCTTTTTTATTTATTTTTTAACATTTCAGGAACAGAAATGACGACAGCAGAGGTGTACCACCGAATGGACATTGATGTTGGGAAATTGATTCAAGAAGTAAGTATACTTTTTTTTTTTTTATGTGGGCCTGTTCACATCAGCGTGGTTTCCGCTGAGGGGTTCCGTCGGTGCTTTCAGTCAGGGGAACCCCTCAACGGAAAGGCAAGTGTGAAGTGGTGACAGATCCGTTGCTAATGGTTTCTGTTTGTCCCCGTTGTGCAAAGGGTTCTGTCGTTTCGACGGAACCAATACCGCAGTGTAGGGAATCCCATTAGCAACGGATCCATCAGCATTGAAGTCAATGATGATGCAAACAGAAAACAATGTTTTTTTTAATGTGGGCCTGTTCACATCAGCGTGGTTTCTGCTGAGGGGTTCCGTCGGTGCTTTCAGTCAGGGGAACCCCTCAACGGAAAGGCAAGTGTGAAGTAAGTTCCGTTTGCATCACCATTCATTTCAATGGTGACAGATCCGTTGACAGAAGGATGTCAGGCTGGGTTCACACGACCATGTTACGTCTGTAATGTACGGAACGTATTTCAGCCGGAAGACCCGGACCGAAGACAGTGCAGGGAGCCGGGCTCCTAGCATCATAGTGATGTACGACGCTAGGAGTCCCTGCCTCGCTGCCGGACAACTGTCCCTGTAATCATGTTTTCAGTACGGGACAGTAGTTCCACGCAGAGGCAGGGACTCCTAGCGTCGTACATCACTATGATGCTAGGAGCCCGGCTCCCTGCACTGTGTTCGGTCCGGGTCTTCCGGCCGAAATACGTTCCGTACATTATGGACGTAACATGGTTGTGTGAACCCAGCCTCATGCGTGTGAAAACCTTGGCAAAAACCGCCTGGAAAACTGCCTCAAAAACCACGTCAAAAACCACATCAAACATGAAAACCTCCAGGGTCAGTTTTTACAGGAGGAATTTTCCTCCTGCAAAAAACTCCGTGTGAACAGGGCCATACTGTTACTGAATAAAAACCACTATACAAAAACCAATATTACCACCATACATTGACAATATAGTGGTAGATGCCAGTTCTACACAGTTGCTCTGTAGACCATATAAGTGAATACAGTACAGTTATGTTTCAAATCAAATTATTGAATTACAACAAAACTTGGATATACAATATGCATTTTACACGGGCTACTAGTATGGTGAAACTTCACGCAGGGAGTAAGTAGGCGAAATCCATCAGGGTATATTATTTGAGAAAAACAATAGAAAAATCAAAGAATATAAACATGGTGTAGGTGGTATAAGAAGCATACAGAGAATAAACATATGCATATAAATATATAAATTACATAGATGAACATAGAGACATCCTCGGTGTATGTCAAACCACTAAGTTCTAATGATAAACCAAAGCAAAGAATAAGAATAAGGGCCCGAGCACTCCTCCACCACATAAAGAGGTTACAATATTGCTAAATAATAAGAGACGTTTGGGGCCACCATAGATCGTACCTAAGGAGACGAAATCTTATCAAATTGTGCTACAGTATCATGCCTAAAGCGTTGATCTTTTCGTAAACCAAAATTTTATTCATACGATTTTTTACCGCCGTAAGTGAAAGTAAAGGTCGTCTCCAGTTTGGAGCTATATGTATGCGAGCTGACATCATAAGGAGTTGAAGTAATTTAAAGGTAGGGTAAGAAAGACCGTCTGGTTTAACCCCTAGTAGACAAACCTCAGGAGCTATCTCTATGTGTGTATTCATCACTGAGTAAAGCAAGTGTCACAACGTCCAAAAGCATTTGACTTTATAACAGGTTAACCATGTGTGTAGATGAGTGCCGGGATCCACACAACCTCTAAAGCATGTGTCAGGAATATCAGGATACATGGTGTGTATTCTGGTCGGTACCATATAGATTCTATGTAATAACATAAGGGAAGTCTCCATCAGGGTGACTTGTAAACTTCCTTTGCTAGAAGCAGTGAAATGAAACTCCATTGCTCTCGATCAAGTTGGATCCCCAGCTTTTCCTCCCATTTGATCATGAATGGCAATTTGTCTCCAGGAGGTGGACAATTTAAACTAGTATACATAAAAAATAATGATCCCGGTAAGTTAGCTCTAAAAAGACATAGGGATTCCATAGGTGCGAATTCTAATTTAGGTGAAACAGAGGTGATTTAAAAAAAAAAAATGCAGAATCTGTTGTGCACGGATACAGTATAGTTATATCCAGTGTCTCACAGGTGACGTCTTCCCTGATTGGAGTCGTTCACATTCCCTATCCTTTTCCATCCGGCCCACGCCACCATAACGACTTCTTCCAGCCATGACTCGTCTCTGCAGTCTTTTAAGCACAGACATCTTTGGCTTCTTTATTTTTCACCCCACCTATTCTCCACCTCTACACAAACTCGCCATCCATAGTGACCCAGAGGATAATAATGGCCTTCTTGGTGTCCCACACAGAAATAGTATCCCCTTTTTAGTTACTTTACTATTAAACATTTTTTGGGAAAAATAGACGCAGGTCCAAGTTGCATTAAAGGTGCACCAAATTCGAATGTGTGACTGTGACTGGAAATCATGTGACCAAAGTCGTGGTGTTGCCCGAGCCCTAAAGCTTCTCCAAATTTTACACATTCAAATTATTGTAGCTAACCAAAATGCCCTTTCAACTATTCCACACCTCCCAACTGTATCGGATCCGGTGGGACAATCCCGGATTCCGGGCGTTGTCCCGGGAAGCCAGTGGTATGTCTCTGCTTCTAATGGTAGAGCAGGGAGCCATCAGCTCCCTGCTCCACCATTATCTATGTAATGCAGGATGTGAGCGGCTCGGCACAGACAGGCTCGATGCAGTGACATCATTGTGCCGGTCTGTGCTTAGCCACACACTGCACACACCGGAGGGGCAGAGGGATCTCCCCCACCCGTTGTGGGAATGAGTTATGTGAGTATTTATTTTACATTTTATTATTATGCATGGGTGCATTATACTGGTTATATGGGCATTATACCGTGTTAGGGCAGCTATAAAGGCATTACACTGTGTCTGGGAGGCACTATGGGGTATTATACTGTGTGGGGCAGCTATGGGGCATTATACTTTGTGGTGGCCACTATGGGGGCATTGTACGGTGTGGAGGCCACTGTAGGGACATTATACTGTGTGGGGGCACTATGGGGCATTTTACTGTGGGGGGCTTTATGGGGGCATTATACTGCAGGGAGACAATATGGGAGCATGATACTGAGTGGGCTAAACTAAGTGTGTATGGGTGGGAATTGGGCAGGGTTAGGGGCGTGGCTTAACTGGGAAATATTTGCTGCTTTGCGCCCCGCATCGGTTTTCCCTCTTTGCAATACTTGATAGTTGGGAGGTAAGCTATTCTATTAAACGCTTTCATTATTATGCAGTTATATCTGTTTGCATGACATACGTCTCATAATCCAGACACATAACTGACTAACAGTGGTGGCAGTCAAGCACTTTTTCATTAGTACTATGCTTATTCTGAGGGGAACTGCTAACACGAGAGGAGTATTCATTCTTCACTTCTGTGTGGGAGTAAGTGAATTCTGTGGATGCAACGGCTTATTCAGCAGAAAAATTACTATGAAATGTACCCATTAGATGAAACTGTAATAAAATTGTTGTTTGGTTTTTTTTTTGTCATCCAGAACCATCAACCACATCCCTTCACTCATGAAAAGCCACCAGCTCCATCTTGCGTGCAGTCTTAATCAGCATGTTTTATATTTCGGTTGACCTTTTTATTAACCGTTTTAAATAAGCATAGTTAACAACTCTTTTCAATACACACGGATCCTATAAAAACATATACCACATGGTAAATGGCAGACATCTGCAACTATATGCCTATGTCTGGAACATACATTTGACGACATTCTTCAAACATGAACGCCAAGCGTATACACCCCGAATATGATGTGAACAGAGCCTAGAGGAGTATATCGCCAAAATACTCCATTTCTGTTTTTGCACAAATCATTGTAGAATGATATAATAATTATTGCACTGGGGCCCAGGAGCATAAATTATGTCTCTCTTGTGCTTTATGTATATGGCCCCATTCACAACCGAATGTAAAGTCTGCTCTTACAAAATAGTTTTCTCCATTTAGGGACAAAAAATTGGGAAATGAATGCAGCAAGACCCACACCATTAATAACACACCTCAGGATGCCCAGGTCCTTCTGTCATAAGGAAAACTATAAAACAATTTGAAATGAAGCATCATTCTTATGTAGATATCAGCCGCACATTACCTGTAATTCTGCTTTGTCTTGACTTTTGGATAGTTTTGTAACTTTTTCAACTTCTTCTGATCCGCAGCTAAAAATGGCTTCCCTTTTTAATCTGAAAGTGAAAAGAAACAACCCATTAATGTTGTAACCAATTCCGCAATACTCAGACTGGCAGAATTCCATGTTTTAGGAAATACTTTTTTTCCAAGGCTTTTTATGCATATTTTATATTATTGTAATGGGTGTTTTTTCAGGATAATGTAGCACTGAGGCTGGGTTCACACGACCATGTTACGTCCGTAATGTACGGAACGTATTTCGGCCGGAAGACCCGGACCGAACACAGTGCAGGGAGCCGGGCTCCTAGCATCATAGTGATGTACGACGCTAGGAGTCCCTGCCTCGCTGCAGGACAACTGTCCCGTACTGTAATCATGATTACAGTACGGGACAGTAGTTCCACGCAGAGGCAGGGACTCCTAGCGTTGTACATCACTATGATGCTAGGAGCCCGGCTCCCTGCACTGTGTTCGGTCCGGGTCTTCCGGCCGAAATACGTTCCGTACATTACGGACGTAACATGGTCGTGTGAACCCAGCCTGAGTATATTTTATTACTTTTAATGAAAGGGGTTGTCCACTACTGGACAACTGAAGACCTATCCACAGGATAGGTCATCAGTATATGATCTGTGTGGGTCCAAAACCTGAACGGAGCCTCCGACACAGATGTAAACATAGCTTAACTTACTGACAAACTTTTATTAAAGGAGCACTCCACGTTTTCGTTTTTTGTTTCCCCCTCCATTTGTACATTGGTGTTTCAGTGGGGTGCTGTGTGTAGAAATACTTACTGATCCGCACATCACGTAGTTTTCGAGTCCAGCGCCGCTCACGTGATCTTCCCTCTGACCTGTCTGGAATCACTGTGCGTTTGAGAAAACCAGAACTCAGGATCTCAATGCATTCCTATGGAGCCTCATTCCTGTGTCCATGCCATCCCCTGGATGTACTCCTATGTCCTAATGAGGTCAATAGACCGCAATTGGGACACAATGGTATACTCGTTTGCAGGAAGGTGTCATGAAATTTTTATTTTTTATCATATTGCTTTTAATATGATAATAACATAAATTTTATTTATTTGTGTTCTTGTGTTCTACTTTTTTCTTATTTTTACTTCTCTATGGGGGCTGCCATTTGTTTTTCATCTCTGTATGTGTCGATTAACGACACATACAGAGATGAAATACGGCACATACAACCCCATAGAGAGTGCGAACAGGAGCCGTTCCATTCACTGCAGCGTACGCCGTCTGTGTGGGAACGGCGCAGGCGCCGCTCCCACACAGACCAAAACGAAGCTCGTTCGCAGAGGGAAATCCGGCGCCATTTTCATGTGGATCGGAAGCCGCGACCGGACAGTAAGATGACGACTTCCGGCCGCGGCTTCCGGCCATATGTTCAAGGAAGCGAAGGCGCAAGGAATAGCAGCGGAGGCAGCAGCGGCGGCAGGAGCAGGTAAGTTATGTTCGTGTATGTGATGTGTGTATTATGTTCGTGTATGTTTGTGTTATACTGTCTGCTGATCACTGTATCTAATCCTCCTACACTATGCAGTCGTTCAGAAAATGGCGGCACACAGTGTAGGAGGTTTGAAGACTCAAACCCCTCCTTCTCCTAGCACTAGCCAGAATAAGGGAGGGGGGATTGTGTGAGGACACTAGAGAGAGTGTGTCTACCCCAAATTTGCAGCATAAAGCAATGAGGTTGCTTTACCACATTGACCATGCTGCAATTTTGGGAACTGCTCCCTCTAGTGGCCAGCACATGGCAATGTTATAAATTAGAATCAAATTTATAGTATTTCCTGACTTGTGAAAAAATTAAAAAAATTAAAACAATGTGTAATCACTTAAATAATAATTGTTTAACTAAAAAAAAAAAAAGATTCTAGCGACACATTCCCTTTAAATTAGACAGCATAAAAGTAGAGAAGACTGGCAGAAACTGCGCCAAATTTTATCATAGTGACGCACGCTGTGTGATAGATTTGGTGCATTATTCTAGACATGTTAGACACTTTTATCTTCTTTACGGCACCTTGTGTTTGACTTACTTTACACCAATAAGGTGCATTTTACGACTCTTCAATGCCCCCATTTCCAGACACTTTTCAGAACTGTCTAGCGAGGCACAAAAAGTGTATAAAAAAACATAACAAATCTGGTGCATAGCATGTACGACCATTTTTTGGCACAATTTGAGCCAGAATTCTGGCGCATTTTGCTTAGTAGATCTCCCCTATTGTAGAATGAGTTATTTTTTTAATCACACTTTTTACCACTTTCGTGTTACAATTTTCTTTGTGGACACTGTAGTGTGTGTCACATGAAACTGCAATGTGGATAATACTTTTTGGTCACTGTTATGGGGACACTACAGTATGGCAGAACTTCCTATGTTGAAAAACTGAGCACCGCTGATGACAAGAAAACAGCAGAAGGGTTGGCAGAGGGCCAGGATGTTTTATTAATGTTTTATTATGTGGTTGTCAGGAAGGTCCAGGAGGGACCACTGCATGTCAAAGTGCTAAGTTTTACATCTGTAAAATGGATATTGTTAACACTACTTACTCAGGAGTTATGACGCTAGATGTCAGAGTCGATGGAGTTGGTTCTACATCCGTTTCTAGCCTGTCTTCCAAACTTGGGTTTTCCAAAGAAGAAGACTTCTGGCCTGCCTAAATGACGGCAAAATAAAATTTCAAAGCCAAGTTAGTACTGTAAAAAGATAGTGATAATGAGAGATAGATAGATAGATAGATAGATAGATAGATAGATAGATAGATAGATAGATAGATAGATAGATAGATAGATAGATAGATAGATAGATAGATATGAGATAGATAGATATGAGATAGATAGATATGAGATAGATAGATAGATAGATAGATAGATAGATAGATAGATAGATAGATAGATAGATAGATAGATAGATAGATAGATAGATAGATAGATAGATAGATAGATAGATAAAAGGCAGCAATAATTCTTTCTCTTTTTTTTTTTTCCCTTTTAGCAACAGTTGACAGCAAGCCCAAATTGGATGACAAGTCCCATACGATATACAGGTATAATACTGACCTTCCAATCAAGCAGTTTCTTTAGCTCAATTTCTAAAATCCCTTTCTCCTGCAAGAGAGCTTGGTAGTTTGTTTTTACTTTGACATATTTCTAAAAGAATTAACAAAAATTAGTTCACGATAATAAATAGAGAATCTATACATATAGAAGCCACAATTTACAACAAATTACAGTAATTGTGTTCTTAGGAATCATTAAATGAACGCTTCAGGCAAAACTGATACCCTGTGTAATGCCTAGTGCAATGCCTGAGGGGCGGAGCATGACTTGTCTTTTTGATGTTCTTTGAATATTTGTGTCATGCCCCGCCCCCTCAGGCGCTGCACTGGGCATTACACAGGGTATCAGTTTTGGCCTGGAGTGTTTTATTATAGGGCAATAACAATTTTGTCGCACAGTGATGACACTGTAGCTGCACACCCATATAATTCTATTGGCAGATTAAATATCTATTACCAGCTTATTATTGTACCCAATATGAACATATAGAACGAGAAAAGAAAATCTAGGCTGCTCTGAGAGGTCTTCAAAGGAGAAGATCTTAATATAAACATGAATCATATATCATGACATGGATTTGAGACTTACATTTTCAGTTTCTTCTTGCTCCTTTGCAAGCCTATTTATTAAAAAAAATGGCATACAAGATAAATGCAAGGAGCAACAATGCTGAATGTGCAGGAACAGTAATTTCAGGACAAAAATTGTGCAATTACAAAGTAATCACCCCCTCCCCATTATTGGATATTTGTCATTCTGAGGGGGTTTATCATCTTTGCAATATTAGACAATAGGAGCCTGAGTATTTACATAGCACAGGTATTGAATTATGATGGCATTTATATAAGGGACAGAGTAACACCATATTACCGATGTGACAAAGTAACTGCCCGAAAACGAAGTGCCCAAAATCCCTGTCCTCTGCTTGAGAGCAGAACGAGCATACGCTGTTTTTCTCCATAAATTATCAGAAACAGCCGAGTGAGCGCATTTTGGACTACATAAAGTTATTGGATGGAGGTAACAGACACAAAAGAGAATCATTTTCTGGGCTTAGATGATTTTCAAAATTTTTCCTTTAAGAACTTAAAGAGGTATTCCCATCTTAGGCACAGGATATACCATAAATGCCTGATAGGTGAGGGTCCCACCTCTTGGACCCCCACTGCACGCAAGTGCAGCCACCTCTCCATTAAAGTGTATAGGGAAAGCTGTGGCAGGGAATCGACAAATAGGGGACGGACATTCTCTCAATAGGTGAGATGGTACCTACACCTAATGCCTAAGATCAGAATACCCCTTTAAGAATGACCTGTATCTAATATCTTATTATGCCTACTTACTTCTGTAGTTCTATGGCTTGGGCGTCAAACAGTTGACCAATGTCATGAATGATCTTTTCCAATACTTCTTTTGAACCTAGTGTAGAATCAGAGTCTTTTGCATTACATTGAATATTCACATTAGCAGTGAAGATTTACCAAATAGAGTGCACTAAGTAGTTAAAAAATACACAAAAATAAAATTATTTTTGACAGCAAACCTTGGAAACCGATTCTCTTGACCTCATTTTGCCTGCTGTGCTGAACACTTCTATTAGGCTCTGTTTACATTGGCGTCATGGTTTCCTTTTATGATGGAAGTCATGATGCTGTGCCCAGTCTGTTTTACCACACATCTAAATGGCGACCAAAGGCCCACATTGACTTATAATCGAGTCCATCAAGGTTGCGTCAAGGCTAGGATTGTTTTAGCAGCAAAACTACAGCTGCATGCTGCACCATTCGACGTAAAAAGTAACGGAACCTCCAACGGATCCTTCTAACGCCAATGTAAGATGTTTCTCAGAAAAAACATCAGCTGTCTACAGTATGGACAACAAGCTCATTTCAGCCTGCAAAAAGGTGCCCATCGTGTGGGCAGAGGGGGTCAACACGTCTCAGCCAGGAAATAGCACTGACTGAGAAATACTGAAACTTTGAGAGGTAGAGTTAGTAATAGGGGGAAATATTTAGGGGCTCCCTCATGGTAAGATTGCTGGGAATCCAATTATATTGATTCATTCTACCATAAATCTACCAAATACATTTCCTGTTTAACTAGAATAGCAGAAAACAAAACTTACGGTTATCGGTGTTGGCCATAAGTTCTTGAAGTTCTCTAAGCACACTTTCTGTGTATTGACTGTGGTCTAAAACATCAGGAGTAGTGAGATCTTATTACTGGACATACAGTATATGTGGTGAGGCTATTATCAGAGGACATCCCTCAGTGTATATCTACATACAATCTTACATTTATCCTTGAATACCATTGTGTTTGTTTTTTAAGGTCAATAGGTAATAAATCTGTGCTGATTAATTTCTTACTATATCTTTATAGTGGTCTGAGCTTTGTTTTTCTTTTGTATTTCTGTATAGATCTAGAGTTAACGGATACAGGTGTGGAAAGTTGTCCCTTTCTCGTTGCTGAAACGAAGGTGCAGAAGTTCTCAGTTGAGCGTTTTGCCCCTTCGGCTTGAAGACGGCTTACATAGACGTTCTATGAGAGCCGTCGTCAGCCTGACGATGAGCGATGATCACAGCCGAAGGTGCAAAGAGTTCAGCTGAGAGCCTCTGCACCTTAGTTTCAGCAACGGTTGGGGTCTCAGCACCGTCGGACCCCCACTGATCCAAACTTTTAATTTGTCTCTATGACAAATCAAAAGTTTGCTGAAAATGTAGTTACTCTTTAAAGCTGCAAATATGATGTGTTTGCTTGCTTTAACCCTTTCTTTTTTTCAGCAAAATACTTTATCAATGATGATAACTGTAAGGTTGGGATGCTCTTTATTGCACTGTGTTATATATGGTGCAGGACCTGTGGTCATCTGATCATGCTGTGTGTATACATGACATGTTGTTGTTGTCAGGCTGTGGTGGTTTTCCCTTGGCAGCGGGGAGGTACGGCCCCAGATGCCATTACTAAGGGGGCAGTAATCTTTAAGTTGAACTCTGCAGTTTGTGGAGCGCTGAGGCGTGAGTACGTTCAGGAGTCGACAAAATGGAGTTCACAAAACTAAGTGCCTGTGGCGCCAACGGTTGTTGGGTGTATGAATGCGGTGGGAGGTGGAGATACCTATCAGTGACCAGGTCACCAGTGTCGACGGAGTCACGAGGAGTAGGCTACGACTGACAGGCTGCAGGGGACTACTGTAAGTAACAGAGTGTCAGAGACCCGAGCAGTGTGAGTAAAAGTACTTTTACACTGGCTGGTACAACTAGCGCCGATCAACGAAACAGCTCGTTGATCGGTGATCGTTTGCTCCTTTCGCAAGGAGCTAGTATGTGGACGAGCGACCGTTACTCCGATCGCTTGTCCCCATACATTTCAATTATGTCGGCAGCGCATCTCCCTGTTTACACAAGGAGATGTGCTGCCGACAACTATGATATTTTGGCCATTTAAAACGATACAATTAGTCGATGAATGAGCGTTTGCTCATTCATCAGCTGATTGTTCCCTGTTTACACAGGGGAATTATCTGTGAATGCTCGTTTGCCCGATAGTTGGCCCGTGTAAAAGGGCCCTAAGGGCTCATTCAGACAAGCGTGTATCACGTTCGTGTGATGGCCATTAAAACAACGGCCGTCACACCGACTCATATATTTCATTGGGCCGTTAACACGACTGTTCTTTCAACGGAGCGTGTGAAGGGTCCGTGAAAAAATAGGACATGTCCTATTTTACTGCGTGTCACGCATCCCTCCATAGACTATATAGTCTATGAGGGATCCATGACAACGAGTCCTCCACGGGTGCACCTCAAACGGGATAAATGTCAGTTTTTCACATCCGAGGTTGCCGACGCTCTTCTAAATGTAGCCTAAAGCCCCTATTACACCAAACCAACCGATTTTGGCCGATGCACCGAGCGCCGATCAACGAGACATCGTTGATCCAAACTTGTTTGCTCCTGTCACAAGGAGCTATGGATGGGGACGAGCGGTCATTACTCCGATCGCGTTTGCTCGTTCATCTGCTGATTACACAGGGCAATTATTGGCAACGAGCGTTCTATGAACGATCATTTACCTGATAATCGACCAGTGTAAAACCCCCTTAAAGAGGCTCTGTCACCAGATTTTGCAACCCCTATCTGCTATTGCAGCAGATCGGCGCTGCAATGTAGATTACAGTAACGTTTTTATTTTTAAAAAACGAGCATTTTTGGCCAAGTTATGACCATTTTTGTATTTATGCAAATGAGGCTTGCAAAAGTACAACTGGGCGTGTTTAAAAGTAAAAGTACAACTGGGCGTGTATTATGTGCGTACATCGGGGCGTTTTTACTTCTTTTACTAGCTGGGCGTTCTGACGAGAAGTATCATCCACTTCTTCCACTTGGTTAATATCCTAAGCATCATGCATAAAGAAGGAGCAGTGTATTATTTATTTGTCTTCCATACAAAACATCTTACCGTCCCATCTGGACTTTAAATCTGGTTCATGAATTTGAGCTTTCCTTCCTTTCTTCTCTCTGGCAAAAAAATGTTAAAGTACCTTTGTATACAGTTCAAAGCCTACAATTTTCTCTAATATAATTAAGAACTACAAGAATGATCATTATATGGTCTTGAACTATTCATCTAATTTAGCAATATAAACCAACACATTTTTTGTCTCAATAGATTGTTTAGAAATACAGTGGAGCTTACTGCATACAGGTCTGTATACAGTAAACTCCTAAGCACCCTCTAGTGGTTGCTGTGGGCAGACAACATTTTATCATTTAATTACAATATATGGACACATTCTTATTTTTATCCTGCACCAAACTCCTGTGCAGTAGTCACCAATGTACACACATACGGAATGAAAAACATTTCTGATACCAAATGTGAATCATAATAAAGCCTACAATCCATAACATAACCCATATCACATATACGGCACAGATGAAAGTGATCCAATATATAAAAAATAGTATATCTATAATTCAAGAAAAGCACCCTTCCCCCTTCTAAATGTAATTGCAACTCAATCTACAAATAAGTGTAGAAAAAAAATCTTGTTGCTGCAGGGAAACTGTCAAAAAGTTGCTATTGGCAGATCGGTTATAGTAATTTTTTTTCCAAACTGTGGCAAAACCAGCGGTACATATCTTGAACTTACGTTTTGATAGGAGGTGACACAAGAGGATGTTCAAGGGGATGTGTTTCGGCATGATTTTTAAATGAATGTTTTATTCCTTCCAGCTTGAGGAGGATTTCCATTAATTTAGAAATGAGCGCTGATACTTTGTCGTGACATGCTGGTATATCACTATCTGTTGTAATATCTTCTTCACCTAGCTGCAACACAAGTAATAGGGAGAAGCTTCAGATGAGAATTAATGAGTGTAGACTGGGTTACCACCAGTAATGAGAGATAGATAGATAGATAGATAGATAGATAGATAGATAGATAGATAGATAGATAGATAGATAGATAGATAGATAGATAGATAGATAGATAGATAGATAGATAGATAGATAGATAGATAGATAGATAGATAGATAGAGTGAAGGAAATAAGTATTTGATCCCTTGCTGATTTTGTAAGTTTGCCCACTGTCAAAGACATGAACAGTCTAGAATTTTTAGGCCAGGTTAATTTTACCAGTGAGAGATAGATTCTATAAAAAAATAAATAAAAAAAAAACAGAAAATCACATTGTCAAAATTATATATATTTATTTGCATTGTGCACAGAGAAATAAGTATTTGATCCCTTTGGCAAACAAGACTTAATACTTGGTGGCAAAACCCTTGTTGGCAAGCACAGCAGTGAGACGTTTTTTGTAGTTGATGATGAGGTTTGCACACATGTTAGATGGAATTTTGGCCCACTCCTCTTTGCAGATCATCTGTAAATCATTAAGATTTCGAGGCTGTCGCTTGGCAACTCGGATCTTCAGCTCCCTCCATAAGTTTTCGATGGGATTAAGGTCTGGAGACTGGCTAGGCCACTCCATGACCTTAATGTGCTTCTTTTTGAGCCACTCCTTTGTTGCCTTGGCTGTATGTTTTGGGTCATTGTCGTGCTGGAAGACCCAGCCACGAGCCATTTTTAATGTCCTGGTGGAGGGAAGGAGGTTGTCACTCAGGATTTGACGGTACATGGCTCCATCCATTCTCCAATTGATGCGGTGAAGTAGTCCTATGCCCTTAGCAGAGAAACACCCCCAAAACATAATATTTCCACCTCCATGCTTGACAATGGGGACGGTGTTCTTTGGGTCATAGGCAGCATTTCTCTTCCTCCAAACACGGCGAGTTGAGTTAATGCCAAAGAGCTCAATTTTAGTCTCATCTGACCACAGCACCTTCTCCCAATCACTCTCAGAATCATCCAGATGTTCATTTGCAAACTTCAGACAGGGCTGTACATGTGCCTTCTTGAGCAGGGGGACCTTGCGGGCACTGCAGGATTTCAATCCATTACGGCGTAATGTGTTACCAATGGTTTTCTTGGTGACTGTGGTACCAGCTGCCTTGAGATCATTAACAAGTTCCCCCCGTGTAGTTTTCGGCTGAGCTGTCACCTTCCTCAGGATCAAGGATACCCCACGAGGTGAGATTTTGCATGGAGCCCCAGATCTATGTCGATTGACAGTCATTTTGTATGTCTTCCATTTTCTTACTATTGCACCAACAGTTGTCTCCTTCTCACCCAGCGTCTTACTTATGGTTTTGTAGCCCATTCCAGCCTTGTGTAGGTCTATGATCTTGTCCCTGACATCCTTAGAAAGCTCTTTGGTCTTGCCCATGTTGTAGAGGTTAGAGTCAGACTGATTAATTGAGTCTGTGGACAGGAGACTTTTATACAGGTGACCATGTAAGACAGCTGTCTTTAATGCAGGCACCAAGTTGATTTGGAGCGTGTAACTGGTCTGGAGGAGGCTGAACTCTTAATGGTTGGTAGGGGATCAAATACTTATTTCTCTGTGCACAATGCAAATACATATATATCATTTTGACTATGTGATTTTCTTTTTTTTTATATAATCTATCTCTCACTGGTAAAATTAACCTAGCCTAAAAATTCTAGACTGTTCATGTCTTTGACAGTGGGCAAACTTACAAAATCAGCAAGGGATCAAATACTTATTTCCTTCACTGTAGATAGATAGGATAGGTTCTCTTACTTTCCTCTGCCAAATTATTTTCTTCTTTCTGGTAAAATATTTATAAAGGGAACACAGGAAGGGCCATAAAACCCATGTGTGTATGCATACCTTTTGTTCTGACGCTGGGTGAGCAATAGTGCCAACCTAATAGAGCCGACAGGTTTACTCCGTGATTAGATTGAAACCCAGGACCCCAGAGTAATATCTGCATGAAGTTTGTATATTTTCTCTGAGTTTGAGTGGGTTTCCACTCAAACTCCATAACAAGGAAATAGAGTGTCTCTGAAAATGGTCCTCAGATTTTGGCATTTTTTCATGGACAATAAAAGTTGGGTGTAATAGAATAGGAAAACATTAAAAAAAAATTGCCTTGATGAAAAAGATGTATTCAAATTGACACTACTAGGATATAACGCCGGCTAAAACTGTCATTACACAGACACCGAAAGTATAGAGAAAACCATATATTAGAAATAGGCCTTATGCACAATGCTCCATCGGGTGCAGTATGTGGGACAAAGGTTTCTCGGGGAGAATACCTCGTAATATGGCAAGCAATGGAGCACGCAACAGGTACAGTAGAGTACCGTAGTCTTATAACAGCTCCGTGCAAATCAGAGCCACAATACGGCCATGTGCGTGAGGCTTTAAAGGGAATCTGTCACTCGATTTTAGGGCACTTTACCCTCAGCATGTCATTATACACCTGGGGAAGAGCGTCCTCAACATGCCACTCTCAAAACTGTCCGTTGTATGTAAAATACAAGAGAAGAGTCCTGAGAAGAATCCAGGTGTACTGGCCTCGGCTTCATCTGAGAACTGATCATGTGCAGGATGCCGTTGGACTCATCTAATGACTCTTCACTGATAATTTACATAGAGCGCATCCTGTATTATAACTTCTTATATGTTCAGCATGTTAGGAGCGATATTAGCTTTATGCTAATTAGTTTCTTAATGCCCAAGTGGGCGTGTTTTTACTTTAGACCAAGTGGGCGTTGTACAGAGGAGTGTATGACACCTGACCAATCAGTGACCAATCAGCGTCATGCACTTCTCTCCATTCATTTAGTCAGCGCATAGTGACACTGGGTTGTTCACGATGTGCTGTCTTATACTGACATATTAACGTTACTGAAGTGTTTAGACAGTGAGTAGACATCACCTCCAGCCAGGACGGGATGTCTATTCTCAATCTCGGCACTTCGTTAACGTTTCTGTGGTACTTACAGCAGAGCAAAGCGTAATCTCGCTGTAACCTGTCATTTCAAACGAGATTAAGCTTGCCTTGCTGGAATCTCACAGAAAAGATTCAGAAGTGTCAGGATTCTGAATAAACATCACGTCCAGGCTGGTAGTGATGTATATTCATTATCAGGACACTGTAGTAATGTTAGTGATTGTGTATGTAACTGCACATAACGATATAACTATATCGCTAGTGCAGTGTAAATGAATGGAGAGAAGTGCATGACGCTGATTGGTCAGCGTCATACACTCCTCTGTACAACGCCCACTTGGTCTAACGTAAATACACGCCCACTTGGACATTAAGAAACTCATTAGAATAAAGCTAAAAATCGCTAATAAAGTGGTTTAAAATAGATTGTTTTTCAAAATAAAAAGCATTACTGTCACCTACATTATAGCGCCGATCTTCTTATATAGGAGATAGGGCACTTATAATGTGGTGACAGAGCCTCTTTAAAAAAAAAAGGTTTCAAAAGTGCACATAGATTTTAATAGTCTTTGATGTGATTTTGTAACTATAATAGACCACATGGAGGGTAAGGTTAGTTTGAAGACTACTAAGTGCTATTAACATAAGGGTAAAATAATGGAAATCATTCACCTGTTCTAAAAGTTCTGCTTCTTTCTGGTAACCCTGCAACCGACAGTATTATAAATAGTACACTAGCGCATATACATAAATGATATGTGACTGTTCGCATAAAATGACTTGTCCAATATAAATCTATTATATTAAATATCAATGCATTTTGCAGTACATACCTCATACAAGGACTCCAAGATCTGAATAGGAAATTAAAACATAATTAATTATCAATCCACAGAATTATAATCTATCATATTAAGTCAGTGACATAAAGCAAGAATCATACTGAAGCACAGGGAACAATAGATTATTTCGCAGTTTCATGCAGAAAGCAAATGTCCAACTATAATAATTCATGGTCTGTCGAATGCAAGATTAAAGTGATTTTACATTATATATTACTTTATACTTCCTATAAATTCATAAATCATTTTTAATACATTTCATAAGACCAATATTTTTCTTACTTTATGTTCTACATTGATTGTAGTGTCCAGCTCCCTCGTGGCAGAATCACAGGTTGATACAAAAGAGAAAAACTGTCGTCCCTGATAAAGAAAAGTAAAGTTGTAGCACAATTTTAATTTGAAACTTACTAAACATGACAGCTCCACCCTGTAGACTTGACACTACCCATTTCTATCCATTGACTTAAAGGGAATGTATCACCTATATTATTCTTCTTATTAAAAGCATACTGTTTTTTCTAATCTGTTTTTATTCTATTTACTGTACATGATTATGTAGGCAGCGATCTTTCCTGAGCTGCTGTTAACAGCATTTAGATATATTTGCTTAACAGGAGCCACATGGACCATAGTAACCTGTGAGCAAGAGGGAGCCCACTGATTTCTACGGGGGAGTGTTTTAGGCATTTTCTGTGACATGTGCAAAGGTCATTGTGTAGGGAGGGGAAGAAGGGGAGCTGTGTCCATCACCTACTGTCAATGGTAGATCCAATGTTATCTATATATAGGTGTTACCTGTCAGTGTAATCTTGCCTGTGATGATAATGAGATGACTGCTGAGAAGTGATCTCTACAGAATAGGAAGGGTCAGTCTGTTATGAATAGTGGATTCTATGTTATCTATATATAGTGTTATCTGTCACTAAAATCGTTGCCTGTGATGATAATGACTGCTGAAAGGTGATCTCTACAAAAGAGGAAGGACCAGCCTATTATGAATAGTGGATCCCATGTTATCTATATAGAGAGGTGTTACCTGTGAGGGTATGTGCACACGAGAAGTGGCCTTTACATCTGAAAAGACAGACTGTTTTCAGGAGAAAACAGCTGCCTCGTTTCAGACGTAAAAGCTCCTCCTCGCATTATGCGAGGCATCTGTGACGCTCGTAAGTCTTGAGCTGCTCTTCATTGACTTCAATGAAGAACGGCTCAAATTACGTTGCAAAGAAGTGTCCTGCACTTCTTTGCCGAGGCAGTCAATTTACGCGTCGTCGTTTGACAGCTGTCAAACGACGACGCGTAAATGACAGGTCGTCTGCACAGTACGTCGGCAAACCCATTCAAATGAATGGGCAGATGTTTGCCGACGTATTGGAGCCCTATTTTCAGACGTAAAACGAGGCATAATACGCCTCGTTTACATCTGAAAATAGGTCGTGTGAACCCAGCCTTATTGAAATCCTGCCTGTGATGATAATGAGACGACTGCTGAGAAGTGATCTCTACAGAACAGGAAGGGTCAGTATATTATGAATGGTGGATCCTGTGTTATTTATATATAGGTGTTACATGTCATTGTAATCCTACCTGTGATGATAATGAGATGACTGCTGAGAAGTGATCTCTACAGAACAGGAAGGGTCACTCTATTATAAATGGTGGATACTGTGTTATCTATAAATAGGTGTCACCTGTCAGTGTAATCCTTTCTGTGATGATAATGAGATGACTGCTGAGAAACTATCTCTACAGAACAGGAAGGATCAGTTTATTATGAATGGTGGATCCAGTGTTATCTATATATAGGTGTTAGCAGTCATTGTAATCCTGCTTTAGCAAATTACCAAGAAACACAGTAGATTTTATTCTTACCATTTGTAAAGATTCTGCAGCCATTTCCCCGTTCCTTTTCCCATGTATATTTTCCAAATCTTTGGTGTACTTGAAAGGACCACAAAAAAGAAAATGTGACAATAGTTACCTAAACTACATCTACAGCATGTTTAAATGAACAAATGATGGTGTGCCATATTAACCAATCAAATAGCTGTTTTTATAGTCCAATGAATGTAGTTGAATACACGAGAAAGTATTTTTTATTAAACATCCACAAATTACTGAATATTGTAAAAAAAAAACATCTGTTATAAAGTTTATTGTAAAATCTTGACTGCCTGCTCCCACCACTAGGGGGCCTATCTGTATGCGGCTCCTATTCCAGTTAGCAGGAGACATACACAGCTGTATAGAGATAGCCTCCCTAGTAGCCACTACTTGCAGCTGAGATTTTTCCAAGAATGTGAGTTGAGATATAAGGTATCGGTGATCTGTACTAAAGAAACAGCATTTTAGCTTCAAACCATTTATTCTGCTGGTTTGTTAGAAGATAATATTGTGATTTGCACAAGTGACATTTAATGTGACACCAAGCTGGAAGATGGTAACAGTTTACTAAGTGGTAGTGTTGCTGCTCTCATTTGCAGCCCTACTACTTAGTGTGAATGAGCCTTTATATTCTGTATTTTCAGAAAAGCATCTGCACAATTGTGCGCAAATTACTGAAATACTACAGTTCTGTGAAAATTATTTCCAACATGTACAGAGTTAGACTGTCCCAGACCCCACCTGAAGACCAAAAGATCCTATGGTGGCATAAAGGTTCTTACATGGTAACAAAATCTATTTGGTCCGGCATCAGACGCCCCCATTTAGAGCTGACTGGACTTGTTCACTTATAGGGCATTTCCCACCATAGTAAGTGATGGAATATTGCTAGCATATGCAATAACTTCCTAACTGCCAGGACCCCCACAATCCTTACCATGAAAGGGCTGTAGCACTATGGTAACATCCCACAGTTTTCCTGTAAAATTGGGCTCCCAGACACTTGAATGGTGCGCCTCATTCTTTGCATCGGTAGGGTTCCCAGAGGTCAGACCTAGGGAATTGTCCCAAGGGTCATGGAAAGGGGATGAAGAGGGAAACAAACACAAGACCGCTCTATCCTAAGTGCCCAAAGGTGGCACCATAGTGGGAGCCAATTTTCATCTTTGCTGTGGGGCCCGCTCTCTTCTACAGTACGTATGTCACTGGTTCTCTAAACAATTTTTTTTTAAATTCCACATAGAAAATCATTCACATCATTACAAGGATATTTCTGTGTATGCTCCAGCCAATGTCCTCCTGATGTTGAGAAATTTCGAATTGGGGGCAAATCTTCCCATCTATGGATTGGTGAACATGCATATCAAATCCGACAACTTATCAAATATCTTATTGCATCATATGGAAACTCCCATAGTCAGCTTTAGGCCTGATTTACACGAGCGGCGCAAAAGGCACTTAACAGCTGCGTGTGTCATCAGTGTATGATGCGCAGCCGCCATCATTATGACACTCCGTTTGGATGTTTGTAAACAGAAAAGCACGCGGTGCTTTTCTGTTTACATTCAGAGTTTGACAGCTGTTGCGCGAATCACGCAGTTCGCACGGAAGTGCTTCCGTGCGGCTTGCGTGGTTTTCACGCACCCATTGACTTCAGAGGGTGCGTGATGCGCGAACAGCGCACAAAGATAGGACATGTCGTGAGTTTTGTGCAGCGCACTGTCTGCACTGTCCCATAGACTAATATAGGTGCGTACGACACGCGTGAAAAGCACGCATGTCGCACGCGCATATATTACGCTCGTGTAAATGATGCCTAATACCATTTACTGACATTTTTGGCAAAATATACAAAACCACCTACCTCATCCAGTTTGTTGCAGATCTGCCGCATTTCCTTCATGGAGTCGTCAGAACTACCCACCCGTCCAGAACTAATCAGAGGAATGGCATATTGTTGGGTAGACTCAGTCTGTGGTGAGGGTTGGAGCTCCATGGGGAGATATTCCTCAGTTGTAGTTTTTAACATTTTTCTCTTTGTGGGGTTGTGATGTGTTGTTTTCCTTGTCGTCAATGGTGGTATCAGTCTTAAGGTGTACAGAGTTTTGACATTTTCAGTAGTATTCATGATTGCAGCTGAGCTGAGAACACAAAAGGGAGATAGTGATGAGGAAGAGAAACCACCTCTCGTATCAATGTCTGACAATGTATTTTTTTTTTTTAAATATATATGGGGTTGCATAAGTAGGTATACAGGGGAGATATTTCAAACAGTCTAATTACAATTTTGTGAGTCAATTCTAAAATGAAGAAACACAAGGAGATGGCATTATTAGAAAGATAACTTGGTCTGACGAATCCAACTTCATAGTTTCGGGTGCTGTTTATAGGCACAACTGTGTTTATTACTCAACAGAAAACCCTCTTGCAGCAATTGCAGAACAGTTGAATCCTCCTGGGGTTACAGTTTGGGGGCCCCTTTCATACAAAGGGTAATGGACCTTTCTTCTACAATACAACGGTTACCTCAGACCTGGACCTTAACACGCTCCAAGAAAATGTAATACCACAACTGCAGTTGGAGCATGAGAAGGAAGACTTCTATTTTTGGCAAGATGGAGCCCCCTCCTCACTATGCTTTAGCGGTGCTCAATTTTCTTGACAAAAAAATTACCCAATAGGGGGATAGGTAGACGAGGCCTGGTTGAATGGCCACCATGATCACCAGACTTTACCCCGATGGACTTTTTCTTTTGGGGAGTTATCAAAGATAAGGTATAGTTTAGAAAACCACGCATGATTGACAACATGATCCAGTTCATAAAAGAAGCAGAAAATAAATTAATGCCAATAAAGAACTTTGTGCCAAAGCGTAAAAACTAGATTACAGCAATATGTAAAGAGTGAGGGACGCCAATCTGAGCATATAAGAGATTGTACTTAATTGTTTTGTTATTCTATAAAATACTATTTAAACTGTATACCTATCATTATTATTATTATTATTATTATATTTACCTATTATTTAAACTTTATACCTACTTATGCGTAGCTGCCAACAGTCTCGAATTTGCCAGGACTGTCCCGAATTTACAGAGACAGGCCCGGAAAATTACTGTCCCGGGACGTGTCCCGGTAACTGCCACATTCAATATACAATTGAATACTATGGCAGAGCAGGAAATTATCCACTTCCTGCTCTGCCATTCACTCCCCCTGGAGCGGAATCCCTGGCCAGAGCATCGGTAACGCTCTGGCCAGGGATTCCGGCGCTCCAGGAAGAGCCCCTGACCTCTGTCCATATATGGACAGTGACTTCTTCAGGTGTTCCCTCTATGAGTGTCAGCAACGCTCTGGCCGGGGACTCCGCTCATAGAGGAAACCCCTGACGACGTCACTGTCCATATATGGACAGTGAAGTCAGGGGCTTCTTCTGCAGCGGAATCCCTGGCCAGGGTGTTGCCGAAGGTCTGGCCGGGGGATTCCGCTCGTAGAGGGAACCCCTGAAGACGTCGCTGTCCATATATGGACAGTGAGGTCA
Source organism: Rhinoderma darwinii (assembly GCF_050947455.1). NCBI lineage: Eukaryota > Metazoa > Chordata > Amphibia > Anura > Rhinodermatidae > Rhinoderma > Rhinoderma darwinii. Next base: position 313,883,785 of record NC_134691.1, read on the forward strand.
AGGGCTCCTCCAGGGCACTGCGTGTGGCACTATCTACGCTCGTTTTTACACTACCAGTAGTAGTCATCACATATCGCCAAGCCCTAGTGAAAAAGTGAGACATCACCTGCCTGTAAACAACTGGATAACCAGAGAGATATACCGGCCACCATAATAGTTGTCAGCCAAACTAATGCAGACATTTTTGTCCGTTTATTGTATGCAGAAATTCTGGAAAGAAAGCCACGCCCCACTAGCCACACCCGCCCGATAAGCCAAGCCCCCATACTACACACCCACCAAAGACGCCACACCCTAAGTGTCCCTGGAAAAAAAATTCTAATGTTAGCAACTATGCTTATGCACCCCCCTGTATTTATATTTTATCCCGAGATGACCTTGCATGTTTTCGGTGAAGTTGGAAGGAATACCTGACAGCCAAATAAGCTGTGTCTAAAGCTATCTAAAATATTTAACCAGCTCGAAATAGGACAACAAGTAATGCAAGGGAACAGTTGATTAGTTGACAAATCAGGTTGCAGCTGTTAAATTGCTAAAGGACCTAGGTACATTGCTAGCATCTGGCACCAGCGGCATGTGCTCTGGGTCTTTTGCCTGGTGCCCGGGTTACTCAGCGCCATTCAATTGTATCTGCGTCCAGAACCCAATGGTTCTCCGGGTATCTTCAGAGTCTACCACCACAGGAAAGACCTCTGAGAAATGAGATCTGGAATCTGATTGGTTGCAATCAACAATTTCTCCACTTTTCCTTAGCATTAGCTTTTATAAATTGCCCCACCAGAAACAGTATAAGAATAAAATGGACTGGAGGTTATTAAAGGGGTTATTCCACTACCATAAATCACTAGGTTAGTGCTGGAATCACCTCTACTATACAATCTAATACAAAATGGTGCAAATTTTTGGTAAAACCCTTACTATTACGCACCTTTAGTTTTCCTATAGGTACCCTTTTACTTCCTTGGACCGGTATTGAAAATGGGGGCGCGCTTTGTGTATACCATGACGTGATCACGCTCCCACAATTCACCAGCTCAGCGTCATCATCACTCAGCACTGAGGTCCTGTGAAGTGGTTGATAACTGTTACTGCACATGCTCAGCTTTATATGGCTTTCTATGGGCTACATTGAAGTCAATGGAGCCCATAGAAGTCTATAGATGTGGCCAATCATGCGCAAAAACTTAAAGAGCGCAAGTGATATTAGAACTGCTGTCTGAGCGGTCATGCTTTAAGGGCAATTAGGTTAAGGGGAAAACTCTTTTAAGGGGATAAAAAATTCTAAGAATGGGAAATAAAATTTATTTTAAAAAAGCATTCAGAAAAAAAACCTTCAAAATAACCTTGGTGAATCCAACCTTATTAGCGCCACGCCACCTCTTTCAATAATACATCATTGTGAGGTGTGAACTATAACATCTGATGGAAGGAATATTGGGCACAGGTATTACTATGAGCTTTATATGTTTGGAGTTTTTAGTTACTGAAAGCAACAAAATTAGATTTTTTTTTTCATGGAATAAATTACAGACCATTTTATAAACCTCAGGTCTTTTCAAGTCTGTTATATTTAAATCAATAGCTAACCACAAAACTACTGTAGATCTAAAGAAACATCTAACTACACGACCACTTCAAAATTTAAGTAGCTATAATGTAGTAAAAGCCACATTTAGAACCATATACTGGTACTTATTATCCTGGCTATGACTCATTCCCAGTGACAGTGATTCAGCATGGATCATTAAAGAGGTTAAGAAAAAAAAATCAGCTTTTGTTTTTCCCCAAACACAGCGCCACTCCTGTCCATGGGCTGTGTCTGGTATTGCAGCATTCAAGTGAATGGAAGTGAGAAGCAATACCAGATGCAGCCCTCGGAAAAGAGTGCCACTGTTTATGGCATTTTAAAAAAAATAATCTAATTCCCTAAAACCCTTTTAAAGGGGGTTGTTCTCTGTGAGTAACTACTTTAAAGAGTAGTTTTATCTGCAATTACTTTATAGTGCATTTTTGCTGTGAAACAAAAATAGGAGGCAGCAGTAGTACTGTATTTATACAGCAGATGGCGATGCTGCTCTTTGTATATTTATCAGAATTTGTAGGTATTCAACTTTTGATATTGCAAAAAGTTCTTACAAAATAGAATTCATACAGTACCAACGTGTTCCTCCAATATTATACAGAAGCATAAGGAGTTGTTTTCTCATGGATTCATACATAATCTTTGAGAGAGAAAAATGTGGCATGTTCCATCACACAACGTATTACGGAGGTATTCTCCTCTAAAAGAATTGTCTCTAGGGGAGAATACGGTTCCTTATGGAGACACCATACGGCAGGACACGGAGCCACCATACAAGGTCCGGTTTACACTATACCAGCACGTTTTATGTTATACCTTTTTTATTTTTTATTATTATAAGTCCATAAAGCCAAATAAATTGGAAACCAGTGTTTTGTTCCATAGCATCATGGTCGTAGAACTTCGTACTGATTTTGGGATCATGAAAAAAGGTATTTAAAAACTTGACTCCAGTGCCACATGTATTGATGGATGTTGAGTGTACCCATGTAGTAGTGATTTATTTATATAGTACTCACGCAAGTAAAAATATTAATTCTATCTGAAACGACCATTGTAAGTCGAATATATTGTAACTTGAGCCCATCACCAAAATGTCAACCAAAAAATAATTTAAAATACTAAGATTAAAGAAAAATAAGCAGATTAAGGGCCTGTTCACATCAGCGTTCAGTTTCCAGTAGACTGTGCTATTCATTCAGTCAAAAAAACAAAAACCTTATGTAACGGAGACAATTGGAAACCATTAGCAATGGAAGCATTACCATTGAAATCAATGGTAATGCCAACGGAAGCTATGGATTTCGTTTGCCTTTCCGTTGATGGGTTCCTCACGAGGGAAAGCTCCAACAGAACCCATCAACGGAAAGCGAACGCTGATGTGAACACAGCCTAAAACAAGTCCTTACATAGAAAGGCTGGGTTCACACGACCTATTTTCAGACGTAAACGAGGCGTATTATGCCTCGTTTTACGTCTGAAAATAGGGCTACAATACGTCGGCAAACATCTGCCCATTCATTTGAATGGCTTTGCCGACGTACTGTGCAGACAAACAGCTGTCAAACGACGACGCGTAAAAATACAGCCTCGTCAAAAGAAGTGCAGGACACTTCTTTCAGACTTAATTTGAGCCGTTCTTCATTGAACTCAATGAAGCACAGCTCAAAATTTACGGCTGTCAGAGAAGCCTCGCAAAATGCGAGGAGGAGCTTTTACGGCTGAAACGAGGCAGCTGTTTTCTCCTGAAAACCGTCTGTCATTTCAGCCGTAAAGGTATGTTCACACGAGGGCGTCCGTAACGGATGAAATTACGGGGATGTTTCAGCCTGAAAACATCCCCGTAATTTCAGCCGTAATGGCATGTGCAGGAGCTTGAACGCCGCGTCCATTACGGATGTAATTGGCGCTGCTATTCATTGGAGTCAATGAATAACGGCTCCAATTACGCCCAAAGAAGTGACAGGTCACTTCTTTGACGCGGGCGTCTATTTACGCGCCGTCATTTGACAGCGGCGCGTAAATTACGCCTCGTGTGAACAGACAAACGTCTGCCCATTGCTTTCAATGGGCAGATGTTTGTCAGCGCTATTGAGGCGCTATTTTCGGATGTAATTCGGGGCAAAAACGCCCGAATTACGTCCGTAAATAGGCCGTGTGAACATACCCTAAAAGCCTCTCATCGTGTGCACATACCCTTACATATAAAAGTCAGAACTAGCTGCTGAACGTTGTAAATCACTTTCTCTGATGAGGACAGGAGCTTCCTCAGAATTCTGCACAATACACCGTCTGCCAGAAAAATAACAGGGCGCCCTCACCCGGTATCCAAAGGAGCAACTCACCCTGGCACAGGACAAGAGCAGTACAGGACATGTAGTACCGTACTATACTGTAGAGAGGCGCTACTAGACAGCCAATCAGTGCGTGCACTTCAGTAATACACGTGTTTTACCAGAGAAATGCCCATGCTGATTGGCTGGATCTTCCAGTCAAGGACACGCCCCGCAGATCCGGACTGTCTGTGGCATTGTGCGCTGAATGTGGTTTTAAGTTAGAATGACCCAGGAAAGACCATTCATTGTATATTGAAAATATTGTAACCTGAGGCCACTGTAACCTGAGGGAGCAGTTTATTCTGTTATATATATAATGCCAGCACCACATTAGTGATGTGTGCAGTTCTTCACTTCCACCAGCAGAGGGTCAGAAAATGACTGATGTAAGTGCTAAGTTCATATGTAAGACCTCATGCACACGACCGTGTTTTTGCGTCCGCAACTCATCCGCAAAAATGTGGATGAATTCCAGACCCATTCATTTCTATGTGTCCATGCACACGACCATGGTTCCCACAGTCCGTGCATTAGTTGGGTGCCCGGACCGCAAAAGAATAGGACAAGTCATTTTACGGTCCGCATTTGCGATCCGGGCTACTAAGTCAATGCACATCTTGTATGTGCATGGTCCGTGATTGCGGACGGCTCACGAATGACACTCCATGACCATCCGTGCCCATAATCACTGCCCGTGCACTTGGCTATGACCGTATGCATGAGGCCTTAGACTTACACCTGATCTGGATTAAACCCCACCAAGGAGGAGAAGAAATCGTCCTCTGGGAACATTGTAATACTCAACGGTAATAAGGCTGAATACCTGAAGGTTGAATTCCTCTGAGGCGAACAGGCAAGAAACAGCAAGTGGCAGACCGTCAGTTAGTGGACAGGCAGGGAACGGGCAGCTGGGCAAGTAGTCAGGGTCGGCCTCAGGATAGATGGCGCCCTGTCCGAAATTATCTTTTGGCGACCCACCCCGATCGTTAAAAAAAAAATGCCCCATAAAAAAATTATAATGCCCCTTTAGTGCCCCCATACAGTATAATAATAATATTTAATATAATATGTCACAACCCCTTCAAAGACACAGTATTTTGTCCTATAATTGTGCCCACAGTATTATGCCCCCTGTAGTACCCCTACACAGTATAATGTCCGCTTAGTGGCCCCCACACAGTATAGTGCCCCCCTGTAGATTTTGCCATACAGCCTCCCTGTAGACAGTGCCATAATCCCCCACCTCCTCCTAGTAGACAGTGCCATACAGCCCCCCACCTCCCCTTGTAGACAGTGCCATACAGACCCCACCTCCCCCTTGTAGACAGTGCCCCCAAACAAATACAAAACTTTTACTCACCTAGGCCCCGTTCCCATGACAAACTGAGCTGCTCCACGACGGGATCTTGTAGCCTGGTACAGAGTTCCCCAACTTTTTCGGACTCGAGGCAGCACTGGAAAAATAAAATTTCCTCACAGCTCCCCTACCAAGAATTGTTTTGAGAAAGACAAAACAGCTAAAAATAAAAAAAGCACTACACTCGTAGGGTATGTTTACGCAGCAATTTTTGTAAGGCAAAAAAAATCTGCCTCAAATTCCTCCAGGAAGTGACAGCGTTGTTTGACCTTTATTTTTGTGTTTTTCTTAAGCCGTTGAAGCTAATGCAAAAGACGCAGGCAAAAAAGCTCCAAACGGGCACCGCAGGTATTTTCTGCCTCCTATTAATTTCAAATGGAGGTCAGAGGCGGAAACCACTTGAAGACCATAAGCCCCCCACTCACAGTAAAATGACCATCAGCCCACCACTCACAGATTCCCCCTGTAGGTAGCGCCACACAGCCCCTTGTAGGTAGCCCCACACAGACCCTTGTAGGTAGCGCCACACAGCCCCCTTGTAGGTAGTGCCAGACAGCCCCCCTGTATGTAGCAACGCACTGCCCCCTTGTAGATAGCACCACACAGCCCCCTTGTAGATAGCGACACAAAGTCCCTTGTAGAGAGTGCTACACAGCCCCCTGAAGAAAGCGCCACACAGCCCCCTGTAGGGAGCGCCACACAGCCCTCTGGTAGGGAGCGCCACACAGCCCCCTGGTTGGGAGTGCCACACAGCCAACAGCCCCCTGGTTGGTAGTGCCACACAGCCCCCTGGTTGGTAGTTCCACACAGCCCCCTGGTTGGTAGTGCCACACAGCCCACAGCCCCCTGATTGGTAGTGCCACACAGCCCTCTGGTTGGTAGTGCCACACAGCCCACAGCCCCCTGGTTGGTAGTGCCACACAGCCCACAGCCCCCTGATTGGTAGTGCCACACAGCCCACAGGTTGGTAGTGCCACACAGCCCACAGCCCCCTGGTAGGTAGTGCCACACAGCCCACAGCCCCCTTGTAGGTAGTGCCACACAGCCCACAGCCCCTTTGTAGATATCAAACCCCCACCCCCCTTCCTGTAGATAGCGCCACTGTAGCTCCCTGAAGGAGCGGAATCCCCGTGTGGCCGGGGATTCCTCTCCTGGAGCGCTCCTTGATGTCTCTGTCCATATATGGACAGTGACATCAGGGGAAACTCCTGCAGCTGCAGCGGTATCCCCGTCCACAGCGTTGCCGACGCTGTGACCAGGGAATCCACTCCAGGAGAAGCTCCTGTCATTTATGGACAATGACGTCATTGGGTTCTCCTGGAGTGGAATCCCCGGTCACAGCGTCTGCAACGCTGTGGATGGGGATTCCGCTGCAGCTGCAGGAGTTTCCCCTGATGTCACTGTCCATATATGGACAGAGACATCAAGGAGCGCTCCAGGAGAGGAATCCCCGGCCACACGGGGATTCCGCTCCTTCAGGGAGCTACAGTGGCGCTATCTACAGGAAGGGGGGTGGGGGTTTGATATCTACAAAGGGGCTGTGGGCTGTGTGGCACTACCTACGTGGGGCCGGGGATTCCGCTCCTTCAGGGAGCTATAGTGGCGCTAGTAGATAGCAGAGCAGGGGGATCCCTCCCTGCTCTGCTATTGTGCCGTCGCTACCACTGTAGCAGCCGCAGCGGCTGCTAGCGGTGCCACCGCCCTCATGGCCGGTGTCGCCGCTAGAAGCCGCTATGGCTGCTACAGCGGGAGTGACGGCACTAAGTGAAGAAGCGCCTGGGCGGAAAGGCGACTGCTGAGTCACCGGGCCAGGGCGCTTCTGAAACACGCAGGGGAAGGGAGCCAGAGCAGCACCCCCTTCCAGCTGCTGGAGTGATGCACCCTGTGCGAAGGCACAGCTCGCACACCTCGAAGGCCGGCCCTGCAAGTAGTGCACAGACAGGAACTGGCAGGTTGCAGACTGGCAGGTAACTGTTCTTAAATTGGCACCTACTTCTATCCTGGTCTGCAGAGTATAAGGTAACCCTGGTCTTTGCCCAAACCCATCACATTGGTTTGGACTTTACTTTGAGGGTATTCTCATGGTTGCGGTCAGTATAGTTTCCAAAAGATGACAGCGAGCAGATGGCAAGAGATAAAATACTCAGATATGGTAGTTACAATGAGTCAGACAAAGGCTAAAGGGGCCTCAGGAACCAATACTAAAATGAGAACCAAGCAATGAGAAAGAGAACATGTCCCCTTTAAAATCATGCATCTGACATTCCACACCAAAACACTGGGACCCTGGGGGCATGTAGGAGGACACAACTCCTGTCACTTGGTGGCAGGGAGGAGAATTAAGGCAACCAGTTGCCTGGATGCAATCAAATTACATGGTTGGATTATTTGCAATGGTTGCAAGGTGATTCGCAACCCTTTTCCCTTAAGTGGTAACATTGAAGTTGCATTGCGAGTTGAGCTAATCCCACAATTTTACTATGAGTAATGGGATACGCTGTGTTACCTTGCAGCCTATGCTTAAGAAATATTGAAGACGATACGGAAGGTCATATTGAATGAGAGATGGAGGGAAACATACTTTAAGTTAATGCATTCAGCAATATATGGCTTTGATATCTTACCTTCTCCATCATTCCTAGGTCATATCACTGCCTGCCTTAAATGTAATACCCCATTGACGAATCTTTGTCATGGGATCTTGGGATGCACTCGTGCTAAACGGTATTGGCTGATGGTCCGCACATACAGTGAAGGAAATAAGTATTTGATCCCTTGCTGATTTTGTACGTTTGCCCTCTGTCAAAGACATGAACAGTCTAGAATTTTTAGGCTAGGTTAATTTTACCAGTGAGAGATAGATTGTATAAAAAATAAAAACCAAAAATCACATAGTCAAAATTATATATATTTATTTGCATTGTGCACAGAGAAATAAGTCTTTGATCCCCTACCAACCATTTAGAGTTCAGCCTCCTCCAGACCAGTTACACGCTCCAAATCAACTTGGTGCCTGCATTAAAGACAGCTGTCTTACATGGTCACCTGTATAAAAGACTCCTGTCCACAGACTCAATTAATCAGTCTGACTCTAACCTCTACAACATGGGCAAGACCAAAGAGCTTTCTAAGGATGTCAGGGACAAGATCATAGACCTGCACAAGGCTGGAATGGGCTACAAACCCATAAGTGGGACGCTGGGTGAGAAGGAGACAACTGTTGGTGCAATAGTAAGAAAATGGAAGACATACAAAATGACTGTCAATTAATCTCACCTTGTGGGGTATCCTTGATCCTGAGGAAGGTGAGAACTCAGCCGAAAACTACACTGGGGGAGCTTGTTAATGATCTCATAGCAGCTGGGACCACAGTCACCAAGAAAACCATTGGTAACATACGCCGTAATGGATTAAAATCCTGCAGTGCCCGCAAGGTCCCCCTGCTCAAGAAGGCACATGTACAGGCCCGTCTGAAGTTTGCAAATGAACATCTGGATGATTCTGAGAGTGATTGGGAGAAGGTGCTGTGGTCAGATGAGACTAAAATTGAGCTCTTTGGCATTAACTCAACTCGCCGTGTTTGGAGGAAGAGAAATACTGCCTATGACCCAAAGAACACCGTCCCCACTGTCAAGCATGGAGGTGGAAACATTATGTTTTGGGGGTGTTTCTCTGCTAAGGGCACAGGACTACTTCACCGCATCAATGGGAGAATGGATGGAGCCATGTACCATCAAATCCTGAGTGACAACCTCCTTCCCTCCACTAAGACATTAAAAATGGCTCGTGGCTGGGTCTTCCAGCACGACAATGACTCGAAACATACAGCCAAGGCAACAAAGGAGTGGCTCAAAAAGAAGCACATTAAGGTCATGGAGTGGCCTAGCCAGTCTCCAGACCTTAATCCCATCGAAAACTTATGGAGGGAGCTGAAGATCCGAGTTGCCAAGCGACAGCCTCGAAACCTTAATGATTTACAGATGATATGCAAAGAGGAGTGGGCCAAAATTCCATCTAACATGTGTGCAAACCTCATCATCAACTACAAAAAACGTCTGACTGCTGTGCTTGCCAACAAGGGTTTTGCCACCAAGTATTAAGTCTTGTTTGCCAAAGGGATCAAATACTTATTTCTCTGTGCACAATGCAAATAAATATATATAATTTTGACTATGTGATTTTCTGTTTGTTTTTTTATATAATCTATCTCTCACTGGTAAAATTAACGTAGCCTAAAAATTCTAGACTGTTCATGTCTTTGACAGTGGGCAAACTTACAAAATCAGCAAGGGATCAAATACTTATTTCCTTCACTGTATATCCTAGATTATTGGAAGACGAATCTTCCTATGACTCCCCAATCACTGTTGTTTCACCAGGCAAGACCACCGGAAAAGAAGAGGATAGTCGGGAGACGAGATCTCCTCCCTCCCTGATACACACAATTTTAATAGAGGCCCTAAGATGTCTTCTCTCTAAATGGCTGGACACCGACACACCGGGTATTGATATGATCGTGTTACAGATGAAAGGGCTATTAGGTTTGGAACGTGTAGAGGTGGAGAGACGGAAAGAATTGGGAGCCGAGAAACTATTTACGAAGTGGAAAATCTTTATTGAATCACATTTTACAGCTGTTGAGATAGCGGAGATTGTTACACCATTTAGACATACCGCCTGGTTCCATAGGGAACTACTGAAAGGCACTCTTGGGGGCCTATGCCTTGATTGGAGACTGCTGGTGGGGATCATTAGTTCTCATTAGTTCTGATTGATTCTATGTGCTGTTTAATTGTATTTGCCGGATGCGTGATCTGGGGTAGGGGGAAGTATTGCTTTTCTTTATGATGTGAAACAGGGTATATGCCATGATCTTTTCTTTTCTTTATGTTGTATTCTACATGTTGCTCAACTATCGCCCACTTGGTCAAAGGTAAAAACACGCCGAGTTGGGCATTAAGAAAGTCATTAGCATAAAGCTAAAATCGCTCATAACTTGGCTAAAATAGATTGTTTTTCTAAATGAAAAACACTACTGACACCTACAGTACAGTGCCGATCAGATTATGTAAGAGATAGCCCACTTATAATGTGGTGACAGAGCCTCTTTAAAGAGGCTCTGTCACCACATTATAAGTGCCCTATCTCCTACATAAGGAGATGGGCGCTATAATGTAGGTGACAGCAGTGCTTTTTATTTAAAAAAACGATCTGTTTTCACCACTTTATTAGCGATTTTAGATTTATGCTAATGAGTTGCTTAATGCCCAAGTGGGCGTGTTTTTACTTTAGACCAAGTGGGCGTTGTACAGAGGAGTGTATGACGCTGACCAATCAGCGTCGTACACTTCTCTCCATTCATTTAGGCAGCACATAGGAATCCTTTTAGATCACTATGTGCTGTCATATACTAACACATTAACGATACTGAAGTGTTTAAACAGTGAATAGACATTCCACAGGATGTCTATTCACAATCTCTGCACTTCGTTACTGTTTCTGTGGTACTTACAGCAGAGCAAAGCGTAATCTCGTTGTAACCTGTCATCTACAGCGTAATCTCACGAGATTACTCTTTGCTCTGCTGTAACTACCACAGAAACAGTAACGAAGTGCAGGGATTGTGAATAGACATCCCGTGGAATGTCTATTCACTGTCTAAACACTTCAGTATCATTAATGTGTTAGTATAAGACAGCACATACTGATCTAAAAGGATCCCTATGCGCTGACTAAATGAATGGGGAGAAGTGTATGACGCTGATTGGTCACTGATTGGTCAGCGTCATACACTCCTCTGCACAACGCCCACTTGGTCTAAAGTAAAAACACGCCCACTTGGCCATTAAGCAACTCATTAGCATAAATCTAAAATCGTTAATAAAGAGGTGAAAAAATATCGTTTTTTAAATAAAAACCACTGCTGTCACCTACATTATAGCGCCGATCTCCTTATATAGGAGATAGGGCACTTATAATGTGGTGACAGAGTCTCTTTAAGTAAAATCAGAAGGTTTGGCTTGACTTGAAAATAGATTTTCAGTCATGATCCACAGGATACTTGACAAAGATTTAGAAAGAAGAATGGGGAAAATGTTGGTATCCATATATGCAAAATGTTAATTTAAACCCACCCAGACGAAGGGATGTAATTCATGCTGTTAGGCCCCATGCACACGACAGCAAAAAACCTCCGTTTTTGCGGACCGCAATCGCGGTCCGCAAAAACGGAGCCATTCACTTTCATTGAACACTGACACCTTTCCGTAGCACTACGGAAGGGTGTCAGTGCCGTGGAAATGTTCCGGGAATTATGGAACATGTCCGCTCTTTCGCATTTTGCGTGCCGTGCTCCCATACTTTGTATGGGAGCACGGCCCGAAAATGCGGCTGTCAGTCAGCCGCCGGCCGTGCCCGCAATCGCGGGTCGTGATTGCGGGCACGGTCGTGTGCATGGGGCCTAAGAGTAATTTCTTTACTAATAGAAGTGGTTGAGGGTCAGGGACTTCCCTGGCCAGGAGACACCTGTAGCATATAACGGAATCTCAGGGAGGTCCCACATTATGTTTATTTAATCTCATTTGATGAGATTTGGGTGCTGACCACCAATCAAAATAACTAAAATATGCAAACATTATTGCAGGAAAGAAGCTAAAATGTTATTTCTATAATTCTGCTAGGGTGCCTGTCCACTGATGACAAACTAACTGAGTTCCAAGGCTATACACATTCTTCTGGCTAAACAAATTATTCTTAACCCTACAAGCATAGATTAATTTTATTGTCACATCCACCAGGGTTGTGAACCCACTGGGCCACTCCGCCTTAACGGAGAGGAAGCTGGTCAGACAAATATAGGACAGTCACTGGTTGGTGGTACCTGGATGGCAGGCTGGTGCCATATAGCTGGAAGCTGGTTTGTGCTGGATTATCGGAAACTGGCTTGTGCTGGATTAGCGTTAGCTGGTTTGTGCTGGATTATCGGAAGCAGAACTGGTCTCAGACACTAGACACAGATACTGGACTTGTCATGGACACTGGACTTGACACAGACACGGATGCTGAAGTCATCGCAGACACTGGAGTTGACACGGACACCAGACATGGATACTGAAGTCGCCATGGACTTGACACGGACACCGGACACGGATACTGAAGTTGTCACAGACACTGAATTTACGGACACGGATACTGAAGTAATCACGGACACTGGACTTGACACGGACACCAGACACAGACACTGAAGTCGTCACGGACGCTGGACTTGACACAGACACTGGAAACGGATACTGAAGTCGTCATGGGCACTGGACTTGACACGAACACCGACACGGATACTGAAGTCGTCCTGGACTTGAAATGGACACCGGACGGTCAGAGGCGGTCAGAGCGCGCGCGCACTAGGGATCCGGCAGCCGTGAGCAGCAGAAGACGGGATGTGCAGAAAAAGGCACGAGACCAGGGGTCAGGGACTGCTGGCAGATACCGGGTCCACCGTCGGCGCTACACTTATGAGTAGAAATGACCAGAAAATGATTTTAAGTCATTGATTACTATTTCAATGACAAAGTTGCCTCCACTCACTACTTACTTGAAGAGAGTGTACAGTTTTGCACTAAATTATCTGTGCAATGCACAAAATAATTTTAGAGCCCCATATAGTTAAATAATTGGGGCCCTCTGTAACATCTCGACTGAGAACTGTGCCTCTTGTCTGCTGTCAACTTTTTTCGAACTTTGAAATTAACTCAATAGGAGCTGTATAAATACTTATTCAGTGAGCCCCCCCTAGTGGCGTCTGTTGGCTGCCATAATTAATATAATGTTGGCTGCCATAATTAATATAATTTTCCTCCAGCTGTGAGGCTGCTTCTCTTGAAACAGGTGGGCCTTCTATTTTGATGGGCTCCTAGCTGCAGTACCACCTGTTTTCACTTTAATATTAAAGAGTATTTTTACATTATTCTTTTTCATAGTGTAAAAAAAAGCTTAAAGAGGCTCTGTCACCACATTATAAGTGCCCTGTCTCCTATATAAGGAGATCGGCGCTGTAATGTAGGTGACAGCAGTGCTTTTTATTTAAAAAAACGATCTTTTTTCACAAAGTTAGGAGCGATTTTGGTTTATGCTAATGAGCTTTCTTAATGCCCAAGTGGGCATACTTTTACTTTCGACCAAGTGGGCGTTGTACAGAGGAGTGCATGACGCTGACCAATCGGCATCATGCACTCCTCTCCATTCATTTACACTGCACTAGCGATATAGATATATCACTATGTGCAGCCTCATACACAAGCCCTAACATTACTACAGTGTCCTGATAATGAATACACATGACCATCCAGCCTGGACGTCATGTGTACTCAGAATCCTGACACTTCTGAATCTTTTTTGTGAGATTCCAGCAACGGATACGTAATCTCGCGAGATCACGGAGCTAAACGAGATTTGGTTTCACTTGCCGGAATCTCACAAAAAAAGAGTCAGAAGTGTCAGGATTCTGAGTACACATGACGTCCAGGCTGGATTTCATGTGTATTCATTATCAGGACACTGTAGTAATGTTAGGGTTTGTGTATGAGGCTGCACATAGCGATATATCTATATCGCTAGTGCAGTGTAAATGAATGGAGAGGAGTGCATGATGCCGATTGGTCAGCGTCATGCACTCCTCTGTACAACGCCCACTTGGTCGAAAGTAAAAGTACGCCCACTTGGGCATTAAGAAAGCTCATTAGCATAAACTTAAATCGCTCCTAACTTTGTGAAAAAAGATCGTTTTTTTAAATAAAAAGCATTACTGTCACCGACATTACAGCGCCGATCTCCTTATATAGGAGACAGGACACTTATAATGTGGTGACAGAGTCTCTTTAACTAAACTCAGTATAATTCAATGTTCCTGTAACACAATACAAGATAAAAAAAGTCCAAATGGGTAGTGGACACTGTTTACTTCCATTCCATTCCAAATATGCCCCAATGTTGTTTTATGTACCATCATCTCATATTTTAAAATGCCATTTTACACCACCACACCAAAGATGTACATTTGTAGAAAATTAAAAAACATTGTGTGTACTTTATTTTTAATGTAGGGGTGTAACTATAAGGGGGTGCAGAGGTTTTGATTGCACCCTAACCTTGGTGCCTAAGAGGGCCCAATTAATTTTCTACTACATAAGAGGACACCAGTATTTTAAATACCACACAATAGTTGGGGGGCCCTAGAACAGATTTTATATTGGAGCCCAAGAGTTTCAGTTTGAATGTAAAAGCTGATGCCCTGCTCAACTATACTCAATATCCCTGTCTGAAACTCATCTAACGCAGTATGGCAGTAGGAGTATTTAAATGGTAATGATGCAACCTCATTCGAGGAACTATGGTGTACGCCTAGGGTTACCACTAGGTCTGTAAATCACCAGCCTAGGCAGTATATTTTTACAGTATTTTTGCGTATTAAAAACCTGCGTGCGTATTCAGGTTACTTACAATTTGGATTGGATATTCCTCCTTTGCCAGGCTGCCAGCCCTAGGAAAGCCAGCAGCTTAAGCACTAGGTCCAGTGTGAGATTGGTGCCGGTACTATCCAGATTTAGCAGCTGAACATCTGCACACAGACGGCCTGCGCAACCCCGAGCATAAAGCGCGGAAGTCGCAGGAGGTACTAACAGAGTTATAGTCATTGTCTGTCTGCGGCTCCCAGACCTAAATGGCAAAAAACACGCCATGGCCCCAAAACCACACCCACATTTTACCCATGTTACGCTATATTTACATGTGTTTGTTTTTTTGTTTTTCACGATATGCGCAAAATAGTGGCAACAAATGCCACAAAACCAGCATCTGTAAGTACACTCTGAACCTGGTTGGTATTTTTTGGTGGAAAATGTGGAAATCTTATGAACGCCTGTAAGGTGCAGCCAAGGTGGTGCATGACCCTCAAAGGGATGTTGTCACAAAAGATGGAATAAAGCGGGAGGTTGGCAGGCAGGTGTGTGTGTATAATAGCTGGCTTGCTGTGATATTGTCGCAAACAGGCCCAAGGGCACCCCTCCCTGGGGTTCATCTGGCAATTCAGACCTAGTAGACTGTAAAATGGTTGATTTCTACTTGCTTTTCATTGGAAGACTCCTGTCCACACTCACCACTACTCACATGATCAAACACACACACACACACACACACATTGGGTAGACTCCTGCATACCACCCACAACTCGCTCTAGGACCTCTGCTACATGCCCAACGATGAGGACATCGCTATCAAGCAAGCGAAGCACCATTGGCCGCACCTGCAAACAATCAAATGTTACAGGGCAACATAATATACACAAGCCGGACTAGTCACATAATCAAACAACCATACATCCCAGTGGCCAGACTGACCACTCTACTGGAGCGCCACCTAGGGGAAAAACAGCAGACTATGGCAGACAATAGCACACAGTCAAAGGGCACAGTGCACAAATCATCGCATCAAATCGGCACAATGCGCCCAAATTACACATAAAGTTCCCTTCAAACTTGGGAATTTATCCCTCACACTTTATACGGAACTAATAGAAAGTGGGATCTTACTAGTTGCTATAGGAAACACTCACTAGTTTCAATGACCACAAAGGTAGCCAGAACTTCTAGTGACTACTTGATAAACAGATTTTAACAAGACAATTTTGAAATAAAATTATGTTTCCTGTTTTTGAAGTAAAACGCTGAGATCTGATATGTTACATTTACTGTGTTTTACCAATGTGATTCACTCTTTTTCCGGAGCATTGTGCAACCCGTGGCCTATATTTCTTTATTGCACATAATTTGTGTTTTAACCATTTTCTTTTTAATGGATCTAATGTACAATCAATTATTTTGATGAAAATAAATAAGAACATAGATTGACTGGGATGACTTTAAGCTGGGATCTCTGCGGTCACACAGATTGCCACAGTCAGCGTTACTATAGGACAGGGGTAGGCAACCTTTTTTGTATGGTGTGCCGTTAAAAAAAAAAAGAAAATCAATGATGAAGACAAATTTACCACAAATTTGACATAAACCAATTAATCAGTTAATTAAACTTACATTTCAGTTTGACCCTTGTGCCTAACACAGCCTTCTTTGATGACGATACAACTCTTCGTCATGTGACCGGCCCCGCTGTACAAGCAGAAGCAGTAGTACATCTATTATATAGAATACAGCGGGGCCGGTCACATGACAAAGAGTCGTATCGTCATAAAGAAGGCTGTGCAACTAGACTTCCGGTCCCCCGGTAGCGCTATAAAGATCTATGAAAATATCCGAATCACCATGACCGGGGATCGGAATGTATATTAGCGAGTGACTCACATACTGCAGTGAGTACAATGCTAATAATTTTCGGTCCTCACATAACCCCTTTAATACGGGAACTGATAGGTGCTGAATTATTACATATTCTGAATTATCGGATGATCATAGAAAAATTTGCTGGTCCAATTGCTAAGACATAGGGCAAGAGTGTCCAATCAGGTGTTAGGCCCCTGATCAAACTGCCTTACCAATAGAGCTATGCCCAGACATAGCAAATTTTGGTGCAAAATCTTGCCAAAGATTGTGATCCGTGTTCTCTGTGGATTTCACTGTATACATCAAAAGGGGGGAAATCCGCGGTGAAAATCCAATGTACACTCATATTTCCATGTGGAATTTTTTTAAGGAGTTTTAAAAACCCCATCCAGATTTATTGTCTGTACCAGAGATCCGCGGCAATGCCATGACGTCTGAACTGACCCTAAGGTTGGGTTTCCACAGTGCAGATTTTACATGTATTTTTTTAAGCCAAAACTAGGAACGGAACCTAAACAGAAACAAATATATAAAGTAAGGCCTTGTGGGTCTGCTATCATGGATCCAATTCTGGTTTTGGCTTACAAAATGTAGGCAAAATCTACAGGAAATCTGGACTGTGGGAACATCGTTGATCGGCGCTCGTTTGCTCCTGTCACACGGAGCTATAGATGGGGACGAGTGGTCGTTACTCCGATCGCTCGTCCCCATCCATCATCATCATGTCGGCAGCGCGTCTCATTGTTTACACAGGGAGATCTGCTGCCGACAACGATAATATTTCACTTTTTTAAAACGATACGACCAGCAGATTATCGAGCATTTGCTCGTTTATCAGATGATCGTTTCCATGTTTACACTGGGCAATTATCGGCAACAAGCGTTATTTGAATGCTCGTCTGCCTGATAATCGTCCTGTGTAAAACGCCCTTTAGTCTACCTCTAAATAAGAGTGTCAGTTACTGTATGTATTTAATACAGAGGAACCTTTATGTTAAATATTGTTTTGTTATAAATGTATATAGAACACTATATAGTACAATTATATTTTCCTTGTGCTAGTTATATAGTGTATATGCAATTACACACTAAGGTAAGTTTTAAGAATATATTGCCTAGAGCCCAACCATTCCAAGACACTAACCCACCCTTAGTGGTCATCTGAGCTGACGAAGAACACAATTTAAGAAATACCAAAGTTCTTCTCAATATGGTTGTTGGCTGGTTGTTAGGCAGATGAATGTTACTATATAGCAACAAGAAACTTAGTGCATAGAGCATCCACATAAAAATCCATAGATAAATTATGTCATACAAGGTTCAAAAAAAATTGTGAATACAGTATCCAGATAAATATTGTATACCTAATCCAGACAAATAATGTCATACAGCTCCCAGATAAATAAGTACATACAGCACCAAAATACATAGAGTTCCTAGATAAATAATGATGTACATCACTTTGGTATGTTGCCCCATACTGTGCCCCCAGCACTGACCTGTAATGTTGAAGGCTGTAGGTGGTGGGCAAGGTCCAGGGTTGATATTCCACAGGAATCTGGGTGACTAAGGATGGTGGTCACAGTCATCACTAAAGAGTTACAGTGGCTAGAACTACACTGAACCATCAATGGTGGGAGACTGTGTTTGTATTGGGAGAAGAATGACTTGAAGGCTTTGTAAACCTATGTAAACTTTTGAACACCCTTTTTTCTAATAAAACCAACTTTTTTATTCTTTTGTATTAAAAAAATAATACTTTTTGAGATACAGCTTCTTTGTATCTTGGATACATAGAAGCTGTATCTCGCGCTGAAACACAATTTCGTCAGGTCAGCGGGACTGACCGCTTAAGTTACAGCGGGTCATGAGTGTCTCTGACATGCAGGATCTACCTGTTGTCAATCACATTTACGTTCACAACCGCTGACCTGATGGATACAGGTTTCAGAGCAAGATACATAGAAGCTGCATCTCAAAGGGTAAGGCTACACGGTGCGTCGTTGACGCGGTTTTGTTGCGTTTGAAAACCGCATGCGGTCAACTGCATGCATTTTTTGTCTCTGTAATGCTGCAGTTCTGTTGCGTTTTTAAAGGAAATAATTGATGGACATAGTTTTCACCCGTGTTGAAGTTTGTTAGGTGCTTCCTGTATATAGTTCATTACAATACATTGCAGAACTGTTAGCAAAAACACAAGCAGTTCAGCAACAACTTTGGCAGCGCGGTCATTAACTGCATGCGTTCAGTCCTTATCAGTGGCGGATTAAGTAGACCATAGGCCCTGGGCTGTTACCCAAAGTTGGGCCCCCCTTCTCCACCACCGCCCTGTAACTATTGTTAAAACTTCCTTTTTGTCCAGACATTAACAATCGGGTGTTACGACTCCCCTTGTCAAAAGGCTGTGTCTCCACATACTGACAGTCTCCAACCATCGCTACAGTATCGCACCGTGTAGGGACATATTCTCCTGACAAGGGGAATAAGTAACACTTATTTGTGTATCAGTCCTGGACTGCACAAAGACTTTTTGTGAAATACAAGGATTTCCTATAATAAACATGTCAGGAGAGATGACAGATTCTCTATAAATCTAGTGACTCACAGGTGACAACGTAGTTTTTTTCCTCTTTTCTACTCCATCCGGTCCAGACTTCATGACAACTTTTCCCAGCCATGACCCATTTCTGCAGAATTTGCCACTCAGATGTCTTTGGCTCCTCACTTTTCCAACATTTCCACACCTATAAACAAAGATAAAATTATCATGGTGCCAAACACTGTGCCCCTAAATATAATAGCACCAAACACTGCGCCCCTGAATAAAATAGTTCCAAACGCTGGGCCCCTAAATATTATAGCACCATAGACTGCGCCCCTGAATATAATTGTGTCAAACACTGTAGAGTAAAGCACCACATACACACAGCCCCTGTAGATAGCAACACACACAACCCCCTGTAGATAGCGCTACACAGAGACCCCTGTAGATAGAGCCACACACAGTCCCTGTAGATAGCGCTACACACTGACCCCTGTAAATAGCGCTACACAGCCCTCCCCCTCTGTAAATAGCATCACATGGCCCTCACCCTCTTGTATATAGTGCTACACAGCAATCCCCCTTAGATATAGTGATACACAGCACTCCCCCTTCTATATAGTGCTATACAGCAATCCCCCTTGTATATAGTGCCACATAGCGCCACCCCCCTTGTATATAGTGCTACACAGCTCCTCCCCCCCTTGGACCTGCAGCTTTTGTAATTGCTCAGTATAATGTCCCCCATAGCTGCCCCCACAGTATATTGCCACCCATAGCTGCCCCATACAGTATAATGCCCCCATAGCTGCTACACAGTATAATGCCCTCCATAGCTGCCTCTACACAGTATAATGCCCTCCATAGCTGTCCTACACAGTATAATGCCCCCATAGCTGCTACACAGCATAATGCCCTCCATAGCTGCCTCTACACAGTATAATGCCCCCATAGCTGCCTCTACACAGTATAATGTTCCCCTTAGCTGTCCTACACAGTATAATGCACCCCATAGCTGCCTCTACACAGTATAATGCCCTCCATAGCTGCCTCTACACAGTATAATGTTCCCCTTAGCTGTCCTACACAGTATAATGCCCCCATAGCTGCTACCCAGTATAATGCCCTCCATAGCTGCCTCTACACAGTATAATGTTCCCCTTAGCTGTCCTACAGTATAATGCCCTCATAGCTGCTACACAGTATAATGCCCTCCATAGCTGCTACACAGTATAATGCCCTCCATAGCTGCCTCTACACAGTATAATTCCCCCATAGCTGCTACACAGTATAATGCACTCCATAGCTGCCTCTACAAAGTATAATGTTCCCCTTAGCTGTCCTACACAGTATAATGCCCCCATAGCTGCTACACAGTATAATGCCCCCATAGCTGCTACACAGTATAATGCACTCCATAGCTGCCTCTACACAGTATAATGCCCTCCATAGCTGCCTCTACACAGTATAATGTTCCCCTTAGCTGTCCTACACAGTATAATGCCCCCATAGCTGCTACACAGTATAATGCCCTCCATAGCTGCCTCTACAAAGTATAATGTTCCCCTTAGCTGTCCTACACAGTATAATGCCCCCATAGCTGCTACACAGTATAATGCCCCCATAGCAGTGCTTATCAACCTGATAAATGGCGGGTGAGAAAACTAAGCTACAGTATGACCCAGCAATATGATTTTTAGTATTTGTTTCATAAAATAATCCAATTCCTGAATGAATAGCTCCTGAAGACAACAATAAATGTTTCATTCACATGTGTGGAAGGATCCTGGTGTCTCCAGAAACTGGAGCCACCAAACCTAACACCGATCCTAATGTCTAGTGCCTTCATAGCTGCTTCTATTCATCTTCTTTCATGTACTTTTTCCAAAATGTGCTGTTTGGCATGGGGACTCGGGGAGATATTAAAATGAACTTCACTTGGCAGATAGTGTGCATTTATGGAAATGTTCTCATTTAAGCTTGTGTCTACATATTATAATCCTCTCTCTGCAAACATTGGAATTTTACTGTACATAAATTCTACATTTAAAATTCGGCTCTAGACCCCTGCCATGGGCTTCTATTGGTCCTGCCACTGTTCACCACCAGGAGTGATTATACCATCATTATAGACAAGACATCACTGTTCGGAGTAGACATTGGAGTGGTGGAACCAATGGAGGTCTTCTTATAGGGGAGGGGGAGGGCATTGATACCTTAAACCATCTTTTAATTCCCTCGGTGCCACTGTTACAACTGCTAGAAAAAAGGGAAGGGTTGGATCCAGCGAGGATGTAGATAAAATGGAAACTCGTTCCAAGTTTAATGGTATAAAGTTAAAACAGGATCTAGTAGAAAGATAATGTCCTGGGGTGTCAGGAGAAATATCGTAGGTATTACAACTGCTACTCTCTTCCCTGATTGATGGCTCTAGCAGCCAATTAGGAAACCGCTAGAGCCGTCACTCAGAGCAGAGGGGCAATGCTGGCAGCATTCTGAGGAGAGCCAACGAGCACTTGCACATCAAGTGCCCGCTTTAGTGGCACTTGCGACCAGGGCCTCTGGGGAATTAAACATTGATTTTTGACAAAAGATATCGTTACAAGGCCCTGCCCCTCCACAATATTGCACTGTCAGCAGTATTGAGGCCTCGAAACTGCTGACAGATTCCGTCGAAGGGTATGTTCCCTCGTGGCATTTGTAATGCATTTTCTGCCCTTCTCTGTTTTGTGTCAATTTCTTTTGCAAATATGAAGGGGAAATATGTTGCCACAAGGCAAAAACTGGAGGGTAAACTTAGCAAAAATACCACGTGGGAACCGGCTGGAGTCACATCCGTTTTTTGTTTTTTTTTTAAATGCAGGAGTGGATCTAAAAGGAAGGAAAGGTATAAATAAACAAAATTCTTCTCCTCGCTTTTGTATCCAGTCCTGTAAGTGGCTTAAAAAAACAGCATCAAAAACTGCATGTGTGAATTTAGTCTAATGGTAACAGAATTTTTAATTGCAAAAAGATCCAACACAATTGTGACATTTCTGTGGCAACGGGTGATTGTTACATGAGGCTCTACCAAGCTGTTACACTTAGAAAACAAGTAGATGACAAATCCACAAAAAGTAATGCTGATGAGTAGAACAACTATGCAGCAGGATGCACCTGTCAATTTATAAATATCAAGAGTGTGTGACAGAAGACAAACCATACGTTACATTACATCTTTCATCTGTACAACATGTCCAACATAAGCACACGACACTTGCCATTGCTCTAAACTAGGGGTGCACAAACTGCAGCTCAGGGAGGGCACTAGTGAGGGGACACTGTGTTGCTGGCTCTGACATGGGGGTCACTGTGTGGCTGGCATTACTTAGGGGGCACTGTGTGGTTAGCACTATTATAGGGGCACATATGTGGTAAACATAACTGGGGGCACAGTGTAGCTGGAATACATGGCCACATTGTCTCCTCCTCTCTGAAGTACTGGAAAGCCAAACGGTAGTGCAGGAGACGCACATTTGAATGAATCAAATGTCTAAGATGGGAGTACACCTTTAAGTTTTATTGTGGCTCTTGCGAGTGGTACATTCTGATAATGTGGCCCTCGAATCAAAGGAAGGTTGTGTAACCAAAGACAAACCATTTTAAAACTAAGGCCAGTCCAGCAAGCAGCTCATCTCTTCAGGTCCAGCCAGGGCCGGCCTTAGGATAGATGACGCCCCATGAGAAATTATCTTTCGACGCCCCACCCCATCATATAAAAATGCCCTTTAAAAGAGTATAGTACCTCCACATAGTATAATGCCCCTTTAGTGCCACACACACACACAGTATAATGCCCCTTTAGTGCCCCCCATACAGTATAATAATATTTAATAATATAATATATTATAACCCCTTCAAGGACACAGTATTTTGTCCTCTAATTGTGCCCACACAGTATTGTGCCCCCTAAGTGCCACACACATTATTTTGCACCATATAGTGCCCCTACACAGTATAATATCCGCTTAGTGGCCCCCACACAGTATAATGCCCCCTCCCCTGGCTGCCACACACAGCCCCCCTTGCAGATAGTGCCTTTCTGTAGACAGTGCCATAATCCCCCACCTCCTGCTTGTAGACAGTGCCATACAGCCCCCACCTCCCCCTTGTAGACAGTGCCATACAGCCCGCACCTCCCCCTTGTAGACAGTGCCATACAGCCCGCACCTCCCACTTGTAGACAGTGCCATACAGCCCCCCCCACATCCCCCTTGTAGACAGTGTCATGCAGCCGCCCACCTCCCTTGTAGACAGTGCCATACGGCCCCCCACCTCCCTCATGTAGACAGTGCCATACAGGTCACCACCTCCCCCTTGTACACAAATTAATATAATAATACAATGCCTAAATATTACCACTATGACTATATAAAACCACCATACTGTGACTAGATAACACGCCATACACTGACTGAATAATACCACCATACAGTGACTAAATAATACCACCATACACTGAATAATATCACCATACTGTGACTAGATAATGTAGCGTCCATGGCCGCGGGCCGTCGGGTTTACTCACCTCCCGACGCCCGCAGCCATGGATCTCTGAGCGCTGGCCTCCGTCTCCCTCCTAGGAGATGCCAGCGCTCACTTCCGCTCCGTTCGGCTGGGTCCCGTAGGGTGCGCGCGCACGCTCGCGCCCGGCCTTAAAGGGCCAGCGCGCGCAATTAGGAAATCGTCATCACCATCAACTGCCACGATTTCCTGGTCTATAAGAAGGCCCCTGGCCTTCTAATCCTTGTCTGAGCGTTGTTAGTCTTTCCCAGTCTGTCTCGCAAATGGTCCCTTAGTGTCTCCCGTTCCAGCTGTTACCCGTGCCCTGTTACCGTTCCTGTATTCCGTATTGTTCCTGTGCCTACCTGCGTTCAAGTGTCTTCTGCCACGTCAAGTGCCATCTGCCACGTCAAGTGCCATCTGCCACATCAAGTGCCATCTGCCACGTCAAGTGTCTTCTGCCACGCCAAGTGCCATCTGCCACGTCAAGTGTCTTCTGCCACGCCAAGTACCATCTGCCACGCCAAGTACCATCTGCCATGTCAAGTGCCATCTGCCACGTCAAGTGCCATCTACCACGTCAAGTGTCTACCGCTTCATCGGATACTGCCCGCCACGTCTGGCGCCACTTGCCGCACCTGCCTCCATCCGTGCTGAAGCCACAGCCACCGCCCGGACTATTTCAGGTACCTAAGCATTACTGTCTGCCATTTACTTCCGCTTAGACTGTGACCTGGTCAGCTGCCTCCCCGCTACGGCGGAGCGGCCTAGTGGGTCCACAAACCCTGTGCTCGTGACAGTACGCTCAGGCCATGGAACCCGCTGGCCAGCCCAAGACCCCAGTACAGAAGATTCAGACAAAGATGCAGGACCTCCGCACACGTCAGGATCAACTCCTTGAGGCGGTGAATTCTATCCTGGTCCGCCTGGATCTACTCGCTGCTCCACCCCCGGTTCTTCCCCCTGAAGCTGTTGCCGTGCCACTGCCTTTTGCTCCCCCTGTTTGTTCCGGATCCTCAGTTCCTCTGCCTCCTCGCTACGACGGTGACCCCAGAGCATGTAGAGGATTTCTTAATCAATGCATGGTGCATTTTAGGCTACGGCCTCATCTCTTCCCCTCCGAGGAGGCCAAAGTGGCGTTTATTATCTCCCTCCTCGCTGGCAAGGCCCTCGCATGGGCGAACCCAATCTTGGAGCAACAAGGACCTGTATCCTCGGACCTAGCCTTGTTCCTGCAGTCCTTTCGTGCCGCGTTCGAGGAGCCGGGTCGAACATCCTCTGCCGCAGCCACTCTGTTGACCCTCAAGCAAGAAGGCTCCACAGTAGGGGAGTATGCTATCTCCTTCCGTACCCTAGCAGCCGAGCTGGCATGGAACAATGAGGCACTGGTGGCGACCTTCTGGCAGGGACTGTCCTCTCACATCAAGGACGAACTAGCAGCCTGCGACCTTCCTTCTACCTTGGATGCCCACATCCTGTTAGCCACCCGGGTTGATATGAGAATCCGGGAGCGCTCTCTAGAGGTTCGTCAGGAGAGCCGGGTCCACAGACCAGCACCATCAGTCCAGAGACCACTATTGTCCACTCCTAGTGCGCTACCTGAAGAACCCATGCAGGTAGACAGAGTCCGGTTATCTGAACAGGAGAAGCAGCACAGACGCTCCTCTGGACTTTGTATGTATTGTGGCCTCAAGGGTCATTTTGTGCGCCAATGCCCACAGAAACCGGGAAACTCCAGTACCTAGGGTTGATTGGAGAGGCAACTCTAGGTGGAACGTCTCCGAACGTTAAAACCTCTTCCAAATTATCGATACCTGTGGCCATCGTCACCGGAGAGACATCACATCCTTCCTCCGCCTATCTTGACTCTGGAGCGGCTGCTAATTTTATCCACCAAGATCTAGTGGATCGGTTTCAACTACCCACAGTCCGTCTGGAGAGACCCCTGGCAGTTGCTTCTGTGAATGGTCTACCGTTGCCTGATCCGATCATGCTCATCACTGAGCCGTTGACACTACGGGTTGGAGCTCTTCACTCAGAACAGATCTCCTTCCTGGTACTACCTAAGGCTATCAATCCTATCCTGCTGGGTCTGCCATGGCTCCGTCTACACGCCCCAACACTCGACTGGAGTTCTGGAGAAGTTCTTCAATGGGGTTCCAGATGCCATAGCCATTGCCTGTCACAGGTCCGTCCTGTTGTGCCCCCTCTGCCTCAGTCACTCTCCGATCTACCTTCTCAGTATGCCAGTTTTGCGGATGTCTTTTGCAAACGAGAGGCTGAGACGTTGCCTCCACATCTGAAATATGACTGTCCCATTGAACTGGTTCCCAATGCTTCTCTTCCCCTGGACGAGTATATCCTCTCTCCTTGCCAGGGACTTTATCAATGTCAGCCTATATCAAGGAGAACTTGGAGAGGGGTTTTATTCGAAAATCTTCCTCCCCGGCCGGGGCAGGCTTCTTCTTCGTTAAAAAGAGAGATGGATCTCTCCGACCCTGCATTGATTACCGTGGTCTCAAGTTAGATCTGCGGGGGGCCTATAATCTAATCCGGATTCGCCGGGGTGACGAATGGAAGACGGCATTTAACACCCGCGATGGGCACTACGAATACCTAGTGATGCCCTTCGGACTGTGTAACGCTCCCGCAGTATTTCAGGAGTTCGTTAATGATATCTTCCGAGATCTCCTCTATATGTGTGTTGTAGTTTATCTCGATGATATTCTAATTTTCTCCCCAGATCTGATGACCCATCAGAGGCATGTTCGTCAAGTTCTCCTGCGACTAAGAGAGAATCGCTTGTATGCCAAGTTAGAAAAATGCACCTTTGAAAAGAGGTCTTTGCCCTTCCTGGGCTATGTCATCTCGGATCAAGGCCTTAAGATGGACCCTGAGAAGTTAAAGTCTGTCCTGGAATGGCCACGTCCTCAAGGCCTAAGGGCCATACAGCGGTTCCTGGGTTTCGCCAATTTCTACGGGCAGTTTATTCCGAACTTTTCTTCTCTGACGGCCCCCATCTCTACCCTTACCAAGAAGGGTGTGAACGCCAAGATGTGGACTCCAGAGGCAGAGTCCGCATTCATTTGCCTCAAGAAAGCCTTCACTTCAGCTTCGATCCTCCATCATCCTGACGTATCTCGGCAGTTCTCACTGGAAGTGGACGCTTCCTCTGTTGGTGCAGGTGCACTTCTGTTCCAGAGGCGCTCCAAAGGAAAGGCAGTTGTATGTGGCTACTACTCAAGACTGTTTTCCTCTGCTGAGCGCAATTACTCCATTGGAGATCGGGAGCTACTGGCTATCAAATTGGCTCTGAAGGAGTGGAGACATCTTCTGGAGGGCGCTGCTCACCCCATCCTGATCTTCACCGACCACAAGAACCTCACTTACCTTCAGTCCGCCCAAAGACTGAATCCTCGTCAAGTCAGGTGGTCACTGTTCTTCACCCGTTTCCAATTTCTGCTCCACTACCGTCCCGCTGACAAGAATGTGAGGGCCGATGCCCTGTCCAGATCATTTGAGACGGAAGACACGGTGGAGTCCCTTCAGACGATCATAGACCCATCCTGCGTTGTCACCGCCAATCCTCTGCAGATTAGAGACATCCCTCCAGGGAGAACTTTTGTTCGGTTGGCAGACAGGAGAAGAATTCTCCGCTGGGGACACAGTTCTAAACTAGCTGGGCACGCCGGTGTCCGTAAAACCCAGGACCTGATTGCTCGTCACTTCTGGTGGCCCACGCTGCCTAAGGATGTTCTGGACTTTGTCTCTGCTTGCACGGTCTGTGCCTCTAATAAAGTGACTCACTCCAAGCCTGCCGGCCTGCTTCAACCCCTGCCTGTACCCAGTGCCCCCTGGCAGCACATCGCAATGGACTTCGTCACAGACCTTCCTCTCTCAGCAGGATGCAACACCATCTGGGTGGTGGTGGACCGGTTCTCTAAGATGGCACATTTTATTCCGCTGACCGGCCTACCCTCTGCTCCCCGACTGGCGAGTCTCTTCATTCAGCACATATTTCGCTTGCATGGCTTGCCTCTTCACATTGTGTCCGGGGGGTTCAGTTTACTTCTAAGTTCTGGAGAGCCCTCTGTAAACTCCTGGATGTGAGATTGGACTTTTCCTCTGCCTATCACCCCCAGTCCAATGGGCAAGTTGAGAGGATCAACCAGATCATGGAAAATTATCTCCGCCACTTCATCTCTTCTCAACACGATAACTGGGTACAGCTTCTTCCATGGGCTGAGTTTTCATATAATAACCACACAAGTGAGTCCACCACTTCCACTCCGTTTCACAGTCAACATCCCAGAGTCCCTCTTCCTGTATCAACTTCATCTCAGGTACCCGCTGCTGACTCTGCATATGGGGACTTCCTGCAAATCTGGCAACAGACCCGGTCCTCTATTTTGCTGGCGGTGGATCGCATGAAGCATAAGGCGGATCCTAGGAG
This sequence comes from Rhinoderma darwinii, assembly GCF_050947455.1. Taxonomy (NCBI): domain Eukaryota; kingdom Metazoa; phylum Chordata; class Amphibia; order Anura; family Rhinodermatidae; genus Rhinoderma; species Rhinoderma darwinii. The sequence goes on from NC_134691.1 coordinate 313,911,927, forward strand.
AAGAGAGCCGCCTCAGTATCTTCCGGGGACTAAAGTCTGGCTGTCCTCTCGGAACATTCGCTTGAGGGTGCCTTCATACAAGTTCGCTCCCAGGTTCCTTGGTCCTTTCGAGATCCTGCAACAAATTAACCCTGTCTCCTATAAGCTGCGGCTGCCTCCTACCCTCAGAATCCCTAACTCCTTCCATGTGTCCTGAACCGCTACAGTGGTCCTTCTGATGTATTCGAGGTAAAGGAGATCCTGGACCGCAAGAGGGTAGGAGGAAGGACTTTCTATTTGGTGGACTGGAGAGGGTTTGGTCCTGAGGAGAGGTCCTGGGAGCCAGAAGAGAACCTCAGCGCCCCTACTCTTATTAAAAAGTTACCCTCTCACTCTGGCCCCAAGAAGAGGGGGCGTAAGAGGGGGGATACTGTAGCGTCCATGGCCGCGGGCCGTCGGGTTTACTCACCTCCCAACGCCCGCAGCCATGGATCTGTGAGCGCTGGCATCCGTCTCCCTCCTAGAAGATGCCAGCGCTCACTTCCGCTCCGTTCGGCTGGGTCCCGTAGGGTGCGCGCGCACGCTCGCGCCCGGCCTTAAAGGGCCAGCGCGCGCAATTAGGAAATCGTCATCACCATCAACTGCCACGATTTCCTGGTCTATAAGAAGGCCCCTGGCCTTCTAATCCTTGCCTGAGCGTTGTTAGTCTTTCCCAGTCTGTCTCGCAAATGGTCCCTTAGTGTCTCCCGTTCCCCCTGTTACCCGTGCCCTGTTACCGTTCCTGTATTCCGTATTGTTCCTGTGCCTACCTGCGTTCAAGTGTCTTCTGCCACGTCAAGTGCCATCTGCCACGTCAAGTGCAATCTGCCACGTCAAGTGTCTTCTGCCAGGCCAAGTACCATCTGCCACGCCAATTTGCCATCTGCCACGTCAAGTGCCATCTGCCACGTCAAGTGTCTACCGCTTCATCGGATACTGACCGCCACGTCTGGCGCTACTTGCCGCACCTGCCTCCATCCATGCTGAAGACACAGCCACCGCCTGGACTATTTCAGGTACCCAAGCATTACTGTCTGCCATTTACTTCCGCTTAGACTGTGACCTGGTCAGCGGCCTCCCCGCTATGGCAGAGCGGCCTAGTGGGTCCACAAACCCTGTGCTCGTGACAGATAACACCACCCTACGCTGAATAATACCACCATACTGTGGCTAGATAACACGCCATACACTGACTGAATACCACCATACTGTGACGAAATAATGCCATCATACACTGAATAATACCACCATACTGTGACTAGATAACACGCCATACACTGACTGAATAATACCACCATAATGTGACTAGATAATACCACCAAACACTGAATAATATCACCATACACTGGTGATATTATCTAGTCACAGTATGGTGGTATTATTCAGTCAGTGTATGGCGTGTTATCTAGTCACAGTATGGTGGTATTATTCAGTCAGTGTATGGCGTTTTATCTAGTCACAGTATGGTGGTATTATTCAGTCAGCGTATGGCGTGTTATCTACTCACAGTATGGTGGTATTATTCAGTGTTTGGTGGTATTATCCAGTCACAGTATGGTGGTATTATTCAGTCAGTGTATGGCGTGTTATCTAGTCACAGTATGGTGGTATTATTCAGTTAGTGTATGGCGTGTTATCTAGTCACAGTATGGTGGTATTATTCAGTCAGTGTATGGCGTGTTATCTACTCACAGTATGGTGGTATTATTCAGTGTTTGGTGGTATTATCCAGTCACAGTATGGTGGTATTATTCAGTCAGTGTATGGCGTGTTATCTAGTCACAGTATGGTGGTATTATTCAGTGTTTGGTGGTATTATCCAGTCACAGTATGGTGGTATTATTCAAACACTGAATAACACTCCCATACAATGACTAGATAATACTATGGGAAGAAAAATGTTGTGTGCAACCTTGCGAACATTTAAAAATGTTTGATAGGGAAACATTAAAAATGATGCGCATGTCGTCCTAATGCTGAAATTCTAGCCTTATAGCCAAGTTGTCGTCCCCCACACACAAGCAAACTATAACTAAGCCCTGCTCCGCTACATATTTCGATGCAATTTTCACAAAATTAAATAAAGCTGCAATATGGCTGCAACACGTGAATCTACTCTTAGGGTAGGAATACACGTAGCGTAAACACTGCAGATTCTCCGCAACAGATATTCTCTTCTGAGCACAGCCCGGCCTCCCAGCATGGCGATTCATCCCATGTGACTGCTGCAGCCAATCGAAGGATGCAGCGGTCACATGGACTACAGCGTCATCCCAGGAGGCCGGACTGCGCTCAGAAGAGAATACAAATCGCCATGACTATGGCCGGGAATATTATCTTTTCTTATTTTTATTTCCGCAGCGGACATGCCGCCCAAAAAACTGCAGCAAAATTTGGTGCGTTTTTTTTCAGGTGGAATTCCCTGCGGTTTCCAGGATTGATGTGTAGTTTTACTCAGTGTATCTGCCCTCTGTGATCCTACCCCAATAATAAATTTGCTCTCCTCCAAAAAAAAATATCTCTAAAGAATCCTTTCACCCCCATGCATAACATTTGCAGCCAACTTTCACTCCCCCACATATCATTTATAATAAGCTCCTACACAACAAAATAAACTATACAGAAGTCCCCCTCCCCACAAAATAGATTTGTAAAGAATCCCCCCAAACTCCTATAGCATTTAGACAATGTCCCCTCCCCCACAAAATCGATCTATAAAGAATCCCCATACACAAAGCACCTATAAACAAGTCTCCCCTCCCCCACAATATCGATCTATGCAAAAAAAACAACCATCCTGTTAACCATGATTTGTAGCTCCCTCTTTCCTCCTCCCTCACACAGCACATACATGAAGATGGATTACACTAAAGCTGCTGCTCTTACCAGAGTCCTGAGCTCCGTGGAGGAGTCTTCACTGTGACAGCAGCAGGAGAGCTGCGGGAGGCGCTGAGTCTGTGTGGCTGTGCAGTACAGGCTGTGCTGATTGGTGGAGCAGACAGAGGCCCCTGCTGCTCCACCAATCAGCGCTCACTTCACAATGCAAAGGAGAGGAAGGACCATGTCTCCTCTCTGATGTGCGGCCTGTACGCGAACCCCCTCCCCCGCCCCCTTTTTACTTAGTCCGCCAGGGAGCAAGGAAGGAGGTTGTAAAAAAATAACTCATTTGTCGCCGCCCCCCGCAAGGAGCCGACCTAGCACTGCTGAGTCACCGGCCCGCTGCTTCTGAAACACAAGCTGGGGAAGGGATCCAGCGCAGCGCCCCCTTCCACCTGCTGGAGTGATACGCCCTGTGCAATGGCACAGGTCGCACACCCCTAAGGCCGGCCCTGGGTCCAGCTTCAGAAACCTGCGTGTAGAAAGCATGTATGGTCAACCATGTAATTCATGGATAGAATGGGCCTGCCAGACCGAGGGCAGCTCTTTGTTAGCAGCTCCCCACTCTGGTTCATAGAGGGCGTCTTGAGCAATGCAACCCAGCTCTATGATGTCCATACACCCTAAGAGGACATATGGAAGGGGTTATCGAGATCAGTTAACCCCTTTAATGACAGATTAGGTGAAGTCAAGTGAAAAAGTAAGGACATCTCATGTACATTGTTTTTATTACTATACTTTTTAATAATCTATTAAACACAAAAAATCACAGTTATTTCTGTGAAAGAACATTTATCACTATCTTAAAGACCTAAGATTAAAATAAGGTGCACCACAACAGGTACTAATGGTTAGAACATTGTAAGAGAGGATCTTGGAGGAACATGGGTTACTAGGCAGGTTAATCATTTGAGGTTTAGTCCTCCAAATCTCCAGCACCAGTGCTACCTGTTTATTCACCGGAATCTTATCACTCTAATACGTCACTAGTACCCAATACAAGCAAACATTTGACTTCTTGTCCTCTTTACACTATTTAAGACATAAATTATAGCTATAAGGGGCCATGTATACAGCAAAGTTGTATGCACAGACCCTGCACTGCTGTACACAGAAGCCCTATAGATCGTCCTTAAAGGAACAGTGTCATCACAAATTATTTTTTTATATGTTAAAGATGTTAGTGCTTTATTAAAAACGTTTATATTCATTTGTGTGTTTGTGTTTTACTTTTTCTTATTTTTACACTTTTTCTTTCCTATGGGGGCTGCCATTTTTTGTTCCATTTCTGTCTGTGTCGATTAACGACACATACAGACATGGAATACGGCAGCCACAGTCCCATAGGGACTGCGAACGGCTCCCGTCCCATTGACTTCAGTGTACGGCGTCTGTGTGGGAACTGCGCATGCGCCGCTCCCACACAGTCCAATTCGAAATTGGCGCCGTCCGGCGCCATTTTCCTGTGGACCGGAAGTCGCGGCCGGACAGTAATATTACTAGTTCCGGTCGCGGCTTCCGGATTTGTGCACTTGGACCAGCGGCAGCAAACGGAGCGGACGGGCCGGAGGGAGCCGCGGCGGCAGGAGCAGGTAAGAGATTTCAATGTATGTTCGTGTTTGTGTGTGTTTACTACTGTATGTAAACCTACTACACTGTGTGTTAGCTCAAAAAATGGCGACACACGGTGTAGGAGGTTACACCGTTCAAACCCCTCGTTTATCCCGGCACTAGCCAGGATAAAGGAGGGGGGGATGCTGAGAGCTCACTAGAGCGAGGGCTTTTAACCCAATTTTGCAATGCTGCAATTTTGGGAATAGCTCCATCTAGTGACCAAAAATGGGTAGTATTATAAATTAGAATAAATTTATAATATTTCCTGACTCGTGAAAAAAATAAAAAAAATTTGAACAATGTTTAATCACCCACACACTAAATGTTTAATTTTTTTAAAAAAAACATGTTTTTCTGGCAACACATTCCCTTTAAAGGGGTTGTTCAGTCTAGAGAACCCATTGTCATATATCCTATTAGGGAATGCTGAGTTAATAGACAGGGGTCTTCTGTTCAGGATCCTCATCTCTAGGCCAAAGTGGAGAGTGGTGCAAAGAATAGATAGTTTGAAAATAAAGTCCAGCACTCGATCCAATAAAATCCAAACAGGTTCTTAGTCATAGCTAAGTTCGGATTTATTGGATCGAGTGCTGGACTTTATCTTCAAACTATCTATTAGTTGATCTGCTGCCAACACAGAAATCCTCCTACGTCTACAAGCACCGAGGGAATATACAGCGTGGTGCCGAATTTTTTTCAAATGGTGCAGGGTGAGCGGACCATCTTTTTCCTGTGTTTTTAGCTACATATAAGTGGTGCAAAGAGCATATCTAGCTTTGTTCTATCCTTCATTACACAGACAACCCATTAATAGGAATGGACAAAGTGTAATGCTTAAGTCCCCCTGTGGTGGTGCTGCAGGTAAATTGAACACTTACTGCAAAGTTTCCTATCAGATTACAGCTGATCGCTGGGGGACTCAGCAGGGTTACCCTTTGTGACCAACTTGTTGTCAAGGGACTCTTTTAACGAGTAGAGATTGTCCAAAGCGGAGAACCTCTTTAAGGTACCGTGAGGAACCGTATTCTCCAGTAGAAGCAATGTTTCCAGGCGAGAACACCATCGTATTACAACATGCCACTATAAAACACACAAAGAAACAGTATGTAGCAGTCTATGGGCACTAGGTTACCCATAGTCTCACTTAGCCACATAAGACAGCTAGTTTATTATAAAGAAGTTTGTGCAGTGGCGCAATGACTTTTAAATGCATAAAAAGTATTCATGTAAAACTGAGCAATCTCCCTATACAAATTAATATATTTTATACTGGACAAGATTCTATATAGAATGTCACCAGGACATAAAGTAGATTGTTGAGTCATTTAATTAGGTAAAGGGCCCAAGTAAAGCTTTTCCACTGTGGTCCAATATATTCAGGCCCACTTAACATCTTTTTTTATGGAGACAGAAGCGGTGAACAGCTTCCAAATACCTCCTGTTACTGATTTCAGCAAGAAAACAATAGTAAATCGGACAGCAAAATCCAATCCCACCCAATTTATTTTTCTCCCCAATGGTGTCTGACAGCCCCATTGACCTCAGATTGTCCACACATCCCACTGAAAAAGTGGTCTGCTATGAACCCAAGCAGAGACAGACCCCACATTGCAGAGAGCCCCAGACAAGACTTTACCCATATCTGATCACTTTTTAGATTATTTTTTTTGGGTGCTTTTTGGGAAAGGAAATATGTAAATAGATATTTCTTGTTTTGGAGAAAATAATGTATTTGCAATGCCCCACATGTACTTTTCTCAGACAATATTTAACCCTATAATCATCCACTAACAAAATTTCAGACGCCCGTAATATGATTGAAGACCCAGACCCCACATAGTCCTACCGTACCGAACTTATATCACTAGATGGTTTAATGGTGATCTATGTTCGGTTCTGTAGAACTGTGGGGAGTTTGGATCTGAGACCCGTAATATGGACATTAAAATGCAGCCATATTACAGTTGTCTGAAAACGGCCTTATGCATGTTCTGTCATGGACATTTGGCAGTCATCTGGCCATTTACTATGTATTTTGGCCATTTGTCACAGGGTGCTATTCAGTTCTATTCAGTTCAATCTTCAATGAAAATCTCGACTATTATGATCACATGGCTATTTTTAGATGAAGAGCACAATAATGATCTTGACAGTAGATAGGGTGTCATTATACTTGAGACACAAAGACATCTTGAATATCCTGTTTGAAATGATTCTTTGATGATAGTTACTTATTTTTTTTTAAAAACACAAAAGAACAAGTTAAATTTGTTATTAATTCTAAATGTGTAATGTTGAGCCCAAGATCCACTGAGCACTTTGTGCAAAGCCATGGGGTCACAGTACTTTACAGTATGCAGCCCCTTCATGTAATAGCAGAGGTGTAATGGGACTGGTATCGCCTCCTGACTCCTCGGCATAGGAGAATTTTGCCTAACCCAGACCACATTATAACAGCATTCCTTTTTTTATTTTTTTATTTTCCTTTCATGCAACCTTTAACTAGCTTTATAATAGAGAATAATTCATTTTCTATTCACCATCTTAACTCTAGAAATCATGTGTGCAGGCAGTAGCTCCCATTATTAAATTTCCTATGATGACTTGCCCAGTCATCAATGTGATAGGCTTTGCCAAATCACATCTATTAGATGTTATAGTTATATAACTGATCAACTTGTGAGCAAGGTGGTGGAGAGCCACAGATACAGGCCTAAGGAATCAAAAAAGGCACAGGAGAGGATGCGGCTGTGCCCTGTGCAGCAGCAACCAGCATGTGCCAACTCCAGCTCACTGCAGGAAAGAGCCGAGATGATTGGTTGGCAATAGTGTTACATCATCAACAGGAAACATCAAGGAGGAGATCCAAAAAAAACAACAGAATACTGGGCAAGGCAGATTTGCAGCTGTCACCAGTGCATTTCTGGATTTTTGCTATGTAGTGGCTCATTGCACATTGACATTTTATTATTCAGAAGCCCAAGTGACCGGAACAATGTCAGACATTATGATTACATGTGACAATTTACATGGGGAACTATGGTTTTCACTGGACATCAACAAGTTTAAAGCAAAGGAACATGATATATATGGAAATAATCTTATTGTACATTTGGATAAGCTTACCAGGATTGGTTTCATGCAAAAAGCAGCAAGCAATAGAAAAGGATTGCCCGGAAGATACCCTTCGGTTGTTGAGAGTGAAAGCAGATGGTTGCAGGATTTAAAGGATTTAGACTTGTGTTTTAAAGTGGTGTTTGGTGGCTTAAATCTGTGAATTGAAGTTAGTAGCTCCAAAGAGAAAAACAGGGGACATGGGAGGAAAGGCAATCTAGTGTAGTAGTTGGTGGAATATACTGTAGTGACAGGTGGTAAATTGTTATGGCATTGAACATAATAAGACAAAAGTAAAGCTGAAATAAAATACAGAATCTTGTCTAGTATCCATATAGAGATATGGCCTTGTTCACATCTGCGTTGGGCTCTCGTTCGGACGTTCAAGCAGAGCTTTCCGTCAAAACGGGACCCTGAACAGACACAAACGGACACAAACGGAAACCAGAGGTTTGCGTTTCCATCACGATTGATTTCAATGGTGACGGATCTGGTGCCAATGGTTCCCGTTTGTCTCTGTTGTGCACCATACGCGACGTTTTGCCGGAAGCAATAGTGTAGTCGACTACGCTATTGCTTCGCTATTGCTTCTGACAAAACTACGGGTCCGGTGAACAACAGAGACAAACGGAAACCATGGGCATCGGATCCGTCACCATTGAAATCAATAGTGATGGAAACGGAAACATCTGATTTCCGTTCATGTCTGTTCAGGGTCCCGTTCTGACGGAAAGTTCAGACGGAACGTCAGAACGGGACCCCAACGCAGATGTGAACGAAGCCTAAATGACACATAGTGACGTGCACTTCAAACTGATCATCTCCTTGGCAGACAGCTAAAAAAAAATCTATTAGGGAAGGATAAGGCTAAGTTCACACTTCCGTTGTATAATCCGTTACTCTGATCCGTTTTTAGATAAAAAATAACGGATGCAAACAGATGGTAAATTGTCAGTTTTTATAAAGGATTAGTTTAATGCATCCTTCAAAAACACGGACAAGAAGCATCCGTTTGCATCCATTTTTTCATCCATTTATAACGGATATGTTTTTTGGCCCCCATTTTTGTTCAGTTGATAGTCTGTTGCTAGGCTCTTATCTTAAATTATTTTTTTCCTTGGGGGCCCATAAACGAGTAGTATACATGAGTATGAGTACATTCATCAATTCACACCATTATAACAAAGCTAAAAAAAAAAAAAATTCTCACCAAATTTTAGTTAGATATAGCTCCAAAATGGCAATAGAATGTCTGCTGGGGATCACTTCCAATTTCTTCCTATCACTAGAGGTGTTTTCCTGTCAATAGAGTTTTCATTGATTTGCAAAATGCTGTCTGCAAAAGGGCAGAGCAAAAAAAAAGACTACTTTTAACTGCTGAAAAAACTGATGCAAACTGATTACAATCAGTTTGTATCAGTTTTACATTGAAACCAATGATAACTGATCAGTTAGGCATCGTTCACATCTGCGCTAGGGCTCCATTTAGACGTTCCGTCGGAGCTTTATTCGGAACGGAGCCCTGACAGACAGAAACGGAAACCATAGGTTTTTGTTTCCATCACCATTGATTTCAATGGTGACGGATCCGGTGCCAATGGTCTCCGTTTATCTCAGTTGTGCAAGGGTTTCGTCATCTTGACGGAATTAATAGCGTAGTACGCTTTTTTAGTTGCAGTATACTAGGGGGATCCCCTGTTTATTGAATACATTTGTAAAGCATTACAGTTTGTGTTAAATCACAACTCTTTTCAATTTGATGGTATATGGCATCACCAAAAGGCAGGTACGACGATAGGGACCCCAGTTGCCCCAACATTCGCCAATATATTCCTAGCTGATTTGGAGGAAAAAATTATTTATAATTTATCCAACTCTTATATCGGATAGTTACAGTTATTCTTATGTTACATTGACGACATATTCATTGTGTGGTCTGGGACGTCAGATGAATTTACGGAGTTTGTGCGGTATCTCAACGATAATGATATGAACATGAGCTTCACATATAAGTTTGGAGATCAAGAGATAGAATTTTTGGACGTACATGTAACTATAAAAGAGGGGCAGTTACAGACAAAAGGGTATCGGAAACCCACTGCCACCAAGGCACTGTTAAGGTATGACAGTTATCACTAAGCACGTTATGCCCAATTCTTACGTTTAAGGAGAATAAATAGTGATGATGGGACATTTTTTGAGCAAGCACATGAACTTAGTCAGAGATTAACATTACGAGGGTACCCTCAAGATCTTATTATGGGTGCACTGGAAAAGGCGAGCAAAAGCGACCATTTATCCATAACGCAACATAATAAAAAGAAGAAAAATCAAATGCTAAAGATAATAAACGCTTTGTATTAACATTTGGTCACAGCCCTATGAGTGATGTAATACGTACTAGTATTCGGAGGAATTGGCATCTGGTTGAAAACAATCCGTTGTTAGCGGAATTTGCAAACAGACAATCAATAATATCTTTCTGTAGATGTAAAAATGTAACAGATATTCTTGTTAAAGGTCGTTTTATCTCACAAGAGGAACAAGAAAAAGAGAATTGGTTACTAAAAATCGGACCAAAAGGTAATTATAAATGTGGACAATGCAGATTTTGCAGTTCCATAATATGCAGTAGGAACCTTAATATAGGGGACTGCGTTTCAAATAGAGGAGTTAATAACCTGCAAAACGCAGTATGTAGTATATGTTATTTTTTGCACCAGTGGCAGATTTTACATAGGAAATATTATACGACCTATGTATAAGAGATTTGGTGAACACGTACGGTCACTTAGTATGGGAAAACGTTGTCCTAGATGAATACAATATATGCAAGAAAAACATGGAAACGATGCACGATGCATGCGTTTTACAAGAATAATTCAAGTAAAACAAACAACCTCTGGGGGAGATAGACATAAGACCCAATTACAAAAAGAAGATGCAATCATCCTGAAGACAGAGGCACTAGGACCGCTCGGTCTTAATAAACGGAACGATCTAAGTGCATTGATTTTAACATAATTACTGTGTAGCGTCCACAGCCATGGACGGTCGGGATTACTCACCCCCCAACGGCCGCAGCCATGGATCTGTGACCGGCCCGCATCTACCTCCCTAGGAGACGCCAGCGCTCACTTCCGCTCCATTCTGCTGTGTCCCATAGGGTGCACGCTCGTGCCCAGCCTTAAAGGGCACATGAAATTAATAATCAATTATCCCATGACCACCCTGGACTATAAGAAGGGCCCTGCCCCTTTGATCCATGCCTGAGCGTTTGTAATGGCAGGGGGTAGGGAGACGGACAAGTGAGCCCTAATCTACCCGCCACTCTGTCCCTGCCTACTTGCAACGACCCGCCCTAGGCGACGGGGTACAACTGGGCGGCGGTCCCTGCGCTCAGTAAGTGCACGACAAACACGACAAACATACAAGGAACACAAGCAAGGAAAAGGGGCCGTTGCCCACGGCAACACCGTGAGCAACCAGAGTGGTGAACGAGCCGAGTCAAGCCAGGAGTGTGCGAGGTACAAAACGAAAAGCAGAAGAGTAGTCGGTAAGCCAGGGTCGGTATGGAGCAGGATCAAAAATAGCAGGAGCTGTAGCTGGGCCAGGAACCACAAGGAAAGAAACAAAAGCAATAACAAGCACCGAGGGACAGGAAGTGCAGGCTTAAATAGACCGAGGGCGGGAGCTAGCTGAGTCTGGCCAGGTTACGATAGGCTCTCCCACTCCTAAGCCTGCCAGCCTGAATGGTGGAAGCAGGAGTCAGTCTCAGGGATGTATTCTCAGGTGCTGACTGATTAGTTCTGGGAGTTAACCCCGCTGTGCCTGGCAGATCCTTTACAGTACCCCCCCTTTTATGAGGGGCCACCGGACCCTTTCTAAGTGGACCTGGCTTACTGGGGAAACGCAGGTGGAACCTCCTGACCAATACCCCAGCGTGAACATCCCGGGCGGGTACCCAAGTCCTCTCCTCGGGCCTGTATCCTCTCCAATGGACCAGGTACTGGAGGGAGCCTTGGACCATCTTGCTGTCCACAATCCTGGCCACCTCAAATTCCACCCCCTCCGGGGTGAGGATGGGTACAGGAGGTCTCCTCGAGGGAGCCAAGGACGGGGAGCAGCGTTTAAGGAGGGAGGCATGAAACACGTTGTGTATACGAAAAGACGGGGGTAACTCCAGCCGGAAGGAGACAGGATTGAGGACCTCAATGACCTTATACGGCCCAATAAACCGGGGAGCAAACTTCTTGGACGGAACCTTGAGACGCAAGTTCCTAGACGACAACCACACCAGATCCCCGACCATAAACAGGGGGTTAGCAGAACGTTTTTTATCAGCCTGAGTTTTTTGTACGCTCTGGGACACCTCTAGGTTTTTCTGAACCTGGGCCCAGACTGTGCACAGTTCCCGATGAACGACCTCTACCTCAGGATTGTTGGAACTACCAGGTGAAACGGAGGAGAACCGTGGATTAAACCCAAAATTACAAAAAAAAGGAGAGACCCCTGACGAGTTACTGACCCGGTTATTAAGGGAAAATTCGGCGAGGGGAATGAAAGAGACCCAATCAAATTGACAGTCAGAGACAAAACACCTTAAGTATTGTTCTAGAGACTGATTAGTCCTCTCCGTTTGGCCATTGGTTTCAGGATGGAAGGCAGAGGAGAAGGACAGATCAATCCCCAACTTCATACAGAAGGCTCTCCAAAACAATGAAACAAATTGTACCCCTCTGTCCGAAACAATATTGACAGGGACCCCATGGAGACGCAGGATGTGTTTGACAAACAAGGTAGCCAACGTTTTGGCGTTGGGTAGTTTCTTGAGGGGCACAAAGTGGCACATCTTACTGAAGCGGTCCACCACCACCCACACCACCGACTTGCCTTGGGATGGAGGCAAATCGGTGATAAAATCCATGGAGATATGTGTCCAAGGTCTCTGGGGAATGGGCAACGAACGCAGTAAGCCCGCTGGTCGGGACCTGGGAGTCTTGGACCTAGCACAAACCTCACAAGCGTCGACGTAGGCCTTAACGTCTTTAGGCAACCCAGGCCACCAATAATTTCTGGTAATGAGGTGTTTGGTACCCAGGATGCCTGGATGGCCAGATAGTGCGGAGTCATGATTTTCCCTAAGTACCCTTAGCCGGAATTGCAGGGGAACAAACAGCTTGTTCTCAGGAAGGTTCCCGGGAGCTGCACCTTGATCAGCAGCAATTTCAGAGACTAAATCAGAATCGATCGAGGAAATGATTATACCTGGAGGCAAAATACAAGCAGGATCTTCCTCCGAAGGAGGGCTGGCCATGAAGCTACGCGACAGTGCATCAGCCTTAATATTTTTAGACCCAGCCCTATAGGTAACCAAAAAATTGAATCTGGTAAAAAATAACGCCCATCGAGCTTGTCTCGGGTTTAGCCTCCGGGCAGATTCTAGGAAAACCAGATTCTTGTGGTCGGTAAGGACCGTTACCTGGTGCCTAGCCCCCTCCAGGAAGTGGCGCCACTCTTCAAATGCCCATTTAATGGCTAAGAGTTCGCGGTTGCCAATATCATAGTTACTTTCAGTTGGCGAAAACTTCCTGGAGAAGTAGGCACAGGGGCGGAGATGGGTGAGGGACCTGGTACCCTGGGACAAGACAGCCCCCACTCCCACCTCAGATGCGTCAACTTCCACGATAAATGGCTCCATTTGGTTGGGCTGAACCAGCACCGGGGCCGAGACAAAGCACTTCTTAAGGACCTCAAAAGCCTGGACAGCCTCAGGAGGCCAGTGGAGGAGATCAGCACCTTTGCGAGTGAGGTCCGTAAGGGGCTTAGAGATGACCGAGAAGTTAGCAATAAATCTCCTGTAATAATTAGCAAACCCCAAAAAACACTGTAACGCCTTCAGGGAGGCAGGTTGGACCCATTCCGCCACAGCCTGAACCTTGGCGGGGTCCATGCGGAATTCATGAGGAGTGAGGATTTGACCCAAAAATGGAATCTCCTGTACCCCAAACACACATTTTTCGGTTTTGGCAAACAGTTTATTTTCCCGAAGGACCTGGAGCACCTTCCTGACATGCTCCACGTGGGAGGACCAGTCCTTGGAAAACACCAGTATGTCATCAAGGTACACTACCAGAAAAATCCCCAGGTAATTTCTCAAAATCTCATTTATGAAATTCTGGAAGACCGCAGGGGCATTACACAACCCAAAGGGCATGACGAGGTATTCGAAATGGCCTTCGGGCGTGTTAAACGCAGTCTTCCACTCATCCCCCTCTTTGATGCGAATAAGGTTATACGCCCCCCGTAGATCCAATTTAGAAAACCATTGGGCCCCCTGATCCTGATTAAAGAGATCAGGAATCAAAGGAAGGGGATACTGGTTCCTTACCGTGACCTTATTCAGGCTACGGTAGTCAATGCATGGCCTAAGACCACCATCCTTCTTCCCCACGAAGAAGAAGCCAGCACCTACCGGAGAAGAAGAGGGACGAATGTAACCCTTGGCCAGGGATTCCTGGATATACACTCTCATAGCTTCACGTTCGGGACAAGAAAGATTAAATATCCTACCCTTAGGAAGCTTAGCTCCTGGTACCAATTCGATAGCGCAATCGTATTCTCTATGAGGAGGTAACACTTCGGAGGCCTCCCTAGAGAAAACATCAGCGAAGTCCTGAACAAACTCGGGTAGCGTATTCGCCTCCTTAGGGGGAGAAATAGAATTAACAGAAAAACATGACGTACAACATTCATTACCCCATTTGGTTAGCTCCCCAGAATTCCAGTCAAACGTAGGATTATGCAACTGCAACCAGGGAAGACCTAGAACCAAATCGTACGATAATCCCTGCATCAACAGTACAGAGCATTGCTCCAAATGCATGGAGCCAACAAGGAGTTCAAAAACAGGGGTATGCTGTGTAAAATAACCATTAGCAAGAGGAGTGGCGTCGATACCCACTACCGGGACAGGTTTAGGCAAATCAATAAGAGGCATAGCAAGGGACATAGCAAATTCCACAGACATTATATTAGTAGAGGACCCTGAATCCACGAAAGCACTGCCGGTAGCAGACCTACCACCAAAAGAGACCTGAAAGGGAAGCAAGATCTTAGTACGTTTCATATTTACGGGAAATACCTGTGCGCCCAAGTGACCTCCCCGATGATCACTTAGACGCGGAAGTTCTCTGGCTGCAACCTTACGCTTAGGACAGTTGTTCACTTGATGCTTGTCGTCCCCACAGTAGAAGCAGAGACCATTCTTCCTGCGGAATTCTCTACGTTGTTGGGGGGACACGGAGGCCCCGAGTTGCATAGGTATCTCTGAATCTTTCGGGGAGGAACGAAGCAACGGAGCTTCGGGAGGCATCATGGGGGAGTCGGAGGAGAAAACACATAAACGTTCACGTTGTCGTTCCCTGAGACGTCGGTCAAGTCGTATCGCTAAAGCCATAACCTGGTCTAGGGAGTCAGAAGAGGGATAGCTAACTAGCAGGTCTTTCAGGGCATTCGACAGACCCAACCTAAACTGGCACCTTAAGGCAGGGTCATTCCACAGAGAAGCTACGCACCACTTCCGAAAGTCAGAGCAATACTCCTCAACAGGTCTCTTACCCTGACGTAAGGTCACCAGCTGACTCTCGGCAAAGGCAGTCCTGTCAGTCTCGTCATAAATAAGTCCGAGAGCAGAAAAGAAACAATCAACGGAGGAAAGTTCAGGGGCGTCAGGAGCCAAGGAGAAGGCCCACTCTTGGGGCCCTTCCTGGAGCCGGGACATAATTATACCCACCCGCTGGCTCTCAGAACCTGAGGAATGAGGCTTTAAACGAAAGTAAAGCCTACAACTCTCCCGAAAGGAGAGAAAAGTCCTCCGGTCCCCTGAGAACCGGTCGGGCAACTTGAGGTGGGGTTCAAGAGGTGCGGTGCGGGGAACTACCAGGGTAGCATCAGGCTGGTTGACCCTCTGAGCCAGGGCCTGGACCTGTAGGGAGAGACCCTGCATTTGCTGAGCCAGGGTCTCACGGGGATCCATAGTGGTGTCAGGGACCAGGGTAGACTAGGTATGGGCTTGTTATTATGTAATGGCAGGGGGTAGGGAGATGGACAAGTGAGCCCTAATCTACCCGCCACTCTGTCCCTGCCTACTTGCAACGACCCGCCCTAGGCGACGGGGTACAACTGGGCGGCGGTCCCTGCGCTCAGTAAGTGCACGACAAACACGACAAACATACAAGGAACACAAGCAAGGAAAAGGGACCGTTGCCCACGGCAACACCGTGAGCAACCAGAGTGGTGAACGAGCCGAGTCAAGCCAGGAGTGTGCGAGGTACAAAACGAAAAGCAGAAGAGTAGTCGGTAAGCCAGGGTCGGTATGGAGCAGGATCAAAAATAGCAGGAGCTGTAGCTGGGCCAGGAACCACAAGGAAAGAAACAAAAGCAATAACAAGCACCGAGGGACAGGAAGTGCAGGCTTAAATAGACCGAGGGCGGGAGCTAGCTGAGTCTGGCCAGGTTACGATAGGCTCTCCCACTCCTAAGCCTGCCAGCCTGAATGGTGGAAGCAGGAGTCAGTCTCAGGGATGTATTCTCAGGTGCTGACTGATTAGTTCTGGGAGTTAACCCCGCTGTGCCTGGCAGATCCTTTACAGCGTTGTTGTGTTTACCCGTGTTAGTCTTGCAAATGGTCCGTTAATGTTATTCTGTTCCCAGTGTTGCCGTACCTGCTACCTGTATCCAGGTCCCATCCGAGCCTAGCCATTACTGCTGTCTGAACTGCTACAGGTACCTGTCACGATCACAGGGTATGTGGACCCACTAGGCCGCTCCGCTGTAGCGGAGAAGCAGCTGGCCTAGTCACAGTCTGTACAAAAGTCTATAGCAGTTCGTAACACACGGGTAGCTGAACTAGTCCAGACAGTGGCTGTGGCTTTAGCATGGATAGAGGTAGGTGCAGCAGGTTGCGCCAGACGTGGCAGACAGTACTAGACGTGGCAGATGACACTGGATGTGGCAGAAGACACTGGATGTGGCAAACGACAGCAGGTGCAGTAGGACACGACTCCAACACTAAGAGGCTCAGAAACGAGAACACAGCACAGTATACAGGATATGGGTAACAGGGCATGGGTAACAACTGGAACGGGAAAACACTAAGGGACCATTTGCAAGACAGACTTGGGATATGCTAACAACGCTCAGGCAAGGATCAGAAGGGCAGGGCCCTTCTTTTAGTCTAGGAATCATGTGTAGTTGATGATGATGATTGTTCACATGTGCACGTGCTGGCCCTTTAAGACCGGGCACGAGCGTGCACGCGCACCCTGCGGGACACAGCGGACCGGAGCGGAAGTGAGCGCTGGCGTCTCCCAGGAAGGAGATGCGAGCCAGCGCTCACTGATCCATGGCTGCGGGCGTCGGGAGGTGAGTAAACCCAACGACCCCCGGCCATGGACGCTACAGTACCCTTGTGCTTGGGCTATATATACACATTGACTTGGTACACTGTTTGGCCAGCTGCTACCCCCCTACGGCGTTACAGCCCAGTGGGTCCACATACCCACAGATCGTGACATACTGTATTGTTATTGTATGTTATATATTGACTATTTTGTATTTTTTATATTTTTGTATGTTGATATTACATGTTGTGCACTTTTCTGCTTTTTGATGTATATGTTTGTTACATAAATACTCACTGCGAGATGGATATAAAATGAGCAGAGAAGGAAGTGACGTCAGGGCCTTGAAAAAGCATGTGTGTACGTGAAACGGCCAAAGCTTCACTCCACATCGAATAGACCATATGATCGAATAAAAGGAAACTATTGCCAAGTCAGTGAGTGCCTGGATTTCTTCTATACTTTTATAGCGATTTTTACTTTATAGCGTGTGAACATACCCTTAAAGTAAACCTTTGGCATGGCCCTTTTATGCCTCATTCTCACATGGGAGCAAGTGATGAATTTCTTTATATTTACTATCATAACAAAGAAGAAAAAAGTCCAACAAAACCAGTATATTTTGTGTGTAAGGATCCTGGAGGGTGGTAAACAAAGTTTCCACGGGTCGGTATTATGCATCCATAGAAACTCTATGTGTAGCATAACTTAATAATACATCGTAAAGCATGCCACAATTTTGTGTCCTTATGGAAAATCCTTGGTGTGCCTCCGCATAAAGCGCGGTAGTGTATGGGCTCATAGCATGCTATGGCGCGTGCTGTAATATGGATTCGCACCACACAGATCCGTAATATGGTCGCGTGCTTATTGCATACTGTGCATGGAGGCACCTTGGCTGCAAATCAGCTCCGCAATATGTAACGTGTATTGCAGTTTCTCTCGCACTGTGCACTGATTCTAGGGGTGAATACTGTCCAGGACAGCAGCGGAAACCATAAGAAAAGTCCTCTGTGTGAAAATCAGTGGTTTGCTGGAGGCTCAGCAGGGGCCTATACAATATTTTGTACAATAATGTCTAAAACAGAGATCTGAAATATGCCGCCCGTGTGCATAAGGTCCTAAAGAGAAAAAAAGGAAAGACTTGCTCTTCTCTTTTCTTTTTTTATTCAATCCAATTTTTAGATAAAATAGAAAGAAATGCATCAAAACTGAAAAAAAAAACCTGTGAAAACCAAAATTGTATACCAAAAAAGTTGACATAAAAAGCTTTATTTCATTCACTCCTAAATAGAATGGGTCAAACTGCCCTAAATGAGGACGGTTGTATTATACGGAAAACGCCTCTATGGTAAGGCCTCATGCACATAGCGGTATTAGGGCTTTTCACAAACTCAGAATTGTACGGAGCCATAATACAGTAGCTACAGAGATCTATGGGGACAAACTTAACTCTGCATGCTTTAGATTTTATATGTAGGTTTAACGTCGAAGTCATACAGAATACAACATGGCATTGTTTCTAGGGAGAAGTAGACTGTATTGCACCATAACACGGAGTAGTACAGGCTCACCATATGGCGACACATATTGTTATTATTACTCTTTGTCTTGCCATACAGCCCTTAGGCCAGGATCACTGACACAGGCCCACATTTGCTAATGCTGTCTAATAGTTAGACAGAGTAAACTTAGACCAGAATAAAAATGCGCCAAATTTATCACAGTGGTGGATGCTGCATGATAGTTTTGGCGCATCTTGCATGACCTGCTCGACACTTTTCAAATCCAACGTGCCCGACCCTTTATTCTCTCGACATCTGTCGTTGGGTGAGAGTTGGGACACCCCCATACACTTTAGATTGTCGGTCAGTCGGTCATGCTGAGATCAGTGGGATCGGCCAACATTTATCTAATGTGTGGCGTGGCGACCCACAGCTTATGTACAGCTCAGGGCCCAAGAGCATATTAATCCACCACTGATACTCCATGTCTGACAGCAGCATAAAGAAGTGACAGACACGCTGATTTCATCGCTCTGTCACTTAGTTAGTAAAGCGCTATAGTTTAGAAGAATTTAGATCTTATGATTGACACATTTCTCCCTATTACTGTGTATAGGGAAAAAATGTGTCAATCGGTGGCTGAAGCGTGGGGGGAGCATGAATATATGAATATCATTGGACTCATGGGCTGCATTGTGTTTGATGCACCGCAAGTATAAGATCTAAATTCTTCTAAGCTACTGAATATTATTAAGTGACAAACAGTCAAAATCAGCGTGTCTGTCACTTTTCTATGCTGCCCTCAGACAAGGCAGCATAAATGTATGACAGATTCGCTTTTAATATGCACACATAGTCTTTTATGGGGCCTAACTGTACTCAGATATACCTCCAAGGAGGCATACAGAGGTCTTTTCTGTCAGATTTTGTATTAAAAAAAATTGTGGCATAGTCCATCGGACATCGTATTACGGAACTATTGCTTTTCGGGAGAAAACCTCTGTAATACGGTGCTGTACAGCAGGGCCGGTTTTAGACAAAGTGTAGCCCTGGGCAAGGTTAAAAGTGGGGCCCCAACTGCTGAAATAGGGCCTGTTCACATCTGCATCAGGGTTCCATTGATGGCTTCTGTCAGGGGAACCCATGAATGCAAACCAAACAGAAACCATAGCTTTCCGTTTGCATTACGATTGATTTCAGTGGTAATGCTCCCTATGCAGATGGTTTCCGTTTGGCTCCGTTCCGTAAGGTTTCAGTTTTTTTGGCGGAAACAATAGCGCAGTCGTCTGCGCTATTAATTCCATCCAAAAAATGAAAACCTTACAGGATGGAGCCGAATGGAAACCATCTGCAAAGGGAGCATTACCACTGAAATCAATCGTAATGCAAACGGAAAGCTATGGTTTCTGTTTGGTTTGCGTTCATGAGTTCCCCTGACGGAAAGGTGTGACGGAACCCATCAACGGAAGCCAAACACTGATGTGAACAGGCCATTACTGTATCAATCATGCAGTCAATTCAGAAGGCGGTGTGCAGAGAACTGCATCGCTAATTTCTAGTGCGTCCAGGAGTGTTATAAGACCCAAAGCATATGTCCCTCCTCTCTCACAAAAAAATGATTTATATACATATACAGTTATTAAATCATACCACTATACCAGATGAAATAATACCCCCATACTGTTACTGAATAATACCCCTACATCATAAGCACATACTGTTACTGAATAAAAATCAATATACAAAGACCAATATTACCACCATGTAGTGACCATATCGTGGTAGATGACAGTTATACACAGAAGCTCTGCAGACAATATAAGTGATTACAGCCCATTTATATCTAGTGACTCACAGGTGATGTTTTCTCTGATTAGAGTCGTTCACTTTCCCTTTTTTTCTCCATCCGGCCCAGACCACTGTGACGACTTATTCCAGCCACGACTCATCTCTGCAGAATTTGACACATAGACATGTTGGTTTCTCGCTTTTCAACCATCCTCCCCACCTATACCCCATTCTCTAAACAATCTCATAAGCCACAGTGCCCCAGATGGTAATAATGATCCCTTTGTGCCTCCTGTAGATAGCACCACACACAACCCTCTGTAGATAGCACCACAGTGCTCCCCCTTATATATAGTGCCACAAACCCCCTTAGCAGATAGTGCCACACAACCCCCCTTAGTAGATAGTGCCACACAGCCCCTCTTGTATATACTGCCCCCCTTAGTAGATTGTGCCACACAGCCCCCTCCCTTCTATATAGTGCCACTCCCTTGTATATATAGTGCCACACAGCCCCCCTTGTATATAGTGCCACACAGCCCCCCCTTGTATAAACTGCCACACAGCCCCCCTTGTATATAGTGCCACACAGCTCCCACTTGTATATAGTGCCACACAGCCCCCTTCCCTTGTATATAGTGCCACACAGCTCCCTCTTGTATATAGTATAACACAGCACCACCCCGCTTGTATATAGTGCCACACAGTGCCCTCTGTTGTATATAGTGCTACACAGTGCCCCCCTTGTATATGTTACACAGCGCCCCCCCTTGTATATAGTGATGCACAGTGCCCCTCCCCCGTTGTATATAGTGCTACACAGCGCCCCTCTTGTATATAGTGCTAAACAGTGCCCCCCTTGTATATAGTGCTACACAGCCACCCCCTTGTATATAGTGCTATACAGCCACCCCATTGTATATAGTGCTAGACAACCACCCCCTTGTTTATAGTGCTATACAGCCACCCCCTTGTATATAGTATAGTGCTACACAGTCACTCCTCCCTTGTATATAGTGCTACACAGCCAACCTCCTTGTATATAGTGCTACACAGCCACCCCTCCCTTGTGTATAGTGCTACACAGCCACCACCACCCCTTGTATATAGTGCCACACAGCCCCCCCCTTGTATAAACTGCCACACAGCCCCCCTTGTATATAGTGCCACACAGCTCCCACTTGTATATAGTGCCACACAGCCCCCTTCCCGTGTATATAGTGTCACACAGCTCCCTCTTGTAGGTAGTATAACACAGCACCACCCCGCTTGTATATAGTGCCACACAGCGCCCTCTGTTGTATATAGTGCTACACAGTGCCCCCCTTGTATATGTTACACAGCGCCCCCCCTTGTATATAGTGATGCACAGTGCCGCTCCCCCGTTGTATATAGTGCTACACAGCGCCCCTCTTGTATATAGTGCTAAACAGTGCCCCCCTTGTATATAGTGCTACACAGCCACCCCCTTGTATATAGTGCTATACAGCCACCCCATTGTATATAGTGCTAGACAACCACCCCCTTGTTTATAGTGCTATACAGCCACCCCCTTGTATATAGTATAGTGCTACACAGTCACTCCTCCCTTGTATATAGTGCTACACAGCCAACCTCCTTGTATATAGTGCTACACAGCTACCCCTCCCTTGTGTATAGTGCTACACAGCCACCACCACCCCTTGTATATAGTGCTACACAGCCGCCACCCCCCCTTGTATATAGTGCTACACAGCCACCCCCCTTGTATATAGTGCTACACAGCCACACCCATTGTATATAATGCTACAAAGCCACCCCCCCTTGTGTACAGTGCTACACAGCCACCCCCTTGTATATAGTGCTATACAGCCAGCCTCCCCCTTGTATATAGTGCTACACAGCCACCCCCCTTGTATATAGTGCTACACAGCCCTCCCCTTGTATATAGTGCTACACAGCTCCTACTTGTATATAGTGCCACACAGCCCCCCTCCCTTGTATATAGTGCCACACAGCCCCTTCTTGTATATAGTATCACACAGCGCCACCCCACTTGTATATAGTGCCACACAGCACCCTCTGTTGTATATAGTGCAACACAGTGCCCACCTTGTATATGTTACACAGCGCCCCCCCTTGTATATAGTGACACACAGTACCCCTCCCCCATTGTATATAGTGCTACACAGCACCCCCTTGTATATAGTGCTAAACAGTACCCCCCTTGTATATAGTGCTACACAGCCACCCCCATTGTATATAGTGCTACACAGCCACCCCCCTTGTATATAGTATACTGCTACAGTCACTCCTCCCTTGTATATAGTGCTACACAGCCACCCTCCTTGTATATAGTGCTACACAGCCACCCCTCCCTTGTGTATAGTGCTACACAGCCACCACCACCCCTTGTATATAGTGCTACACAGCCACCACCACCCCTTGTATATAGTGCTACACAGCCACTCCTTCTTGTATATAGTGCTACAAAGCCATCCCCATTGTATATAATGCTACACAGCCACCCCCTTGTGTACAGTGCAACACAGCCACCCCCCCTTGTATATAGTCCTACGCAGCCCCCCCTTGTATATAGTGCTACACAGCCCTCCCTTGTATATAATGCTACACAGCCATCTACCCTTGTATATAGTGCTACACAGCCACCCCCTTGTATATAGTGCTACACAGCCATCCCCCTTGTATATAGTGCTAAACAGCCACCCCCCTTGTATATAGTATAGTGCTACACAGTCACTCCTCCCTTGTATATAGTGCTACACAGCCAACCTCCTTGTATATAGTGCTAAACAGCCACCCCTCCCTTGTGTATAGTGCTACACAGCCGCCACCACCCCTTGTATATAGTGCTACACAGCCGCCACCCCCCCCCTTGTATATAGTGCTACACAGCCACTCCCCTTGTATATAGTGCTACACAGCCACCCCCATTGTATATAATGCTACACAGCCACTCCCCCTTGTGTACAGTGCTACACAGCCACCCCCTTGTATATAGTGCTATGCAGCCCCCCCCCTTGTATATAGTGCTATACAGCCAGCCTCCCCCTTGTATATAGTGCTACACAGCCACCCCTCTTGTATATAGTGCTATGCAGCCCCCCCTTGTTTATAGTGCTATACAGCCAGCCTCCCCCTTGTATATAGTGCTACACAGCCACCCCCCTTGTATATAGTGCTACACAGCCACCCCCCTTGTATATAGTGCT
The DNA here is from genome assembly GCF_050947455.1 of Rhinoderma darwinii. Classification (NCBI taxonomy): domain Eukaryota; kingdom Metazoa; phylum Chordata; class Amphibia; order Anura; family Rhinodermatidae; genus Rhinoderma; species Rhinoderma darwinii. Next base: position 313,935,459 of record NC_134691.1, read on the forward strand.
ACACAGCCACCCCCCTTGTATATAGTGCTACACAGCCCTCCCCTTGTATATAGTGCTACACAGCCACCCCCATTGTATATAATGCTACACAGCCACCCCCCCTTGTGTACAGTGCTACACAGCCACCCCCTTGTATATAGTGCTATGCAGCCCCCCCCCTTGTATATAGTGCTATACAGCCAGCCTCCCCCTTGTATATAGGGCTACACAGCCACCCCCCTTGTATATAGTGCTACACAGCCACCCCCCTTGTATATAGTGCTACACAGCTCCTACTTGTATATAGTGCCACACAGCCCCCCTCCCTTGTATATAGTGCCACAGAGCCCCTTCTTGTATATAGTACCACACAGCGCCACCCCGCTTGTATATAGTGCCACACAGCGCCCTCTGTTGTATATAGTGCAACACAGTGCCCACCTTGTATATGTTACACAGCGCCCCCCCTTGTATATAGTGACACACAGTACCCCTCCCCATTGTATATAGTGCTACACAGCGCCCCCTTGTATATAGTGCTAAACAGTACCCCTTGTATATAGTGCTACACAGCCACCCCCATTGTATATAGTGCTACACAGCCACCCCCCTTGTATATAGTATACTGCTACAGTCACTCCTCCCTTGTATATAGTGCTACACAGCCACCCTCCTTGTATATAGTGCTACACAGCCACCACCACCCCTTGTATATAGTGCTACACAGCCACCCCTCCTTGTATATAGTGCTACACAGCCACCCCTCCTTGTATATAGTGCTACAAAGCCATCCCCATTGTATATAATGCTACACAGCCACCCCCCTAGTGTACAGTGCAACACAGCCACCCCCCTTGTATATAGTGCTATGCAGCCCCCCCCTTGTATATAGTGCTACACAGCCCCCCCCCCTTGTATATAGTGCTACACAGCCAGCCTCCCCCTTGTATATAGTGCTACACAGCCACCCCCTTGTATATAGTGCTACACAGCCCTCCCCTTGTATATAGTGCTAAACAGCCACCCCCTTGTATATAGTGCTACACAGACCCCCCTTGTATATAGTGCTACACAGCCATCCCCCCTTGTATATAGTTCTACACAGCCACCCCCCCTTGTATATAATGCTACACAGCCATCTACCCTTGTATATAGTGCTACACAGCCACCCCCTTGTATATATTGCTACACAGCCATCCCCCTTGTATATAGTATAGTGCTACACAGTCACTCCTCCCTTGTATATAGTGCTACACAGCCAACCTCCTTGTATATAGTGCTACACAGCCACCCCTCCCTTGTGTATAGTGCTACACAGCCGCCGCCACCCCTTGTATATAGTGCTACACAGCCGCCACCCCCCCCCTTGTATATAGTGCTACACAGCCACTCTCCTTGTATATAGTGCTACACAGCCACCCCCATTGTATATAATGCTACACAGCCACCCCCCCTTGTGTACAGTGCTACACAGCCACCCCCTTCCTTGTATATAGTGCTATGCAGCCCCCCCTTGTATATAGTGCTATACAGCCAGCCTCCCCCTTGTATATAGTGCTACACAGCCACCCCCCTTGTATATAGTGCTACACAGCTCCTACTTGTATATAGTGCCACACAGCCCCCCTCCCTTGTATATAGTGCCACAGAGCCCCTTCTTGTATATAGTACCACACAACACCCTCTGTTGTATATAGTGCAACACAGTGCCCACCTTGTATATGTTACACAGCGCCCCCCCTTGTATATAGTGACACACAGTGCCCCTCCCCCATTGTATATAGTGCTATACAGCGCCCCCTTGTATATAGTGCTAAACCGTACACCCCTTGTATATATTGACACACAGTGCCCCTCCCCCATTGTATATAGTGCTACACAGCGCCCCCTTGTATATAGTGCTAAACCGTACCCCCTTGTATATAGTGCTACACAGCCACCCTCATTGTATATAGTGCTATACAGCGCCCACCCCCATTGTATATAGGGCTACACAGCCGCCCCCCTTTGTATAGAGTGCTACACAGCCACCCACCCCCTTGTATAAAGGGCTACACAGCCACCCCCCCCCTTGTATAAAGGCCTACACAGCCACCCCCCTTGTATATAGTGCTACACAGACATCCCCCCAAGTTGCGTAACTACTGCTGTTGCAGCCACAACGGGGCCCCCATGCACGGCCCCCCCATGCGCCGGGGATACTGTACATTACAACATGGAGCAATAGAAAACAATAGTATTTCACAGGTAACATAATAATAACTAGCAGATTATGAGCTTATTTAGATTTTGGGTGAAATGACAGGTACCATTTAAGTATAAAAAGCACTACATACAGTGTGTTTTTGTTTGTGCCATTTTTGAGGCAATTTTGGGGTCCGTTGCATTTTTTCCCACAAACACAGCATGCTCTGGGTATAGCGTTTTTTTCATAGGCTTCTCTGTAAAAAAGCATGTACTAAATGACACAAAATGAAAAACGCCATAATAAACGCCACTAAAAACACCATAAAAAAAATGTTTGTTACATTGTAATAACGCTACCATTTTTAGAAGCATTTTTTGATGCTGTTTAAATTTACAGCAAAATTCTGTGTGTGAAGGAGGCCTAAAAAACATTATACATTTAAGAACACTGGGGGGGGGGGGGGGGGGGACATGTGTAGGGAGGCAAAAAATTGAGTGTTTCATGTTAACCCTTTATATATAAAATTATTCCTATTCCTTTTATGGCTTAGCTTAATTCGATTGCTGACCACAAAAAATAATAAAAAAATACTTAACATAAAAATATATAAGTAAAATGTATAAAATAACTCACTAAATCGTGTTTTCTAGAAAATACTAAAAAGAAATAAGTACAATAAATAAAAATACTCACAAATATATTCAAAAATATATTCAAAAATATCCATGAAATCAAGTTTCCTAAAAAAAAAAAAAAAACTACAGCTGCGGCCAGCACTAGTAATATATATATTTTTTATTGTCAAGTAAAATTCAATCTGCAATATAGAGACCAAAAGGTTAACCAGCAGCTCAGGCGGCGTGCACTTCTAGCCACACTCCCATTTACAACAGCACACAAGCGCCTGAGTCAGCTCTGCAATGAAAAGACACAGGCATCACATTACACCAGCCCACTTGATTTGAAACCCTGCCAAGGTAGGTGAAAGACCTCATAAATATGCAAAGCAGGAAGTTTTTAGCTGACATATTCATCCAAATCCAAATCCTCTGTGATCGACAGCTGATCACATTCCTAGAACAATGATTTGTTTCTGGAAAGTTTCAGCTCTTGTCGCCAGAATCAAGGCAGGAGCCTATTTTTTTCTTTTTTTACTTTTCTATGTGGAGGGGGCTGATCCACATTGTTGATCTTTACCACTTCCCTGGAAGAGAAGGGTGGGGCGGGGCAGGGGGAGGGGTTTTTACAGCTCACTCCCATGGCCATTTTGTTTGTGGGCAGCATGGTATAATCTTGCCAGTAAGTGAAAACTAAGCTTTGTGCACAATATCCTTATTTCTGACCTCAGGAGCAGGTCAATGAAACACATCAGGGGTAAGGTAAGTCCCAATGCCCTTCTCATTGTCTCTTGTATCTAATAATAAACAATGCCTGGGAGATGCATCAGATATTGTTACATTGTAACAACTTGTCCCCCATCATGACATCACTGCAATCTGATTAAATTGTGGAGGTGTGATTGATTCAGGCTTTATGTAAACAGATCAATCTGCTGGATCGGATTGTAACATGAACAAAGGTTGTGTGCACAGTAGGTGCCTTAGTTTGGTTTTCACATAAAAGCAGGTTTGTGTTTGTATGATATGAGTTTAAAATGGCACACTGCCTTTTTTTCCAGGCTGCAGAAGGGGGGGGGGGGGATAGTGCAGACTGGAGGGACACTGCCCTCCCATCCAATCACAATCCGCCTATTTGCCATTGCAAAGTTGTTAACCCCAGAGTCTTGTGGTTATGCCTCTGCTTCTATAATCTTCTTTGGCTTTTTTTTTTTTTTTCGGTCTTCTTACAAAGCTTGAAGATTGAGGAAGAAAACCTCTGTGTAATCAGACATCATGGAACTAAGTAGGACTTCTTGCCATTTGGAGAGGTTTGCAAAGCCATCTGCTGCTTGGAAATTGTTTGCTAGAACCCAGGTCATCATCCTCTTCTTATATTGTTTTCATAATTCCTTTCTATGGCTTCTCACCGCCTGGCCAAGAGGTGAGTTTATCATGAATTTTAATTCAAGTTCTCTCCCAACTGTTAGTAAAAGTGGGTGGATCTTGTAGGAATATAATATTATTTTTTACAGTATACTTTTTGTAAGTCCCACAATGCAGATTGTTATATTGTGTTTATACACTGCAGCATGTTACTATATTATGTATGTATTCTATTAGTATACAATGTATCTGTATTTTGTATTATCCTTTTATTTATTTTTTAACCTACAAGCTTTGGAAATATTACACAAATGTTTATAAATATCTGTTACATCTTAATATTAAAATATAGGTGATTTTCCAGCCTCCACCATAAAAGAGTACAAAAACGGCAACCTTAATATTTTTAGTTAAATGTATCAACAGATTAATTGTCTGCTTAGCACATCTGTGAATGTACATAGCGTTAAATGATTGGAATCGTTTGTTTCATGCAAAGTGGAAGGAAGGAGGAGACCGTGACACAAGAGGTTTATTATATTCTAAGTTATGGCTGGTACTAAATGGTGGCTGTTCTTATTTGTGAAGATCAACTCCCTCTATGGCGATCACTGGGTGTAGAATGACACTGGAAGGGGATGATATATTGATATATATATATATATATATATATATATATATACTCCCCTCTAGGCCGGATTGTTATTGAGCCGGAGACAATTAAAAATATATTGTAGCCTTTTAATGTCCCTTTTTGTGTCTTTGCACACGGTGGGAGTTTTTTTGTGTGTTTTTTTTTTTTTTAATACATTGATCTGTGTTGGTGGCGCTGTGGTGCTCTTAACCAATTTTATATGTCAGTTACACTAAGAGAAAGGGTAGAGAGGTGGGGCAAGGCTTGATCTGATCTGTGTACATTATGTGCTATAGATATGTCATTGTGTCTGGGTAAGAACCATGCAGCATATAACAAACGTTTTACAATATAATAATTGTATTTTATTTATCTACGGCCTCTAATACAGAACCTGATTTACTCAGCATTTCTGCCCAGACAATGCTGGAACAACAAGAACGATCTGATCCATTTTGTAGGCAGATCACCAGTGTGGGTCGAGTCAGATTGTGTTTTATATATATATATATATATATATATATATTCTGCTATTTCATATCTTACTTATTGTCTTGTTGTACTATAGTTGTAGAAACACATATTGAATATATAATACAATTAAAAAATATAAGGCCCTCTTTAGAAAAAACTTCAGCTGTAAAGTGTTTTTGTAAAAGTTGTCACTTTTTGTTTGACCGTGTAAGTGGCTGTCGATGTAAAAGACAAAAATAGTTTTTTGTTTGGCTTTCTTGAAAAGATACATGGGTTACGTGTCTGACGACCCCTCCCCCACTCAACAGACCAGGCAAGCCGTCAGCTTTCGGAGTTTTTATTTTTTTAATTTTACTTAATAAAAGTTCCACATATCTTATGTAGGGGAGTAAGTACCTAATTCCCTTTTTTATTCGTCATTTTCAGTTATGTAAGAAATATAAATTGTTATGTAGGTTCCCTTTATTTTGAAATTTATTATTTTTTTCCAAAAAATGAAAGCACAATATGGTATATTAAACTGCACAAAAGAATACAGCACTTTTTGTTTTGTACCTTCCCCCTCCCCCTCTGCTGACAAAATGGCTGTTCATTTAATTGGAGTCCTCCTATGTGAGAGTTCTTTACCCGGTGTAATCCTCCGATTAATTTAAGACCTGCAGAGGACTGGAAAGCATTGGTGTTTTGTAGCTTTTGGTAAATTAGATTGCATATTTTTTCAGTAATCACTCACTAATTGAAAATCATTTGTGATTAACTCAAACAAAAGGTGATCACGAGTTCACAAATACGAGCATATATATTGCAATGTATAAAAAAAGCATTTTGCCCACTGCAAGGGTATCCTTTTTGTTTAAATTATTTAATTTAATAATTGCACTATATTCAGAATAAGAAATCTGTAATTTACTGTAATGGCCCTTTTTCTATGTGCAAATTATCGGGCAAATGAGCATTCATGTGTACTCTCGTTTCCGATCATTGCCTTGCATAAACAGGGCAACGATCAGCCGATGAACGAGAAATCACTCGTTCATCGGCTTTTTGTATAGTTTAAGCTGCAAGAAATATTATCGTTGTCGGCAGCGCATCTCCGTGTAAAGAGAGAGACGCGCTGCCAACATGATCGAAATGTATGAGGATGAGCGATCGTGGTAATAAGCGCTCATCCCCATACATAGCACCTTGTGAAAGGAGCAAACTAGCGTCGATCAACGTGGCTGTCTCGTTGATTGGCGCTCATTTACACAGCCCATGTTGGGCCGTGCAAGACCACCCTTAGAAACTTGCATGTAACTTTTTGTCATGTATGGTCTGTTCTTAGGATCTATGGCCTGATTTAAACTAGGTACAAAGGCAAAAACAATTGAAAAAAAAAAGTAAGTTGGATTATTAGGCTATGTGCACGCCTGGCAAAAAATGTGGCTGTGGAAATTTGGCCGTGGATTGCACCCTTTTGCTTTGTAGGGAGTGAAATCCACTGCAAAATCCTGCAACAGGACATTTATTTTTGCATTTTTTTATGCATGTGCCGAAGCAGGTCTCCAATTGTCCAAAATAATTGGTTTGTCTCAATAGGAGCGAACATTATTACACTCAAATGGGGTTATGTACTTCTGATCACATAGGATATGCCATCAATATTTGATCAATGTGGATTCAACACCGGGACCTCCACTAATCACAAAGTCTTTGGGCTTTACCAGACACGGCTACACCTTTAGGCCCCATGCACGCACACGACCGTAAAAATCACCTGTAATTGTGGACTGTAATTATGGTCCGCAATAACGGACCCATTCTTCTATTGATTACAGACACCTTCCCGTATATTTGCGGGAAGGTGGTCAGGCAGTAGAAGTTTACTGCAAATTATGGAACATGACCGTTCTTTTGCTTTTTACGGGCCATGCTCCCATACTTTGTATGGGAGCACGGGCCGAAAATGCAAGTGGCTTTCCGCGGCCGGCCGTGCCCGTAATCGCGGGCCACGATTACGGGCAAGGTCGTGTGCATGGGGCCTTATCCATGCACTGTGAAAGGTCCCGTTGGACTGAAACGTTGCATTGCATTGTTGGGTGAATAAATTCCCCTTATTTTTGAATGTGCTGCCTTATCTCGGTAACTAGCACCAATCGACGATATAGCATGTTGATAGGCGCTCGATTTACATGGAGCAATGGTTGGAATGTATGGAGACGAACTATAGTTAATACTATTGTTCGTCCTCATTAATTTTGCCACATGCCCTATTTACATGAGGAAATGTGCTGCTGACTAGCGAACATTTCTTTGGCCACTTAAAAGATGCGATCAGCCGACGAAAGAGCTCGTTCATCAGCCGATCGCTGCCCTGTTAATCATTGGCCCGTGTAAAAGGGCCTTCAGCTGCAATACCAGTCACAGTGCGTAGACGATGGTGGTGCTGAGTGTGGTAAAAGCCAGAAGGGACGTGGCTCTACACCGAGCACAGCGGTGCCTTCGTTTTTGCAATCGGTGGGGGTTCTATTGATTGGTATGGCACCATTCACATATTGATGGGATATCTTAGGAAATGTTATCAATCATTAGAAGTAAAGAATCGATTTAAATAATTGTTGGATCAGCAGAACTGTCATGTCTTTACCCCCTATATCGGCTCCTTATCAAGCAATGTAAAGTACCCTAGACCTACACATAGTAAAACTCCTGCAATCTAGAAATGGTTACACATGTAGACACAGTATGTAATTATATATTGGTGCCTATGTATGTACCGAAGAACACTCAACCAGATCATTGTTTTTACTTTTGAAATGAGTGTACGTACCGCCAACCTTAAAGGGTTTGTCCAGTCCCTAAAAATGAATGGCCTATCCTCAGGATAGGCCATCAATATCTGATCAGTCAGGGTCCGACAGATAAGGAATGAAGGGTAAGCAACGCTCGTACGAGCGCTGTGGCGCCTTCAAAACAGCTGATTGGCGGGGGTCCTGGGAGTCTGACCCCGACCGATCAGATATCGATGGCCTATCCTGAGGATAGGTCATAAATTTTTAGGTCTGGACAACCCCTTTAAGGAAACCTACCGTAGTAATTTATAAAAGGCGATTTAGTGTACATCTAAATGTGAAAAACTCTTTTTATTATCCGACTTCTATGCTGATATATGAGCGCTTGAGGTTACAGGCTCACAGATTGAGGTTGCAATACGGTGATATTTTTATCCTTCCCCCTTCTGATTTCTGTCAAGTGCAGTTTTGTCATGGAGACATTGTGAGGTGTCCTATCACCATCTATGAAAGCACAACTTCCAGCATAACCTGGCAAATGATCAGCGCATGCTGGGAAAGTGGTAGAACCATAAGTAGAAAATGTAGGTCGGGGAATGGAGGGAATTAAAGACCCGACCCCCAAATTTAGACTACTCTAGTTACTTTCCGCTTCCAGTTTCTCTTCACTTTTAGGCACACGTAACCTCCTGTTTCTTGTAAGCGACTCTAGACAAAACATGGGCAGTGACAGGAGCTTGTCTGCCAGACCCCCTTCAGTCCATGGGACGGTAGCAGCCACCATATTTATGCCCCTGTGTACATCCTGCTAGTCTTAAATATCAGTGAGTGCGTGTGCGTGTACACTGATTTATTTGATTCCATACAAGTTCTCCATAAGGGTATGTTCACACGAGGGCGTCCGTAACGGCTGAAATTACGGGGATGTTTCAGCCTGAAAACATCCCCGTAATTTCAGCCGTAACGGCATGTGCAGGCGCTTGAACGCCGCGTCCATTACGGACGTAATTGGCGCTGCTATTCATTGGAGTCAATGAGTAACGGCTCCAATAACGGCCAAAGAAGTGACAGGTCACTTCTTTGACGCGGGCGTCTATTTACGCGCCGTCATTTGACAGCGGCGCGTAAATTACGCCTCGTGTGAACAGACAAACGTCTGCCCATTGCTTTCAATGGGCAGATGTTTGTCAGCGCTATTGAGGCGCTATTTTTGGACGTAATTCGGGGCAAAAACGTCCGTAATTAGTGCGTGTGAACATACCCTAAGGCTCTGTTCACATCTGCGTTGGGGTCCCGTTCTGACGTTCCACCTGAGGTTTCCGTCAGAACGGGACCCTGAACAGACACAAACTGACACAGACGGAAACCAGAGGTTTCAGTTTGTTTCGTTTGTGCACCGGATACATCGTTTTGCCGGAAACAACAGCGTAGTCGAGAGAATCTCTGCGTGTTGGTTGTTCCATTAGTGCAGTAGAGGGGCCAATTTTGTTTTGTATCAGTCAAAGATTTTAAATGTTGTAGAATCCTCTCTTAGGCACACGAGATAGCCCTTGGCAAAACTAGCAAACTATTTTTCCCGACCGTTAATATGTGTGGCCGCTTACATGTCTGTGGCTATCCCCATGCTGGAACCCCCAGTGATTAGCTTTAATCTCTGGTAAAACCTGGCAGTAAGTATTAAATTTCCCTGCAGCGCTACCTCAGGGAAAATTAAGCATTACATAGTGCCTATTCATATCAATATGTTGTCTGTGTAATGCTGTCCTGCGTTACACAGACAACATATTGATATGAATGGACACTATGAGCGACGCTCTTTGTAGCCACTCTCCAGTCTGGCCAATTGATGGGACTCCGGATAGGCCATCAATATCTCATCGGTCGGGGTCCGACTCCCGCCAATTAGTTTTGAAGGGGCTGCGTTGCTCATGCACGTTCTGCTTCCCCTTCATTTCCTTTGATGCTCGCACTGTGAATCGCCGACACACTTGTAGCGGCGGTGCACAGTATTACAGCCATTCACTGCAATGGGAGAAGCTTGTAATACTGTGAACCGCCGCTACAAGTGTGTCGGCGATTAACAGTGCGCGCAGTAGAGGAAATGAACGGGAAGCATCGTTCGTACAAGCGCTGCGGCCTTCCCTGAGTTCTGGAAAACAGAAAATACGTTTTATAAACCAGACAACCACTTTAGCGTACATTGCAAAGTTTGTAAAAAGAAAAAAAAGAATTTGATTAAAAAATACCAACTTTCATTCTTCTCCCTATATACAGGAATGTCTCATAGTCTAAATATGCCCATAGGCCCCCAATAAGACAATATATTAATTTTAGAGTGGATAGCCTGAGCTAGCAATTTGTTCTATTCTGTTTGCACCTCATGACTAAAATCCATAAAGATCAATTAATTTCCATGTAATCATGAGAGATTGTTCAGGTTCTTATCATTGATCATTTTAAGGGGGTTTTACACGGCGCGATTATCGGGCAGACAAGTGTTACTATAACGCTCATTGCTCATAATTGCCCTGTGATGATCAGCTCATGAATGAGCAAACGCTCGATCATCTGCTGGTCGTATTGTTTAGAAAAAGTTAAATATTATCGTTGTCGGCAGCACATCTCCCTGTGTAGACAAAGAGACGCGCTGCCGACATGATAATAATGGATTGTGACGAGCGATCGGAGTGACGACCGCTCGTCTCCATCCATAGCTCCGTGTGACAGGAGCAAGCGAGCGCCGATCAACAATGTCTCGTTGCTTGGCGCTCGCTGTACTGGCCGAGTGTCAGCCGGTGTAAAAGGGCCTTTACACTGGGTGATCTTGGGGTATGTTCACACAGCAAACGAAAAACAGACGTAAAATACAGAGCTGGTTTCAAGGGAAAACAGCCTCTGATTTTCAGCCGTTTTTTTTTATGCATCAAGCGTTTTATACGACCGTTTTTGGAACGGTTTTTCTATTGAGACAATGAAAACAACTCCAAAACATGCACTTCTTTTTTACGGGGCGTTTTTTTTTTTACACACCACTCTTACAAAAGCCCCGTGGGAACAAAATGCAGTTTCTCCCATTGAAATCAATGGGCAGATGTTTGGAGGCGATACCCTTACGTGGATCTGATCAATAATTGCTTTGTTGAAACCTGCCTTAAAGAGTTAGGGTATGTTCACACGAGGGCGTCTGTAACGGCTGAAATTACGGGGATGTTTCAGCCTGAAAACATCCCCGTAATTTCAGCCGTAACGGCATGTGCAGGCGCTTGAACGCCGCGTCAATTACGGACGTAATTGGCGCTGCTATTCATTGGAGTCAATGAATAACGGCTCCAATTACGGCCAAAGAAGTGACAGGTCACTTCTTTGACGCGGGTGTCTATTTACGCGCCGTCATTTGACAGCGGCGCGTAAATATACGCCTCGTGTGAACAGACAAACGTCTGCCCATTGCTTTCAATGGGCAGATGTTTGTCAACGCTATTGAGGCGCTATTTTCGGACGTAATTCGGGGCAAAAACGCCAGAATTACGTCCGTAATTAGTGCGTGTGAACATACCCTTAGTCGCATCAGGACGACTCCTGTATATATGCCCTATTATTGTGGACCCCACCTGCAGCGTCTTGGGGGTTGGCCCTGCGGCGATCAGCTGATTGCAGTGTCGGCTCTCTTATTAAATGGTTGCCTTTAACCTCTTTTATGAAATTGTGTTTCCCAATTGGTATGGTTACTTGTAAATTAGTCCTCTAAGTGTATTTTAACCCTTTTTTTTTCTGCTTTCTTTCTTGTCCTCAACCTTGCATGTTTTAGTTGAAGAACAAATTGACTTTCTCCTCCTGTTGGCACAGCTGACAATCTTTCCTTGACCCTCCCCCCACAGACCAGAGGGAGGATGGTGGTGAGGGAGACTTTTGCCCAAAAACCCTACAGCAATACATGACTGTATAGCATGCGTCCTGCAGAAATGTTCTTCCCTTGCCGTCATTTCACCAGAGAGCAGAAATGACGTCAGGAAATCATCTGTGTGTATTGCACCATTTAGGCAGACCAATTAAGTTTTTATACTACGCCGCAGTTCTTAGCATACTAGACTGTTAGCGTTAAATGTCCATAGTTATCCTGGTCCTTTAGGCTGAATATATAGGTAACCTGTAAAAGTTGTAGAATATTGGGGGACGGCATACACCTCTTCTTTCATCATGTTCATCTAAAACTTGCAGCCTATTATTGTGGTTGGAAGAGGAAGCATACACCGCCTGCAAAGAGCTAAAAGGGACCGTTTCCATCACGTTTTCCTATATGGTCAATAGTTCTCCTCTTGTTCTAGCAAATACACTGCGTCATTATATCTGAGAATGACCGCAATATGTCATCATGTATATAGGGCCTGTCAAACTATTATTACAACCAAATGTTGCTACTGGACACGAGATTTTTCAGCCTGTAATTCATCTCTGATCGCCATTTTGAGGGATTGTAAGAGATTAGAAAAACATGGCTGCTTTCTTGCAGAAACAGTGCCACCTTGTCCATAGGCTGTATGTGGCATTGCAACTCGGTAATAATAGACCACACCGTCCATGGACAAAAGTGGTGCTGTTTCTAAAAAAAAAATAACCAACCAACAAAAAAACAGCCATGTTTTTATAATTTCATTCCCCTTTAAGGCCTTCTTTACACAAGGGTTATTCAGATCCATTTTTAGGACCATTTTCAAAAACAGAAATGGATCCCATCAAAGGGAACAGAGACAACCTTCCCGCATGTTATACGTGTACACCAGTAATGTCTTATTTTTGCCTCTATTGGTGTTTGTTTCTGCTTTTTTTTTTTTTTTTAAAAAACAACTAAATAAAATAATTATTGGGTAAGATTTATTATTATTGTCACGTTGTAGGAACAGTGCGCCAGATTCATCAACCGGGTGCACGTCCTGTTATTAAATCTGTGGTAGTGGGGGAAAACGATAGGTTGGACTAAATCCTAGTAATTGAATCAATCTCTGAGCCTCAACCACTTTTTCAGACTCATTTTCATATATAGGAATAAGTGGCACAAGGGCTTTATAAATATTGTCCATAATGAAATATTTTTTTTATGTCAATAACCTGGCATTGAAAGTCCTTAGGGCTCATTCAGACGAGCATACGTGTAGTCCGAGTGACGGCCGTTAAAACAACGGCCGTCACGCGGACTCATGTATTTCGATGGGGCCGTTCACACGACTGTTACAATGGAGCGTGTGTAGGGTTCGTGAAAAAATAGGACATGTCCTATTTTTTTGCTCTTCACGTATCCCTCCATAGACTCTAGTCTATGAGGGATGCGTGATAACGCGTCCCGCACGGGTGCACCACAGATGTACCTCGGGCGTGAAAAACGACTGTTTTGCACGTCCGAGGTTGGCTACGTTCGTGTGAATTTATCGTTAGTTCTCAGGGGCCTAAAACGCTGTGGATTTTCTGCAACGGATTAATGTGCGGAAAATCTGCAGTGTTGATTTCAACAAATCTTATCCCCACACTGCTGCTAAAATCTGCACATAATTCATGTGGAAATCCAGCTTGCGGTGCGACTTCATATTCCGCAGCATATCTATTTATGCTGCAGATTCTGAGCACAGATGCGGTGTTTTATTTTTACCCATAGACTATGGGGTTGTTGTGGTTTTTACAGCATTTTCGCTTTGATTCTGCGGTTAAAACCATAGTAATTCTGCAGCTACATATAAAGTTTTCTACAATCAATGCTTCACACTAAGGGAATGTTCGCACGGGCTATTTTCAGCCGTTTTTTGGGCTGTAAACGTAAAAATCGGAAGCAGAACGCCTACAAAGATCTGCCCATTGATTTCAATGGGAAATACAGCGTTCTGTTCCGACAGGGCATTTTTTTTTTTACGCCTCGTTTTCAAAAAACGGCGCGTAAAGACACCCTGTAAAAAGAACTGCATGTCAATTCTTGAGCCGCTTTTCATTGACTCCATAGAAAAACCGCTCGAAAAACGCTGGTTTGATTTAAAAACGGCTGAAAATCAGGAGCGGTTTTCCCTTGAAAACAGCTCCAATATTATCAGACGTATTTTGTTAACCGTGTGAACATAACCTAAATCCGCAGAAAATCTGCAACTAAAATGCACTGTTTGCTGCGGATTTCTGTGACTGATTTGCCTGTGGATTTATGAGATTCCGCTGTGAATTTTCCATTGCAGAAAATCTGTGGCATATATGGCCTGTAGGAACGTACCCTGACAGTAGAGATGGGGCGATTGTGGGAGTTCCCCAGTAGGGGGGTAGCCCCATGGTAAAAAGGAGACCCTCAGCAGAGACAAAATTTAGGGACTTGATCTAGAAGTGCCGGCAGCATTTAGATTAGGATTGTAGGGTTGCCTGAAGCCATTGATTTATTTACAGAATCCGCGCCTAAATCCACATCAGATCCCTAAAGTTTGAACAAAGCCTAAGGCCCCATGCACACAAATGTATTTTTGCGGCCGCAATTCCCCCCGCAAATCTGTGGGTCAATTGCGGCCCCATGCATTTCAATGGGCCCATGCACACGACCGTGGTTTCTGCGGTCCGTACATGGCCCAGGAGCCTGGACCGCAGAAAGAACGGACTTGTTTTATTATGGCCGTGTTTTGCGGTCCAGGCTCATAGAAATTAATGCACGCGGCCATGTGCACGGCACACGATTAGCGGGTGACACTCCGCGGCCTTTCGACCAGAAAATCACGGCCGTGCACATGGCTACAGTCGTGTGCATGAGGCCTAACTGTACATCTGGAAGGAAAGGTGACCACACCGTAAATGTATTTACTGTTTATTGGCGTAGAACTATTAACATGTTCTATGCAGGACTGGACTGTCCAAAGATTGTGTTAGGAAATTGTTTACATAGCAATTTGTTAATATACAATTTTTATTATTTTTTAATTCTTCACTTTAACAATCGGTTCATTTTTATAATCTGCATGGAATTTTAATACGTCTGTGCTTGCCCTGCCGGAGCCCTTTGTAGAATAGTCTGCTGTTTCGGGTAGTCTGTATATTCTTGCACTACAGATACAGGAATTCGTGATGTGCTGGCCATGACAGTCTGTGTCTGCATTACAACAGATCCGTATTGGTACCGTTTTTAGCCCATAGAAGTCAATAGGTTGAATTTAAAAATGCATGTTCCGTTTTTGCATAGTTCATATGTGCATACTCGTTCTTTCTTTTTAACATCCGTATTACAGCAACATTACAAAAAAAAGTTGTTAATCCTTTTTCAACAAATGCAGACCAAAAAAAGAAGACAATACGGAAACAAATTGTAAAACAAAAACGATATGAACCCTTAGGCCCTGTTCACACAGTGCAGATTTGCAGAAGATTTTGCATGTATTCTTTAAGCTAAAACCAGAAATAGAACCTAAACGAAAGAAATCTATAAAGGAAGGCCCTACAGTGTGTCTCCTCCTAAATCCAATTTTGGTTTTGACTTAAAAAAATGCATGCAAATCTGCACTTTGTGAACAAGGCCCAAGGCTACAGTTACATGCAGTGTCTTGCGACTTGATCTCATGTGAGACATTGTTGGATTTTATGTTGCATATTAGTACCATACAGGTTGTTTGTTTTTCAAATCGAGCCATTGACGGCATCCATAATCAGTTTATTTCAGATTTTTATTGTACTGGCTATTTACACAATAAAAGTTTTATTTGGCAAAGTTATCAGAATGTAAATATGAAGCTGCTTTTTTACCCCCAGAGGGAAACACTTGCTTGTTGCTTTTTCATGAAGTTGTTGACATAAGAGATCAGGCTGGACTTCCTCCTGCTTGCCTGACACTGGAATGAGGCAAGTATCAGCTGCAGTTACATAAATTGCCTTAAGAGGGCAGTCTAATCAGAAGAAGAAATACAGAATAAAGGAACTCGAATATCTATTTCAACTATGGATATATTTCACTCTATTCAGCAAAAAAAAATAAAAAAAAGTCCTTTGTATCCCTGCACACAGCAAGGCATGTTCTCAGAACTTTTGGCCCTAAACATACAGCTCCTATATGGACCTTTAATACAGTAAAATCTGTAGCTGATCAGCGCCGGATTATCCGATGTTCCTTATTTAAAATTGTGGCAAAATGTAATACTATTCTGTATTCTAATCCGATGAGCTTCGTAATGTATTACCTCTGATCCGTTTTGTTCTTCTGGTCTGGTGAGATTTCAGAATATTATAATATCTGGCATTGGATAAAAAAATAAGCGCAGGAAAGCCTGTAATCTGCTGGATGGTCCCAGACTGATTCTGCAGTGGAGATTGATGGGAAGCCCAGTGGCTTTTCTCATTCTCCGAGCACGGCAGTCTTGGGCTGCGTGCACAAGTTGTATATAAAATATGCACCCAAACCACAGGAAAATCGCACATAATTGTGCGTTTCTTTACGTTTTAATGTGGAAATGGTGCATTTTCGTGCTGCTAATTTTGGTTTGTTTTTCCTCAACTAGGCAGATACAATTCGCAAGCGGAAATGTAAGATAAATTGATATGCTGCAGATTTTAAAATACGCACCGTAGGTAAATTTACGTGCCGAACAAAACCTGCAGCGTGTACATGAGATTTCCCGAAATCTCATTTACTTTGCTGGTACTGTATTACGCTGCAGATTTTCTGCACGTAAATACGTGCGGCAAAACTTCACATAATATGCATCGTGTGCAGTGAGCCTTAGGCCTTGTTCACACGAACGTGTATTACGTCCGTGCTATGCGCGGTAAAATCACGCGCGTCGCACGGACCTATGTTAGTGAATGGGGCCGTTCAGACAGTCCGTGATTTTCACGCAGCGTACGTGCGCTGCGTAAAACTCACTACATGTCCTATACTTGGCAGTTTTTCACGTATATCACGCACCTATTGAAGTCAATGGGTGCGTGAAAATCCCGCACGGCACACGGAAGCACTTCCAGTGTGCCGCGCGTGATTCGCCCTAGAGTAGTAAAAGAAATGACTGAAACAAGAAAAGCACCTCCTGCTTTTATGTTTGTAAACATAAAAACAGAGTGTCATCACGCTGCCATATGCGCGGAAATCACGCAGGCACGCACTACATACCGATGCCACACGGAACTTTTGCGTGCGCAAAACGCAGCATTTTTTTACGCGCGCAAAACTGACATGTTCGTGTAAATAAGGCCTTAATCTTTGTTCACACAGTGCAGATTTTGCATGCACTTTTTTTTAAAGCCAAAACCAAAATTGTATCTAGGAAAGAAAATACTTTTAGGCATCATTTACACGAGCGTAATATACGCGCGTGCTTTTCACGAGTGTCGTACGGACCTATGTTAGTCTATGGGGCTGTGCAGACAGTGGATGAATTTTGCGCAGCGTGAGTGCGTTGCGTAAAACTCACGACATGTCCTTTCTTTGTGCGCTGTTCGCGCATCACGTACCCATTGAAGTCAATGGGTGCGTGAAAACCACGCATGCCGCACGGAAGTACTTCAGTGTGATTCGCGCAACAGCTGTCAAACTCTGAATGTAAACAGAAAAGCACCACGTGCTTTTCTGTTTACAAACATCCAAACGGAGTGTTATAATTATGGCAGCTGCGCGAAAATCACGCAGCCGTGCATCATACACTGATGACACACGGAGCTGTTAAGTGCCTTTTGCGCACGCAAAACGCAGCGTTTTTTGCGTGCGCAAAACGCACACGCTCGTGTAAATCAGGCCTTTAAGGCTTTCCTTTTTATATATTTCTTCTGTTTAAGTTCCATTCTTGAATTTTGGTAAAAAAAAAAAACTACATGCAAAACCTGCATCAAATCTGCACTGTGTGTACAAGAAGGCATAAAGATTTGTTTTTTCCAAGTATTTGTCCAATTTTACTCACCTATCCATTTAAAGAGACTGTCTGAAATTCGAAAATGTAAAGGATTAGGTCTGTTTTTTATTTTTCTCAAATCTCCTGCAACCCGTTTATTCAGGTCCTATCATGTGTGCTGTCAGTCCCAGCACTTGATGCACAATGGGAAGAATATCACCGACACCACTGGGGGAAAATTTTTGTCCAGTGCCAATTCAGATTAATGTGGCATTCCAGCCTATCTACAGGATAGTTGATCGGTGGGGGTCCGACCACTGCGCTCGTCTGTTTCCGTCAGACCCATAGACTTTTAATGGATAGCCGCCACGCTTTAAAGGCGCCCGATTAGAACTCTTCATAGCCATTGTCCTGCGGGGGGGGGTCCCGTGTTCTGGTGATCGGTGGAGGTCCTAAAGGCCTGAAAATGCTGTAGGCTGGAATAACCCTTTAATGATGTTGATTGCTTCTAATCTGTCCCAACAGTTCTCCAGTACCACTTAATAAGTTTCAATGGGACATATGGAAAGGGGTTGCCTATTTGGAGATGAACTGCCACCATGAAATGAATGAGTACTCTAACTATTTTAAAGGGTAACTAAACAATCAACAAATTTTTGACATATTGTAGTGACATGTCAGGAGTTTTGATTGGTGGTGGTCCGAGCACTGAGAACCCCACCATTTGCTAAAACGAAGCGGCAGAAGTGCTTGTGTGAGCGCTGAGCCGCTGTTTCTGTTCGCCTTTTTCTGGAAATCGATGTAGTGGTGTACGGACTTAAAGGAACAGTGTCACGAAAAAAAATTTTTTTACATCAGTTTGATTTTAGTGTTTTATTAAAAACTTTTATATTTATTTGTGTGTTTGTGTTTTACTTTTTTTTTTTTTTTCACTTTTTCTTCTCTATGGGGGCTGCCATTTTTTTTTCCATTTCTGTATGTGTCGATTAACGACACATACAGACATGGAATACGGCAGCTCCAGTCCCATAGTGAATCCGAACAGGGCCCGTTCCATCCACTATGGTGTACGCCGTCTGTGTGGGAACGGCGCATGCGCCGCTCCCACACAGTCCAAGTTGAACTGTGCGCCGTCCGGCGCCATTTTCCTGTAGACCGGAAGTCGCGGCCGGACAGTAAGATTACTACTTCCGGTCGCGGCTTACGGACTTGTGCACTTGGAGCGGGAGGTAGCAGACGGAGCGGACGGACCGGAGGGAGCAGCGGCGGCAGGAGCAGGTAAGTTAGGTCTGTGTATGTACGTGTTTTACTGTGTGTTTACTACTGTATGTAAACCTACTACACTGTGTGTTAGCTCAAAAAATGGCGACACACAGTGTAGGAGGTTTGACCGTTCAATCCCCTCGTTTCTCCTGGCACTAGCCAGGATAAAGGAGGGGGGGATTCTCAGAGCTCACTAGAGCGAGTGAGTTTTTTCCAATTTTGGGAATTGCTCCATCTAGTGACCAGTGCTGGGAAATATGATAAATTAGAATCTAATTTATAATATTTCCTGACTCGTGAAAAAAATTAGAACAATGTTTAATCACCTATACACTAATTGTTTAACTAAAAAAAAAAAAAAATTTTTTTTCTAGCGTCACATTCCCTTTAATAGAAAGTCTATAAGCCCGTCCACTGCTACATCGGCTTTCTCGTGCAACTTTCAATTCCGCAGTATGTCCATTTATACTGCGGGTTCTGGACGGAGAAGCTGCGGGTTCGGCTCGTAGACTTGGATGGGAAGCAGAAATTCTGCAACTGATCTGTTTTGTTGTGGGGTTTTTACAGCGGATACGCAGTAAAGACCGATGGAAATCCGCAGGTGATACTGCTGCGGAAAAACCGCAGCATTCCTGCAGCATAAATGCACTATTTAGGGATTGTCCATACACAACGGAATTGCTGCAGAAAACTTCTGCTGCGATTCCGTTGAAAGTCAAAGGCAGAAAATGGTGCGGAAATTGCCGCGTTTTTCTCAACGTTAGGAGATGGAGACGTCTCCTCTGAAAAACGCAGCAATTCTGGGGACTTTCCGCAGCAGGAATTGACATGCTGTGGTCCGAAAAATACGCACCGCAGGTCAATTTAGGCAGGGAAATTTTACACAGCATGTGGATGAGATTTGTTAAACCTCATCCACTATGCTGCTACTGTATTCTGCAGCGGTTATGGATAGGTGATAATGATCGACTCTGGGAATACCCCTTTAACATGTCTTTTTTTTTTAGTAAATACTTGTATTTCTCCTGAGATAACAATTCTGGAACGTATTTTCTTATAACTCTGCGTTGTGCCATCCCCCTGTTATTCCTCCTAGGAATGTAACCATAAAGTGACAACTGAGCATTATCATTCCCTTTGTGTCGTGTCCCTACACAGTCTCACTCTGTCAGCATTGATTGGACATAGTCTGTGTAGGGACACCCCCCCCCCCCTCCCTCAACTGGTAACATCCAGCAGTCAATTTATTCATACATTTACAGGAGAAACAACAGAGGAATGGCACAATGTAGAGTTCTAAGAAAATCTGCTCTAGAATTATTATTTTATTGTGAAAACATTTATTTACTAAACCAGATGTGTCAGGAGAGGTGATCGCTCCTCTGAGGGTATGTTCACACGGCAAACGAAAAACGGCCGTAAAATAGAGCGGTTTTCAAGGCGTGTTTTTTTTAATGCATCAAGCGTTTTTTGATGCGTTTTTTACGGCTGTTTTTGGAGCTGTTTTTCTATTGAGACAATGAAAACTGCTCCAAAAATGGCTCAAGAAGTGACATGCACTTCTTTTTTACCTTTTTGTTTTGAGGTGAGAAAACAGCATTCAGATGTTCGCTGTTAATAAATGGAAGAATATAAATATTTCCATCCATACAGTGAATTTTATGTCTTTTATTTTTTAAGGCATGGTTCAAAAGAACGGAATGCATTACCTTTTCTATCCTTAGGTCTTAATATCAGAAATGCACTTAAAGCATTTTTATTTCACTTTTGGTTCCTGTTTTAACTTTTATAACAACTTTTCTCTTCTGCGTTCCAGCATTCATAACATTTTTTTGGTATGCCGACAATAGCATTTAATTTATATAAAAAAATATTTTTTTGCCAAAAATGCAGAAAAGAAAATTTGCTGCCGCTTCTATATATTAATTGTTTTCTTACAGCATATACCATTCATTATAATTGATGCTATAAGTTTATTTTGCAGGTTGCTACAGTCATGACTATATAAAATACGTGTATCTCATTTTATGTCTTGGGATTTTAATAAAGTTATTTTATTGTAACAAATGCGGGTGTGTGTTTTTTAATCCAATAGGGGGACTTTTTATGATGTTAACTATAATGTACTGGCATATATCTATATTAATAGTAAATTCCCTGTTGTTAGGACCTACTTAGGCATGCTCTAACAACTGCCTGTGCACTAAGTACGGGCCTAGATCCTAAGCCTGTGTGCCAAGTACGGGCCTAGATCCTAAGCCTGTGTGCCAAGTACGGGCCTAGATCCTAAGCCTGTGTGCCAAGTACGGGCCTAGATCCTAAGCCTGTGTGCCAAGTACGGGCCTAGATCCTAAGCCTGTGTGCCAAGTACGGGCCTAGATCCTAAGCCTGTGTGCCAAGTACGGGCCTAGATCCTAAGCCTGTGTGCCAAGTACGGGCCTAGATCCTAAGCCTGTGTGCCAAGTACGGGCCTAGATCCTAAGCCTGTGTGCCAAGTACGGGCCTAGATCCTAAGCCTGTGTGCCAAGTACGGGCCTTGATCCTCTCACAGCCACGCATCATATGCTGATGACACACGGACCTTTTGCGTGCGCAAAATGCAGCGTTTTTTGCGTGTGCAAAACGGACACGCTCGTGTGAATCCAGCGTAAGGGTATATTCACACTGCCTATTTTTGGCCGTTTTTCGGGCCGTAAACGCCCGAAAAATGGTTGAAAAATCGGAAGCAGAACGCCCCCAAACATCTGCCCATTGATTTCAATGGGAAAATGGCGTTCTGTTCCGACGGAGTGTTTTTCACGCGTAAGAAAACGGCCGCGAAAAAGAAGTGCAGGACACTTCTTGGGATGTTTTTGGAATCGTTTTCCATAGACTCTATTGAAAAAAACTCAAAAAATGGCCGTGTAAAACGCAGCGAAAATCGCAAGTGGCACAAAAAACTTCTGAAAATCAGGAACTGTTTTCTCTTGAAAACAGCTCCATATTTTGAGACGTTTTGGCTCTGCGTGTGAACATACCCTTAGTTCACACAGGGCAGGTACGCTGCGTAAAGGTAAACCGCGTATCCGCCCTGTTGGCCACAGGGAATTCCGGGCAAAAAACCATACCAAATTGTTGTCGTTTTTCGCCTGGAATGTCCGCTGCGGCAAACTGCAGCATTAGCCGGCCTGCTGGGACGACGTTTCATCCCAGGAGACCGCTGCAGCCTGTGATAGGCTGCAGTGGTCACATGGGATGAAACGTCATCCCAGGAGGCCAGTTTGCAGAAAGTCTGAGGTAAGTATAAGGTGTTTTTTGTTTGTTTTTCTAAGTTGGGATTTCTGCCGCCGCAAAAGTCGCAACACTTGACTGGTTTTTTTTTTGTTGCAGGTGTTAGATCCCCATTGACTTCAATGGGGAAAACCCGCAACAAAATACTGGAGATTCCGCAACAACAATTGACATGCTGTGGCTTAAAAAAAACGCATATCACGTACGCAGCGTTTCTTGAAATCTCATCCACTCCTCTACTACTGTATTATGCTGAAGATTTTCCCCTACGAAATACGTTGCGGAAAATCCGCAGTATTTACACCACGTGTGGACTGGCCCCAAGGGTGGATTCACACGCTGCAAATTTTGTGGCAGAAATTTCTAATCTGAACGGGAGTTGTTTCTGCCGCAGGTGCATGGATTTCTGCAAACCCCATTCAAAGGAACGGAACTGATTTTCAGTCGCATAAATTTCTGCAACAAAATCTGCTGCGTGTGACTGCACCCTTACAAAAACATCTCTTGTTCTAAAGAACCTGTCCTGCATTACACAGACAACCCATTGATGTGAATGGGCACTGTGTAATGTTTCATTTCACCTGTGGAGGCGCTGCGGGAAAATTGAACACTCTGGGTGGTTTGACATTTTGAAAACCCTGTATAAGCTGTTTATGGTAAGAAAAAAAAAAAAAAAATGGGCACGTACTCCTCTCACATTTCCTGCTGATGGTTTACTTGGCCTCGATGATGACATGTTGTACTCAAAACATGCCCGCAGCTCCCAGTCACTGGCCGCAGAGGAGATATTGGTACGAACGAAATGTCACCATTGCGACCAGTGATTTGGCTGTTGTAGTCACATGTCGACTACGACTCTCATTGCTGTGGCCAAGTAAACAAAGATAAACCGTCAATGTGAAAGGTGAGTATGTGCGCGTATGCAGCTTATACTGGGGTTTTTAAAATGTAAAAACTCCTTTAACACCTACCTCCACTTGTAATCTCTGCCCTCACCTCGGGCATGGAGAGACGCTCCTGCGCGCTGGGTAGTACAGTTGCCGTGGCAATCGTACGACGCTCAGAGATTATTGCGCACGGGTCCCATTAACTCTAATTGTACACATGCGCAATGATTTCCGGGTGTCCTATGGCTGCCACAGCAACTGTACCCCCCCCCCCCATGTTGGGGTGGGAGATCACAAATGGAGGTGCGCATTAAAGTTTTGTAACCTTTGAATAACTGGTAATATTGTAAAATGCGCTGCACATTATTGAAGTGAATATGAGGTAATTATATACAGTGAAGGAAATAAGTATTTGATCCCTTGCTGATTTTGTAAGTTTGCCCACTGTCAAAGTCATGAACAGTCTAGAATTTTTAGGCTAGGTTAATTTTACCAGTGAGAGATAGATTATATAAAAAAAAAAAACAGAAAACCACATTGTCAAAATTATATATATTTATTTGCATTGTGCACAGAGAAATAAGTATTTGATCCCCTACCAACCATTAAGAGTTCAGCCTCCTCCAGACCAGTTACACGCTCCAAATCAACTTGGTGCCTGCATTAAAGACAGCTGTCTTACATGGTCACCTGTATAAAAGACTCCTGTCCACAGACTCAATTAATCAGTCTGACTCTAACCTCTACAACATGGGCAAGACCAAAGAGCTTTCTAAGGATGTCAGGGACAAGATCATAGACCTGCACAAGGCTGGAATGGGCTACAAAACCATAAGTAAGACGCTAGGGTGAGAAGGAGACAACTGTTGGTGCAATAGTAAGAAAATGGAAGACATACAAAATGACTGTCAATCGACATCGATCTGGGGCTCCATGCAAAATCTCACCTCGTGGGGTATCCTTGATCCTGAGGAAGGTGAGAGCTCAGCCAAAAACTACACGGGGGGAACTTGTTAATGATCTCAAGGCAGCTGGGACCACAGTCACCAAGAAAACCATTGGTAACACATTACGCCGTAATGGATTAAAATCCTGCAGTGCCCGCAAGGTCCCCCTGCTCAAGAAGGCACATGTACAGGCCCGTCTGAAGTTTGCAAATGAACATCTGGATGACTCTGAGAGTGATTGGGAGAAGGTGCTGTGGTCAGATGAGACTAAAATTGAGTTATTTGGCATTAACTCAACTCGCCGTGTTTGGAGGAAGAGAAATGCTGCCTATGACCCAAAGAACACCGTCCCCACTGTCAAGCATGGAGGTGGAAACATTATGTTTTGGGGGTGTTTCTCTGCTAAGGGCACAGGACTACTTCACCGCATCAATGGGAGAATGGATGGAGCCATGTACCGTCAAATCCTGAGTGACAACCTCCTTCCCTCCACCAGGACATTAAAAATGGCTCGTGGCTGAGTCTTCCAGCACGACAATGACCCGAAACATACAGCCAAGGCAACAAAGGAGTGGCTCAAAAAGAAGCACATTAAGGTCATGGAGTGGCCTAGCCAGTCTCTAGACCTTAATCCCATCGAAAACTTATGGAGGGAGCTGAAGATCCGAGTTGCCAAGCGACAGCCTCGAAATCTTAATGATTTACAGATGATCTGCAAAGAGGAGTGGGCCAAAATTCCATCTAACATGTGTGCAAACCTCATCATTAACTACAAAAAACGTCTGACTGCTGTGCTTGCCAACAAGGGTTTTGCCACCAAGTATTAAGTCTTGTTTGCCAAAGGGATCAAATACTTATTTCTCTGTGCACAATGCAAATAAACATATACAATTTTGACTATGTGATTTTCTGTTTTGTTTTTTTTTTATATAATCTATCTCTCACTGGTAAAATTAACCTGGCCTAAAAATTCTAGACTGTTCATGTCTTTGACAGTGGGCAAACTTACAAAATCAGCAAGGGATCAAATACTTATTTCCTTCACTGTATTGCATCTTCTGAAAAGATGCCAAAAACCTCCTATCCATAGATGTGAATGGCAAATCTACCAAATTATACAGCGGTACAGAAGATAAGATGGTGTATGGACATATCGCTGTGCAACCACGTAGGTTTGCCAGTCAGAAGTTTAGGGAAACTGTGGGAGCTGTAATGGCAGCCGTATTGGTTGGCACCCAACTTTTCACACTGCTTAAAGAGGTATTCCCATAATGGACAAATATCACCTCTCCACAGGATATGTGATAACTGTCTGATCGCTGAGAACGGGGGTCCCAATGTCCCTATTCCTACTCGCTGCTGAAGTGCAGTAAGGAGGACATTGAATGGAGCTGCGGTCAAGCATGCCCACGGCCGCTCTAATTAGTCTATGGAAATGATGGAAACAGGCGAGTACAGCGCTCAACAGTTTGTCAGTCCCATAGACATGGAATGGAACCTTAGGGTATGTGCACTCGATAACGTCAATTACGTCTGAGATTACTGAGCTGTTTTCAGGAGAAACCCGCTCCGTAATTTCAGACGTAATTGCTCGTACTCACGTTTTGCGGGGCGTCTTTTACGGACGTAATTTGGAGCTGTTCTTCATTGGAGTCAATGAAAAACAGCTCCAATTACGTCCCAAGAAGTGTCCTGCACTTCTTTTGACGAGGCTGTTATTTTATGCGCCGTCTTTTGACAGCGACGCGTAAAATGACAGGTCGTCGGCACAGTACATCGGCAAACCCATTGAAAGTAATGGGCAGATGTTTGCCGACGTATTGGAGCCGTGTTTTCAGGCGTAATTCGTGGCGTAAGACGCCTCCATTACGTCTGACAATAGGTCGTGTGAACACAGCCTAAAGGTACTTTTACATGGCACAACCTGGGCCGTGTAAACGAGCGCCGATCAGCGAGGCAGCACGTTGATCAGCGCTCGTTTGCTTCTGTTACAAGTTAGCTATGTATGGGGATGAGCACTCGTTGTCCCCATACATTATTATCATGTTGGCAGCGCGTCTCCCGGTTTATACTGGGAGATGCGCTGCCGACAACGATAATATTTTCAGTATTTAAAATGATACGATCCGTAGATGAACGAGCTCATTCATCTGCTGATCGTTGCCCCGTTTACACAGGGCAGTTATCGGGAATGAGCATTCTGTGAACGCTCGTTTGCCCGATAATTGGTCGCTGTAAAAGGGCCTTTAGGCGCATTCTCAACCGCAGCTCCATTCAACGTCCCCCAGAGGGTGCAGTGAGGAGGAATGGGGGGGGGGTTAGAGATCCCTGTTTTCACAATCGGTGGGGGTCCCAGCGATCAGACGTTTTAATTGTGCCTCTAATATTGCTGTATTTAGCACCACAAAAGAATGACATCCCGACATAGTAAAGCAGGAAAATAATCTCAAATGTTTCCTTGGGAACCGTTTTCTTGCTTTCCCATGCTGGGATGTGATCCTTATTTTAGTACTGAATGTACCGCTCTCACAGAGGAGCAACACGCAGTGTGAATGAAACCTAAGAAACTGCGCAATATTTTATTTTTTTACTTTTACCAACCAGATCTAGGTTTACATCTGCGTTGTGCCTTCAGTTTAAACGGGAAGCTACGAGGTAGTGCCGGAGCCGTCGTACTGACTTATAATCGGGTCTGTTGGGTTCCATTTATTTGACGAGAAAGAAAACCGCTTCACAAATCCAAATAAATTTGTGATGGAGCCCCAATTCAAATATGAACAGAGCCCTAAAGCTTATTGATTATCATTTTATAATATACTTTGTTTCATTTCCTCAACATTTTCAAGATCTCTGCTTGCTGTCGGTGAGTGGAAAATGAATTGTGTTACATGAAGAGGCTGAAAACCTGTTCTGATCATGCCCAGGTGACCGGTTCCCAGCTTGTTACAGGGTATTACAGCTCTTTTGTTAGACTATATTAACATGGGAAGGTAATGATGTGGCTTTTTGCCACCCTGTACCAACCGGCGTGAATATACTCTACGGCCGGGATCACACATTGCATGTTTGTTTGCAGAATTTCGGAGCAGATTCTGCAACAAAGGGCAGTACAATGTACATAAATGGTGTTTTAAAGGGGTTGTGCGCCACAACTGTCCCACCTGGCGTGGAAGTGACAGGTGCCACACGACCCCTTTAACAAACCCCATTCACTTACAGTGTAAAAAATCTGCATCGGATTCTAGATATGCTAAACCTTTTAAATCCACAGTATGCAATATCTGTTGCAGAAATACAGTGGATTTTATTCATTGCAATGAATTAAAGGGGTTGTCCAAGGTAAGAAAAATATGGCTTCTTTTTTCCAGAAGCTGCATCACCCCTGTCTATGGGTTATGTCTGGTATTGCAGGTCCGCTCCATTGAAGAGAATGGGACTGAGCTGCAATACCAGACACAACCTGTGGACAGATGTGGCGCTATTTTTTAGAAGAAAGCAGCCATGATATCCTAAGCCTTTGCAACCCCTTTTAAGGGGTATTCCAGTTGTAAAAGGAGCCTAGGAGAAAACTGCTTAACTCTTTACAACCGGAGTACCCCTTTAAGCCAGCAGCTATACCCGCACAAAAATCCTCAACGAAATAATGCTTTGGAGGCTGGATATAATCAGATTACATGATTTCCATTCACTGACTGCAAGCAGAGATCTTAAATGGTGAGACATGAAAGTAACGTTACTTTTTATTACATTGTGAGTGTTTTATTTACATAACACCTATACAGGGGGGCATGCCGTGTGTTACAGGACTCCGCTGTGCCTCCGTTCCGTGTGTATGAGGTAAGGGGATGGATGACACATTACAGGCGGCATTGGAGGAGTCTCGCTGTCCTCTTGCTGTCCTCTTGCCCTCACTTCCATATATCACCTTATTATTACAGTACAATCTCCAGTGTGAAGCGCGTGCCCGGCATCTCAAATCTGCGCGCTCCCGACCGCTGCGGCTGGCCCGGCGGACGCGCAGGCGCGCTATGCACTCTGGGAATGGCTGCGCAGCTCGGGTTGGCTGGGGGAGCAGACAGCGGAGTTTTAATGTCCGCCATGTTGGCCATGGCGTATTGAAGAGGGAGGGAGAAAGAGAGACACTGGAGCGCATAGAAACCCACGAAATAACACCCCAAACTGAGCTACGGACAACTCGGAGCACCGGGAAAGGCGCCATTTTAATCACGGCGGCTGGTGGGAAGCTGGCGGCAGAGCACGGAGACCCCCATGAAAGCAGCGCGGCACGGGAGGATTTCCCCGCTCGTCGGTCGCATGGCTTTGTTGTGGTAGACTGAAAATGAGCAAATTATCGTTCCGGGCTCGGGCGCTGGATGCGTCCAAACCGTTACCCGTCTTCCGCTGTGAGGATCTCCCGGACCTGCACGAATATGCCTCCATCAACCGGGCCGTGCCCCAAATGCCCACGGGCATGGAGAAGGAAGAGGAGTCGGTAATAATTCTCATTTTCTTTACTGCCATACCCCCGGTATCAGCTCTGCGCAAGCTTGCACAAAATGGCCGCCATTTTCTCCTCACGGCCGCTTGAGGGGGGAGGGTGGCGCAGGTCCCGCTCGTCCCGCTCTCCTTGTGTATTACGCCCCGTTAGCGCCCGGGTTAAGTAACCTGACTCCTCTATATCGTATACGTGCATTTAATTGGGATGACTGACGGTTTTATTAGGGTGAATTTGGAGCGTAAAGGCACAAAGGGGTCACGTGACGGGGCCGCGGTCCGCCATTTTGTTGTGTGGGTTCCTGTCTTTGGGCTGGGCCTGTTCACAGTGTTGTTGGGAAAAGCTAGTAGTAGCGGTTACAGGCCGCCTGGGGGAGCCCGAGAACGGACTCTGCTCACCTTGTGGGATTGTTTGTGTACATCCAGGCTTGACAGCTGAGGCCCGGCACTACTCCTCCTCCTCCTGTGTGATTTGTTATTGGGATTTTATTAAATGCCTGAATGAAGTGAACGTGTATTGGAATTAAATGACTGAATTAAAGTGGGCTGATTGATTATTGGAATCAAACGCTATTTATTAGACTTTTTATTTACTTTACTTTTTTAGGACTTTATACTTTTATAGAATTTATCAAACCATATTGGCTTTCTGAAGGAGTTTCTAGCTCTTGTTAGCATCCAGTGCTGCTTGACACGCATACATAGATGATAATATATGCTGCCTTCTTTGTTTCTCTGTAAACTGACTGCATGGTAGAAAATAAAATTGCTAAATATGGTTTTTGTTTTTTATTTCATTTTTTTTTTATTATGCATTCATATATGGGTCAGTGTGTGCTTCTGTTTTAAATACTGTATATTGGCTGCAATTCTTTAATATAGCTGTAAAGCCTCCCTTGTCATGTAGATCTGGAACTATGTTTACATTTCATGATATTGTTACAATGTTGGCTTGTTTATTTACAAATGTCTTAAAGGGGCTTCCCACCACTAAAATTCAGATATATATTGATATGATGTGTCATAAATGCATGAGTAGGGGGTCCGATGGCTGGGGACCACCAATCTCTAATAAGGGGGCTGCTGCACTCTTCCCATTAATGTGCACCTCTGGCTTTACTCTGGACTTTTATAGTCAATGGGCAGACCTGGTGTCTCTGAAGCTAAGAGCAGCTGATAAGATCTCAAGGAGCACAGTGCGTTGAAGTACGTCCCAGGGACCCCCACTGGTCGTGCATTTTTAGGATATCCTATCCATATGCCACAAATGTTAGTGATCGGAAAACGTAAACTGTTATGGCCACATTGTTTACTTTTAATTTTAATTAAATGCACGTATATTTTTAGCACTGACTAGTGCACAGGAAAAGTGGAGTAGAAAACCAGAGCAACCAATCAGATTTCTTCTTTCCTTTTTAAGGCCTGTAATAAATGAGCTGAAAGCTGACTGGCTGCGAGGGGCAACTGCATCACTTTTGCTTTTGCACCAGTTTTGTGTCTATAATGGAGGGCTCCAGACTGGGAAAAAAATCTTTGTGGTCGCCATAATAAAAATCCACATTCTCCGTACATTTTAAATAAAAAAAAAAAAAGTTAAATACTGTACAAACAAATGATGCTGCAAAATATTGTCCACCATACAAACATACATAAACTTCCTACATGAAAGGGCTTGTCAACTTTCAGCAAATTCATGTTGTTTTTTTGTATAATTGAACTATACAAGTTTCCAATGTACTTTCTGTTTTAATTCCTCAGTTTTCAAGATCTCTGCTTGTTGTTAATCAGTATGAACAATACTGATCATTGAACATTCATTGTTTACTTCCAGGGTATAAAATTCTGTCCATGGTCATGTGATGAACACATCAGTGCACAGCTTGTTACAGTTGCAGTATGTGTATCAGGTTCTGGGATTGTTACAAGACACAGCTCTGTGTGTCCATCACATGACCATTGATAGAATTGTATCTACTGGAGGTAAATAAGGAATGTTTTTACTGAATAACAGCAAGCGGAGATCTTGAAAACCATGAGGAATTAATACAGAGTTTATAGGAAAATTTGTTTTAACTTTTACCGATACAAAAAAAATAACATGCATTTCCTGAAGGCAGACATCTCCATTAAGGCTTCATGCACACGACCGCATTCGGTCTACAGGATACGGTCCGCACGTCGCCCATGTTTCCCGGACCGAACACCGGTTCAGGGAGCCGGGCTCTTAGCATAGTTATGTATGACACTAGGTGTCCGTCCAAACACCCCCCCCCCCCCCCCCCCCGTGGGAATACTGTCCCGTACTGAAAGCGGCTCCCTGAACAGTGTTCGGTCTAGGAAAAGCGGCCGACGTGCGGGCCGTATATCATCGTGGGCATGAGGCCAAACTTAAAGAGGCTCTGTCACCACATTATAAGTGCCCTATCTCCTATATAAGAAGATCGGCGCTATAATGTAGGTGACAGCAGTGCTTTTTATTTAGAAAAACAATCTATTTTAAACCACTATCAGCGATTTTTAGCTTTATGCTAATGAGTTTCTTAATGCCCAAGTGGGCGTGTTTTACTTTAGACCAAGTGGGCGTTGTACAGAGGAGTGCATGACGCTGACCAATCAGTGACCAATCAGCGTCATGCACTCCTCTCCATTCATTTACACTGCACTAGCGATATAGATATATCACTATGTGCAGCCTCATACACAAGCCCTAACATTACTGCAGTGTCCTGATAATGAATACACATGAAATCCAGCCTGGACGTCATGTGTACTCAGAATCCCGACACTTCTGACTCTTTTTCTATGAGATTTTCAGCAAGGCAAGCGTAATCTCGCGAGATTATGATGTAACCTGTCATTTCAAACGGGATTACGCTTGCCTTGCTGGAATCTCACAGAAAAGATTTAGAAGTGTCAGGATTCTGAATACACATCACGTCCAGGCTGGTTGTGATGTGTATGCATTATCAGGACACTGTAGTAATGTTAGTGTTTGTGTATGTAGCTGCACATAATGATATAACTATATCGCTAGTGCAGTGTAAATGAATGGAGAGGAGAGTATGACGCTGATTGGTCAGCGTCATACACTCCCCTGTACAACGCCCACTTGGTCTAAAGTAAAAACACACCCACTTGAGCATTAAGAAACTCATTAGCATAAATCTAAAATCGCTCATAAAGTGGTTTAAAATAGATAGTTTTTCTAAATAAAAGGCACTGCTGTCACCTACATTATAGCGCTGGTCACCTTATATAGGAGATAGGGCACTTATAATGTGGTGACAGAGCCTCTTTAGAGCAAAGGGCTTGAGACCACTGGATGGCATCATTAGATGATGAAGAGCAGCCTCACTGGGTGTCTGCTGACATTTATTGAGGCTGCCTTGCTGTCCCGGTCCCATGCTTGATGTCAATGTATGAAGTACGATGCTGACAGCCGCCCCCTCTCCATTTAGTGACTTCTGACATTGGAGTCACACACTTCGCCAACAGGTGAAAATGTGGAGCCTGCAATGCTGTAACTCACATAATAAGACTATATGAAGGAATTTCTGGTTGGGCAGTTCCTCAGTGTAATGATTTCCAGGCATTATAATATAGCGGCTTGTGACTGGAGTGCTGGGATCGTGTGATTTTTATTTTTTATTTTTTTTATGAAGTTCTAGCAATAGTGATGCAGGATCCACTATTAAACATTTGGAGTCAGAGCCGTCTGTCATTCAACCCTCCTTTTCTGGAACTCATTACCTGTATCAGAGATTTCATCTTTTTACACGGATTTAAAATAAGACTCGAAACGCTCCTGATCGGTTTGGTGTGACATAACAAATTCATTCAGTTTACTCCCGGACTGTGTTTTAAATCACTTGTGGGAAAAACCGGTTAGAAATGTTGGTTGTTGATCATATATCCATACGTTGCATATGGTGCCCACAGTTGTAGGTTCTGTGCACCTGTCTTTTCCATGTATACCACTGCTGCCTGTCTAGGACACAAGGCCCACCAGATGGGCATTAAAGTTGCTATGAGACTGAGGCCCAAGTTTGCCAATCTCCATGTCTCACACTGTGCACCTCTCACTTTGCCCTTCATATCCAGCTTCCCGAAATCCTCCCACGACAGTGGCCGCTTACCTGAGGATTACACAGCTGTGTGCAGCCCTCAGTCCTAGATCATCTCAGTTATATCTTTCTATAGGGGTCTGCACTACTTAGAGCAAGCGCAGCAAATGCTTACTTGTAGTCTGATGCTGTCCTAAGCCGTCAGCATGGTGCTCCTGAACAGCTTCTGTATAACGGAAGTCCAGGGCTGATCGCTCAAGACAAGAGTAGTGTGTGTGTGTGTGTGTGTGTGTGTGTGTATATATAGTAAACATTAGCTGCGATCGCAGATGGCGGCCGGAGCTAATTCAATTGGCATTTGACAATTTTTGGTCACATTTGCAGCAATTTTAGGCACCCCCATGAGCCATGTGATGCAATAATCAGGTTAGTCTCCCAGGGTTACTTCCCTTCCATATCACAGCTTTATTTCCTGTGCAGGTACAGAATATACAATTGTTTGTCCAACAGTGATTCTCCCCCATGTTCACCATAAATATTCCGTTCAGGTCTGGCAAATAGCCACTTTTTGCGCGTTTGTCATAAAAAAATAATAGCCTTAAGATACTTACAGGGAATCGGTCAGTAGTTTTGAGGTCTCAGAACTGCTAACCGAGGGATGTAGGGGACTGGGGGCATTCTGAATTTGTCCTGGTCTTGCAAGATGTTTAATTCCCCCAGCACCGCAATCGCTAATGTGGGCACTTGATGTGCCAGTGCACCTGCACTGCACACCCTGCACCTCTGTTTTGTCCGCTAAAGTCGTCACTTCGAGCAGAGAGTCATTGG
This sequence comes from Rhinoderma darwinii, assembly GCF_050947455.1. NCBI lineage: Eukaryota > Metazoa > Chordata > Amphibia > Anura > Rhinodermatidae > Rhinoderma > Rhinoderma darwinii. The sequence goes on from NC_134691.1 coordinate 313,969,061, forward strand.
GCCCATGTACCCCTGAGGACGCCACTCCGTAGCGAAACATGTCGGGGGGGGGGGGGGCGGCTTCCTTTATTTTAATTCCTACCTTAGACCGGTTTTACTGCAAAAATACTTAGACAATCTAACTTGTAATCGCTAGGAGCTAAGGTTCCTATGCTGAGTGTACTACACCTCTGTACCTGCACTAGTCATTTACCCACATGTCTTAGGCAGTGACCATTTTAATAGAATTCTATGTGGTCTGTCTTGCTATACGTAGCTTAATAAAGTATTGTTCTATCTTTTTTGAGGTAGTTGGGAAATCGGGTTTGTTTGCCCGCAGGCATTCTTTTTAGTATTTGTATAGTGCTGCCCGCCAACTACCTAGGGTCCTCATTATATATTTTTTTCGAACAGAGAGTGGCGCTTTCGACCACAGAGGGAATCAAACGTTGGGTTCTCAGTTGTGCAACTTGCATGACTGAGGCCGGATTCACACGAGCGTGTGCGTTTTGCACACGCAAAAAACGCGGTGTTTTGCGCGCGCAAAAGGCACTTAACAACTCCCTGTGTCAGCCCCGTATGATACGTGATTTTCGTGCAGCCGCCATCATTATGACACTCCGTTTGGATGTTTGTAAACCGAAAAGCACGTGGTGCTTTTCTGTTCTGTTTTCATTCATCCTTTTCACAGCTGTTGCGTGAATCACACGGAAGCTTCCGTGTGGTGTGAGTGATGCGTGAAATACGCCCAAAGAACGGACATCTCGTGACTTTTTCGCAGCGGACTCGCTGTGAAAAAATTACGCAACTGTCTGCACTGCCCCATAGACTAATATAGGTCCGTGCGACACGCGTGAAAATCATGCGCGTTGCACGGACGTATATCCCGTTCGTCTGAATAAGCCCTGAGACTAAAGGTAGGTTTACAATGCCCTGCCTCTCCCTTACATCACTCTTTTTAACAGTTTTGAGGCTTCAAAACTGCTGACAGATTCCCTTTAAGGGTATGTTCACACGCTTAGCAAAACATGCCTGAAAATACGGAGCGGTTTTCAAGGTAAAACAGCTCCTGATTTTCAGCCTTGTTTACACAGCTTTTTGGCGCTAATTTTGACGCGGAAACGGCGTCTGAATCGGCACCAAAAAAAATTCCAAAATCGCACCCCACCCCCCATTTTAATGGGACCCAGAGGCGTTTGTTTCCCGCACTGCTTTTGCCCACGGTATTTGCATTAGCTCCAATGGCCGTGAACGAAAACCGCCGGAAGAACCGATTTAACAGCGCAGGCAGGTCAAAATCTGCCTGCAAAAAAACTGTGTAAACAGGGCCGTAGGCACACACTGCAGATTTTGTTGCAAAAATTTCTGTGACTGAAAGCCGTTTTATTCATCTGAATGGAGTTTATTCTCCTTTGCATGGATTTCTGCAACTAAATCTGCAGCGTGTGAGGAAGACCTAAGGCCCTGTTCACACTGAGTTTTTTGACGAGTTTTTTGGGGCAGAAACCGCGCCAAAAAACTCCTCAAACACCGCCCGAAAATGCCTCCCATTGATTTCAATGGGAGGCAGACGAGTTTTTTTTTACCACGAGTAAAAAAAACTCGTCGTGGTAAAAAGAAGCAACATGACCCATCTTGAGGCGGTTTCCGCCTCCAAAACCCCATTTCAATGAGTCAGAAAGAGGAAAAAAAAACCTCGACGAGTGTTTTGATTAGTTTTTGTCAAACCACTGTGCAAAAACCTACTGGAGCAGTTTTTGCAGGAGGAATTTTCCTCCTGCAAAAAACTGTGTGAACACAGCCTAAACATTTTTTTGTTGATCCTGTCTGTGCTGCTATTATAGTGTACAAATATTAAGTGTCTGTTCACATCTGTCCGAGGGTTTCCATTCTGTTCCATCATAGGAACAGCATAACAAAAAAAAAACTGAAGCGCCAGATCTGTGGCACGACGGATACAAACGGCGGCTGTCTGAACCATTGACAGCGTTTTTGTTTGTCATGGTGTCTGGCGTTTTGCCGGCCAAAATAGCTCTGCATGGTGCAGTATTTTCTCCTTAGAAAATGATGGAATCTGCGAATGAGGCGCCTAGCCAAGCCTCTGACGGAGATGTAAACATAGCCTTACTAGTCATTTCTAAACTTGGGAAACCTGGCCAACTTGTGGCTTAGCCATGATCGTTCTACCTTTTCCCTATGGATTGAATTCTTTGTGGTTTATAAGAATGGATTGTCTTTTTTTTTCCTTTCTGCTTTGAGACGCTTTGTGTTTACAAAATATTGTGTGTGGCTTATCATTTCCCAGGAGCTATTCATTGTCTGTTGTAGCAGTGTGACCTGTCTGCAGTGGTTGGTGAATGTTGGGCTCTGTTCACGTTGCGTTTGGCGTATATGCCCAAACGTAAAGTTCCGACCTATGCAACTGTATGCCACCATTGTAAAGCAATGCAGTTGCCAACGTAACTGAAAGCGCAGCATGCCACTCTTTTTCCTATAGCGTAAAAAAAACCAAATTTTATAGTACGGCATGTTGCAGTGATACTAATTTATGTGCACGTTCTCTCCCCCTCCCTCTTTTGAGCACCAGATCAGTCGTTTTGCCGGAAGCAATAGTGTAGTTGACTACGCTATTGCTTCCAGCAAAACGACTGATCCGGTGCACAAAAAAGATAAACGGAAACCAGGGGCAGTGACTCCGTCACCATTGAAATCGATGGAGACGGAAACCTCCGGTTTCCGTCGGTGTCAGTTTATGTCTGCTTAGGGAAACCTCAGACGGAACGTCAGAACGGGACCCCAACGCAGATGTAAACAGTCTTGGGTTCACATGTTACGTTTTTAGCATGCGGTTTTTTGTTTTGGTAAATAAACTTCCATAGACCAAAACAAAAAAAACTGCATGCTGAAAATACGCCACTGGTTCCCACAAGTCTGACCTAGAACCCGCAGCACATTCGGTCTGAACTGGCGCAGTTTTTCGACCGGAAAGCAGCGGCAGAGAAAAAAAATTCATATTTACCTCGGCCGTAGTCATGGCGCCGCATCCCTCCGTTGACATGCAGCCCGTGTGACTGCTGCAATCTGTGATTTGGCTGCAGCAGTCACATGGGATGAAACGTCATCCCAGGAGACCGGCCTGGAAGAACAGAAGATAAGTCTTTGACAAGCCTGGGTAGCAAGCATAAGGTTTTTTTTTGTTTTTTTTTGTTTTTTTTCTTTTGAGTTGTGATTTTTGCTGAGAAAATACTGCTAATCCGCTGCAAACGTCTCAACATTTAGATATCTGTTATAGGGTCTACATCCCCATTAATTCAATGGGGAAAACCCGCAACAGAGAAGTAACGAAAACGCAGCATAAATTTATATACTGCAGATTTAAAATCCATTTATGAATTTTTTGCTGCAACCTAAGGCTATGTTCACACGGAGTATTTTGGGGGAGGAATATCTGCCTCAAAATTCCGTTTGGAACTTTGAGGCAGATATTCCTCTCCCTGCACGCCGATTTTCGAGGCAATTATCGCGCCGTTTTTCGCCCGCGGCCATTGAGCGCCGCGGGCATAAAACAGCGAGATATACGCTTTCTCCTGCCTCCCATTGAAGTCAATGGGAGGTCGGAGGCGGAAGCGCCCGAAGATAGGGCATGTCGCTTATTTTTCCCGCGAGGCAGTTTTACTGCTCGTGGGAAAAAGACGCCGACGCCTCCCATTGAAATCAATGGGAGGCGTTCTCGGGCCGTTTCTGCCGAGTTTTGCGACGCGGTTTCCGCGTCAAAAAACTCGGCAAAATACCCCGTGTGAACATAGCCTAAAAGGTTGGTTTCCCACTGTGGGCACCCAGCTTAAGGGTTCAGTAACAAGCGGCAGGTTTTATTGCAGAAAACACACACACACACACACACACACACTCACTCACTCACTCACTCACTCACACTCACACTTTATCCCAGGAGGCCATACTCTGGGTAAGTCTAACTTTTTATATTTTTGCGGTGGAATCTCTGCGATTCCACTGTAAATGTCGCAACACACACTACTTTGTTGCGGGTTTAAGTACACTTTGGAATTCAATGCGGAAAACCTGCAACAGAAGTACAGCGACTCCACAGCATTAATTGACATGCAGCGGCTGAAGAAACCGCACCGCAGGTCAATTTATGTGCGTTTTTTTTTCGCTCTGTATGAACGAGGTTTGTTGAAATCTCTACCACCATCCTGCTATGTAATATGCTGCGCATTTTCCACAATTAATCGGTTGCGGAAAATCAACAGTGTTTATGCCATGTGTGTTTCTACCCTTACATGACTGGAACTGGTTTTCACTCACAGAAAATTCCTGCAACAAAATCTGGCATGTTTTACTGCACCCTAAGGCCCTGTTCACACTTAGTTTTTTGGTGCTGACTTTGACACTGCAACTGCGTCTGAATCAGCGCCAAAGTCAGAAACCGCCTCCCATTGATTGATTTAAATTTGAGGCGGAGGCGGTTTTTCCTAGTCGCGGAAAAAAAAGCCACATGCTTTTTCTTCATGCGGTTCCTACTCTGACTTCCCATTGAAATCAAGGAGGCAGTGAAAGCGTTTTTTGCCCGAAAACGCTGGTAAAAAAGTGCAGGCAGGTCCAAATCTGCCTCAAAATTCCAGAAGGAATTTTGAGGCAGATTTCTTTCTGCCTGCAAAATATTCAGGGCCTAAGGTATGTTCACACTGCTTATTTTCGATCGTTTTTCAGGGTCGCAAACGGCAGAAAAATCGGAAGCAGACCGCCTGCAAACATCTGCCCATTGATTTCAATGGGAAATACGGCGTTCTGTTCCGACGGGCCGTTTTTTTACAAGCTGTTTTGAAAAACGGCCGCGTGTGCATTTTTGGAGCAGTTTTTATTGACTCTATAAAAAAAAACTGCTACAAAAACGGCCGGAAAAAAAACGCGAGTTTGCTTAAAAAACTTCTGAAAATCAGGAGCTGTTTTCCCTTGAAAACGGCTCCGTATTTTCAGAGGTTTTTTAGTAAGCATGTGAACAAACCCTAAAACTGACAGGGTTTTATGATATACGGCTGACACCTGCTGCAGATAGTACGCAGTTGGCGCTTAGTGTTAACCCCCTATCTGCTCGAGTCAGTAACTATACGTCGTCGCGGAAGGTTACTTCCCGCACGAGGATATATATAGGTATAGTTACTGAGTTGTTTCTGGTGCACGCTGTCGGCGACAGTGTGCACTGGAAACCGGGAGGTCAGCTGTCGCCGACAGCTGACACTTCACTTTTGCTGGCCAGCGATCCTTTGCCGCTGATTTCGGCAATTAACCCATTAAATGCGGTGATCGGTTGCACATCGGCAGCCCCCATGCAATCGTGGGGGTTACTGATTGTGATGGCATCCGGAGGCCAGACAACGGCCTCCGGATCAGCCATGTATGGAAGCCTATAAGGACCAGCCAGAGGCTGGTCCTCATAGACTTCGGGTATGTGCACACGACCTCTTTTCAGACGTACTGGAGGCGTTTTACGCCTGAAAAGACGGCTCCAATACGTCAGCAAACATCTGCCCATTGCTTGCAATGGGTCTTACGATGTTCTGTGCAGACGAGCAGTCATTTTACGCGTCGCTGTCAAAATACGGAGCATAAAATGACGGCTCGTCAAAAGAAGTGCAGGACACTTCTTGGGACGTTTTCGGAGCCGTTTTCTCATAGACTCTATTGAAAACCGCTCCAAAAACGCGAGTTGCTCAAAAAACTTCTTAAAATCAGGAGCTGTTTTCCCTTGAAAACAGCTCCATATTTTCAGACGTATTTTGTTAATCGTGTGAACGTACCCTTACTGTGACTGTGAAGTCACACTGACAGTTAGGGTATGTGCACACGTGAAATGGCTTTTGCGTCTGAAAAGACTGTTTTCAGGAAAAAACAGGCGTCGTTTCAGACGTAAAAGCTCCTCCTCGCATTATGCAAGGCGCATTTGACGCCCGTAATCTTGAGCTGCTCTTCATTGACTTCAATGAAAAACAGCTCAAATTACGCTGCAAAGAAGTGTCCTGCACTTCTTTGACGAGGCAGTCATTTTACGCGTCGTCGTTTGACAGCTGTCAAACGACGACGCGTAAATTACAGGTCGTCGGCACAGTACGTCGGCAAACCCATTCAAATGAATGGGCAGATGTTTGCCGACGTATTGTAGCCGTATTTTCAGACGTAAAACGAGGCATAATACGCCTCGTTTACGTCTGAAAATAGGTTGTGTGAACCCAGCCTTGGAATACATAACAGTACCTAGGTGGTGTAATGTATTAAAGCAGCGATCAGAGCGGCAGGTAAAAAAAAAATTGTGTTGAAAGTTAAAAAAAAAATAAGTAAAGAAAAATATTTGATAAAAGTGTTAAAATAAAAGTTGTTGTTTTTCCTATAATAAGTCTTTTATTATAGGAAAAAAAAAGGAAACCATTAAAAGTACACATATTTGGTATCACCACGTTCGTAACAACCCAATCTATACAACTATAGTGTTGTTTTTCCCGCATGGTGAACACCGCAAACAAAATAAATTAAAAATGTCAGCATCGCTATTTTTTGGTCACCAACCCTCCCAAGATATAGAATAAAAAGTCACATGTACCCCAAAATAGTACCAATAAAAGCGAACACCCGTCCTGCAAAAAACCAGACCTCCTACAGCTTTTTTTGACTAAAAAATAAAGTTATGGCTCTCAGAATATGGTGACACAGAAAATAAATTATTTTATAGAAAAGTAATTTTATTGTGCGAACGCTGCAAAACATAAAAAAAACTATATACATATGATATCGCTGTAATCGTATCGACCCACAGAATAAATTAAAACGTAATTTATTGTGCACGGTGAACGCCGTAAGAAATAAAGCGTTTAAAACGCCAAAATCTCAGCTTTTTGGTCACCTTCACTCGCTCTCAAAAAAAATGTAATAAGTGATCAAGAAGTTGTATGTACCAATAAAAGCTACAGCTCGTCCTGCCAAAAATAAGCCATCACACCGCTCAATCGACTAAAAAATAAAAAAGTTCTGGCTCTCAGAATGTGATGATACAAAATTCTTTTTTAACAAATAGTCTTGTCTTTGTAAAAGTGGTAAAATATAACAAAAAAACTATATAAATTTGGTATCACCGTAATCGTATTGAGATGCAGAATAAAACTAAGTTGTTGTTTTTACCGCATGGTGAAAGACGTAAAAACAAAACCCCAAAAAACAATGGAGGAATCCGTTTTTTCCAATTTCAGCCCGCAAATAATTTTTGTTCCGTTTCCCAGTACATATGGTACTTTAAATGGTGTCAGTAGAAACTACATCTCCTCCCACAAAAAAATAAGTCCTCACACCCCTCTATTGACGGAAAAATAAATACGTTATGGCTCTTGGAAGGCAGGGAGTGAAAATGAAAAAGCAAAAAAGGATCAGTCCTGAAAGGGTTAATTAATTTCTAATAAAAAACAATCTATGACATTATGGGGTATTGCCGTACTTGGCCAGAAATTGCTTTTCAAATGTTGGGGTGCTTTTTTTTTTTTTTTTTGCTTCCCCCTCATCCCTTGATATTAATGTTGATATTAATTTTTCACAGCCTAATTCAACAAAATTTAAAAAAAAAACCTGTGGGGTCAGAATGCTAATAACTATAGCCCTAGAAAGATTCCTTGAGCTGTGTAGTTTCTAAAATGGGGTCCTTTTGGGGGGGGGGGGGGTCTCCACTGTTTTGGTCCCTCCAGGCCGTTGCAAACACGACATGGCACTGAAAACCAATCCAGCAAAATTGCGCTCCAAAATCCAACAGGCGCTCCTTCCCTTCTGAGCCCTGCTTTGAGTCCCAACATCAGTTTCTGACTACATATGGGGTATTGCCGTAATCGGGAGAAATTGCTTTACAAATGTTGGGGTGCTTTTTGTCCTTTATTCTTTGTAAAAATGAAAACGATGTTTTACCAGAAGAAAAGGTGATTTTCATCTTCACCGACTAATTCTACTAAATTCTGTAAAAACACTGTGGGGTCAAAATGCTAACTATACCCCTAGAAAAACGCCTTGAGGGGTATAGTTTCCAAAATGGGGTCACTTTTGGGGGGTTTAGGCACCGCAAGACCTCTTCAAACCTGACATAGTGCCTAAAATATATTTCTAAAAAAGGAGGCCCCAAAATCCTCTAGGTGCTCCTTTTGCTTCTTAGGGTATGTTCACAAGCAGTGACCAAAAACGTCTAAAAATACGGAGCTGTTTTCAGGCGAAAACAGCTCCTGATTTTAAGACGTTTTTCGCGGCGTATTTTAAGGCGGTTTTTGGAGCTGTTTTTCAATGGAGTCAATGAAAAACACCTCAAAATGTCCCAAGAAGTGACATGCACTTCTTTTTTGCAGGCGTCTTTTTACGCGCCGTATTTTGACAGTGACGCGTGAAATTAAAGAGGCTCTGTCACCAGATTTTGCAGCCCCTATCTGCTATTGCAGCAGATAGGCGCTGCAATGTAGATTACAGTAACGTTTTTATTTTTAAAAAACGAGCATTTTTGGCCAAGTTATGACCATTTTCGTATTTATGCAAATGAGGCTTGCAAAAGTACAACTGGGCGTGTTGAAAAGTAAAAGTACAACTGGGCGTGTATTATGTGCGTACATCGGGGCGTGTTTACTACTTTTACTAGCTGGGCGTTGTGTATAGAAGTATCATCCACTTCTCTTCAGAACGCCCAGCTTCTGGCAGTGCAGCACTGTGACGTCACTCACAGGTCCTGCATCGTGTCGGCACCAGAGGCTACACTTGATTCTGCAGCAGCATCAGCATTTGCAGGTAAGTAGCTACATCGACTTACCTGCAAACGCTGATGCTGCTGCAGAATCATCTGTAGCCTCTGGTGCCGACACGATGCAGGACCTGTGAATGACGTCACAGCGTGATCTCTGGAGAACACGGCTGTGTCTGCACTGCCAGAAGCTGGGCGTTCTGAAGAGAAGTGGATGACACTTCTATACACAACGCCCAGCTAGTAAAAGTAGTAAACACGCCCCGATGTACGCACATAATACACGCCCAGTTGTACTTTTGCAAGCCTCATTTGCATAAATACGAAAATGGTCATAACTTGGCCAAAAATGCTCGTTTTTTAAAAATAAAAACGTTACTGTAATCTACATTGCAGCGCCGATCTGCTGCAATAGCAGATAGGGGTTGCAAAATCTGGTGACAGAGCCTCTTTAAGGCTCGTGGGAACAGAACACGGTAAAACCCATTGAAAGCAATGGGCAGATGTTTGTAGGCGTATTAGGTGCGTTTTTCAGGTGTAATTCGAGGCGTAAAACGTCTGCGTGTAAACATACCCTTAGGCTGGTGTTTCAGTCCATTACCACACTAGGTCCACAGGTTGGATATTTCTAAAAACTGCAGAATCTGGGTAATAAATATTGAGTTGCGTTTCTCTGGTAAAACCTTCTGTGTTACAGAAAAGAATGTATAAGGGCCTGTTCACATCACCGTTCGCTTTCCGTTCCGGGGTTCCGTCGGAGGTTTCCATCTGGTGAACCCCCCCAACGCAAAGTGAAAGTGAAACCACAGCTGCCATTTCAGTCACCATTGATATCAATGGTGACGGAAACATCGCTAATGGTTTCCGTTCGTCACCATTCTGGCAGGTTTACGGTTTTCCGAAGGAACCAATAGTGGAGTTGACCCCGCTATTGATTTCGTCGGAAAACCGGAAACCTGCCGCAATGGTGACGAACGGAAATCATTAGCGATGTTTCCGTCACCATTGATATCAATGGTGACTGAAACGGAAGCTGTGGTTTCACTTTCCGTTGTGGGGTTCACCCGACGGAAACCTCCGACGGAACCCCGGAACGTAAAGCGAACGGTGATGTGAACAGGCCCTTACAAATTTAATTTGTAAATTTCACCTCTACTTTGCCCTAATTCCTGTGAAAAGCCTAAAGGGTTAAAAATACTTTCTGAATGCTGTTTTGAATACTTTGAGGGGTGCAGTTTTCAAAATGGGATGATTTATGGGGACTTTCTAATATATAAGGCCCTCAAAGCCACTAGAACTGAACTTGTCCCTGAGAAAATAACCTGTTGAAAATATGAGAAATTGCTGCTTAAAGAGGCTCTGTCACCAGATTATATATGGCCTATCTCCTACGTAATCTGATCGGCGCTGTAATGTAGATAACAAGTGTTTTTTATTTTGAAAAACGATCATTTTTGAGCAAGTTATGAGCAATTTTAGATTTATGCTAATTCATTTCTTTATCAACAACTGGGCCTGTTCTTACTTTTTACCAACTGGGCGTTGTGAAGAGGAGTATATGACGCTGACCAATCGGTGACCAATCAGCGTCATACACAGAAAATGTATGTAAGGCCCCATGGACACGAACGTAAAAACGTCCGTTATCACGTAATTACGGGCCCATAGACTTATATTGGCCACGGGTACTTTCCCGTATGCTTACGGGAAGGTGCCCGTGCCGTTGAAAAATATAGAACATGTCCTATTTCAGGCCGCAATTACGGCATCGGCAGGCCCATAGAAGTCTATGGGGCTCCCGTAATTACGGGTGACTGCGTGTGTGCACCCGTAATTACGGGAGCGTTGCTAGGCGACGTCAGTGGATAGTGACTGTCCAGGGTGCTGAAAGAGGTAAACGATTGGCAGTAACTTTCAGCACCCTTGACAGTGACTTCCGATCACAATATAGATCAACATGTAAAAAAAATAGAAGTTCATATTTACCCAGAACTCCCTGCTTCTTCCTCCAGTCCGGCCTCCCGGTATGACGTTTCAGCCCATGTGACCGCTGCAGCCAATCACAGGCTGCAGCGGTCACATGGACTGCCGCGTCATCCAGGGATGTCGAAAGAGCGAAGCGTCACCAAGACAGCGGCCGGGTAAGTATGAATTTCTTTTACTACGGAAAGGGCTGCTCCTTCTCTTTATCCTGCACTGATAGAGAGAAGGGGCTGCCGATTAGTGCAGTGCAATTTTGCAGCGAAAACGTGCCCGTAAATACGGTTGGAATACTGGTGACACCTGACCCGTATTTAAGGGCACAGGTCCGTAAATAATGGTGCAGTACGGGTCGAATACATGTGGCCAAGGACCCGTATTTACGGGAGGAAAAAAATATGTTTGTGTGCATGAGGCCTAAGAGGAAGGTTTCTCTGTCGTGACGTTATACAGTGCTTCTTTTTTGTTTCACTTTCCTCTCTAAATGACGGCAACACGTGTCTATAAGCAGTGGTGTTGTTTTTACCTTTCATTTACTATTCTTGACCATTTACGTGATATTATTAAATGAATCTGATTTAAGCTTTCTAGTGATTTAAATTTTCTGGTATCGGTCTCTTTGTTTTTTCACAATTTTAGGCAATCTTTACTGCTGTTAAAGGGACACTCACTTTTTTTTCAAGAAATAAGTTACATATTAAGTGCAGACCCTTTTTGTCTTGGTCTGTAGTTATATTTTTTATTTTTTTTTCATCTTCATGGAGAATCTGAATATTCGAACAACTTCCATATTCGTTTTTCTCACCCTACATAAAACAAATTGAACGGATTCGAAGAACAGCATGCAGAACAGAGTTTTAGAAAAAGCCATGAGAGGATAGAGCCGATTGAGAAAAAGGCCTTGTTCACACTTCAGATTTTGCATGTATTTTTTTTTAAGCCAAAACCATGAATGGAACCTATACCGAAGAAATATATATTTAAAAAAAAAAAGGCCTTTATAAGTCTGCTCCCCTGGATCTAAAAAAATTAATGCAAAATCTGCACTGTTTGAACAAGTCACACGGCAGATTTTGTTGCAGAAATTTTCCGTTACACAAAATCTGTTCTATTCATCTGAATGTTTTTTTTTTTTCTGCAACAGGTGCATGGATCTCTGCAAGTTCCATTCAGATGACCAGATTGAACTGATTTTCAGTTGGAGGACATTTTTGCAACATATTGTGTCACTGCACCCTGAGGCTATGTTCACAAGCTGTGTTTTCAGGCGTTTTTCGTGGTGTAAACGCCTCGAAAAAACTGTAGCTGAATGCCTACAAACATCTGCCCATGGATTTCAATGGGAAAAACGGCGTTTCGTTCAGACGGGGGGTTTTTTTTTTTTTACGCGGCCGTTTTAGAAAAACAGTGCGTCAAAAAAACGCCCCGTAAATGGAAGTGCATGTCACTTCTTGAGCCGTTTTTGGAGCAGTCTTTCATTCTATCAATAGAAAATTTAAAAACGGCCGAAAATCGGAGGCTGTTATCCCTTGAAATCAGCTCCGTATTTTACAGCCGTTTTTACATTAGCGTGTGAACATACCCTTAGACTAAGGAACCTCACACATGAGCGTAATCGGTCTGATATACGGTCTCTACGTCGGCCGCAATTCCCGGACCGAACGCACCGCAGGGAAACGGGCTCCTAGCATCATAGTTATCTATGACCCCAGGTGTCACAGCCTCGCTGCTGGACAACTGTCTCGTAGTGAAAACATGATTTCAGTACGGGACCGGTTTCCCGCAGTGAGGCAGGGACTCCTATCTTTATAGATCACTATGATGCTAGGAGCCCCGCTCCCTGCAGTGTGTTCGGTTCGGGAAATGCGCCCGACGTACGGACTGAACACGCTCGTGTGTGAGGCTCCTTAATGTGACAATTTTCCCTGACTGGTAACAGTCGTTTAGTCTTGAGTTCACACTTCACAGATTTTGTTGCGGATTTCATGCTGATCTCTCATCGCGAATTATTGCAGATTTTTTAGCCAAAAGTGGATCCAGGAGGAAGAAGTATAAGTTCTTCCTTTATACTTCCCTTTTGAAACCATTTCTGGTTTGGTTTAAAGAGTCTCTGTCACCACATTATAAGTGTCCTATCTTGTACATAATGTGATCGGCGCTGTAATGTAGATTACAGCAGTAATCATTTTTGACGGAGTTATGACCTATGTTAGCTTTATGCTAATGACTTTCTTAATGGACAACTGGGCGTGTTTTACTATATGACCAAGTGAACACCGATGATATACTGATTATCTATTCGCTGGATAGGACATCCAGTTGTCAGAAGGTGGACAACCCCTTTGAGACCGGGTTCCCTGGTAGCTTAAACACTGCAAAATTTTGGCAACTGAATTCTGTGTAGTAATTCCGCAGCATTTACAGTAGCAGCAAAGTGACAGATTTAGAAAATCTCAATCCCACGTTGCGGAAAAAATGCTGAATAATCGTGCGGAAAATGTTCTGCGGTGCAACTTTCAATTCCGCAGCAATTCACTTTATACTGCGGATTCTGGGCAGAGAAGCTGCGTGTTTGTCTCGTAGACTTGAATGGGAAGCAGAAATTCTGCAACTGATCTGTTTTGTTGCAGGTTTTTACAGCGGAGACACGGTAAAGACCGCTGAAAATACGCAGACTATACCGCTGCAGAAAAACCGCAGCATTCCTGCAGCAAAAATACACTATTTAGGGCTTGTCTCCAAACCATGGAACTGCTGCTGAAAACTTCTGCAGCGATTCCGTTGAAAGTCGAAGGCTTTCTGCTGCAACAAAAAACGCACCATTTCCTGCGTTTTTTACTTCAGAAAATGGTGCGGAAATTGCTGCGTTTTTCTCAATGTTAGGAGATGGAGACGTCTCCTCCGTAAAACGCAGCAATTCTGGACACTTTCCGCAGCAGGAATTGACATGCTGCGGTCCGGAAAATATGTACTGCAGGCCAATTTCGGCAGGGAAATTGTGCACAGCATGTGGATGAGATTAGTTAAATCTCATCCACTATGCTGCTATTGTATTCTGCAGCGGTTTTTCCGGCCGGAAAAAAGCGCGGCAATTCTGTTACGTGTGGACAAGCCCTTTGGCTGGGTTTCCACAGTGCAGATTTGCTGCAGATTTTGCATGTAGTTTTTAAGCAAAAACCCGGAATAGAAGCTAAACACAAGAAATGTATAAAGGAAGGCTTTATAGTTCTCCTCTTCTGGATCCAATTCTGGTTTTGGCTTACGAAATGCAGGCAAAATCTGCAGCAAATCTGCACTGTGGGAACCCAGCCCAAGGGCTTATTCAGACGAACGTGATATACGTCCTTGCCACGCGCGTGATTTTCACGCGCCTCGCACGGACCTATGTTAGTCAATGAGGCCGTTCAGACAGTCCGTGATTTTCACGCAGCGTGTGTCCGCTGCGTAAAACTCACGACATGTCCTATATTTGTGCGTTTTTCGCGCATCACGCACCCATTGAAGTCAATGGGTGCGTGAAAATCACGCGCAGCACACGGAAGCACTTCCGTGTGACGCGTGTGATTCGCGCAACAGCAGTAAAAAATTAATGAAAACAGGAAAGCACCACGTGCTTTTCTGTTTACAAACCTACAGTGTCATAATGATGGCGGTTGCGCGAAATTCACGGAGCCACGCATCATGTGCTGATGACACACGGAGCTGTTATGTACCTTTTTGCGCGTGCAAAACGCTGCGTTTTTTGCGCGTGCAAAACGCTGCGTTTTTTGCGCGCGCAAAAAGCTGCGTTTTTTGCACGCACAAAACTCACACGCTCGTGTGAGTCCGGCCTATGTGTGGCTTTCTATGACCGATTTACCATCATTGTTTTTGAGATTCTGTTGGAGATTTTCTGTTGCAGAAAATCCGCAGCATATCATGTGCGTGGGAACATGGCCTAATGCTGGGTTCCCACAGGACGGGTACACTTCGTAAAAACCACGCAACGTAGCCGACCTAGAACCTGCAGTACACTTCGTCCAAAAACCACAACCACACCATATTGTGCGGTTTTTTTTTTGGACAGCATTTCCGCAGCAGTACAAAACGCTCCATACTTGCGTAGGCCGTTGTTACGGCGACGGATCCCTCCTGCTCAGTCTGGTCCGGTCCCCCTGGATGACGCTGCAGCCCATGTGACCGCTGCAGCCTGTGATTGGCTACAGCAGTGGTCACATAGGATGCAACGTCATCCCAGGAGCCCGGACTGCAGGAAGGAGGGTGTTCTGGGTAAGTATGATTTTTAAAATAAATAAATCATTCCGCAGTTGCGATTTTTGCAGCGTAATCGCAGCGAATGCACCGAAAAAGTCGCAACACTTGGCTTTCTGCTGCGGGTTTTGCATCCCCATTGAATTTAATGGGGAAAACCCGCAATGGAAAATCAACAAAAACGCAGCATTAATTTTCGCACCACAGGTCAATTCATTAACGTTGCAGTTTTTTTCCGCAGTATGGGCATGAGATTTTCTGAATCTCGTCCACTTTGCTGCTAATGCAAATGCAGTGGAATTTCTGCACACAATTCCGTTGCGGAAATTCAGCAGCGTTTACTCCGTGGGGCCATTAATTAATACACCCTTTAGTTTAAAGGTTATTTGACAGCCGCGCCGAACCTGTTGCAATCGCGGTTGTTGGCTGCTTCGCAGCCAAGTCGGTGTCACTCCCTGGACCTTACCCTTGTACAATGGTGCAGAAAGAGCCCCCTGCACCGATCTTGTGTTTGCTACAGAAACAACCCCATTCATCTGAATGAAACATATATTTTCGGTGAATGTGGCCACGTTGCGAACCGCAGTTTGCCCATAACGTGACAATTTTAAAAAAAATCCAGCAGGTTGACTTTTTGCGATTGTTATGTTGCCTTTGTGGCAACCTGCTGGTTGCAACGTCGCCACATTTACTTTCATTACCTGCAATGTAGGCAAGGCAACGGCAGTGATCTTTGGTCGTTGGACCTGTGTCGCGGCCAAAGTCGCCGTGTAGTTCTAGCCTAAAGACCGTATCCTAAGTGAATAATAAGCACGTCATCATGTGACTGTTCTCCATTGACACAAAACTGGACACGTCTGTACAGGGCATGGGCTGGCGTACGTGGCAGGTTATAACGTGGCAGGTTATATCATTTATGTAGGACGCAACCTTTACACAATGGAGAGAGGGGCAGAATATGTGGATAAGAAACTTTTGTAATATAAACTTGATTTTGTATAATGCTTGGAAACTCCTTTCCGCTAAGTTAACAAGTTTTAAAGAGGACCTGTCCACTCTCTTAAAGTGGTTGTATCAGAATCAACCTATCCACTGGTGCTCCACTCAATGTCCTCCTCGCTGCAGGCGAGGAATGGGGGGTTTGGGACCACTGTTTGTGCGATTGGTGGGTTCCCTGCGATCAGAAAATTATCCACTATCCTTTTGATAGGTGATAATGGTCGACTCTGGGAATACCCCTTCAACATGTCTATTTTTAGTAAATACTTGTATTTCTCCTAAGATAACAATTCTGGAACGTATTTTCTTATAACTCTGCGTTGTGCCATCCCCCTGTTATTCCTCCTAGGAATGTAACCATAAAGTGACAACTGAGCATTATCATTCCCTTTGTGTCGTGTCCCTACACAGTCTCACTCTGTCAGCATTGATTGGACATAGTCTGTGTAGGGACACCCCCCCCCCCCCCCTCCCTCAACTGGTAACATCCAGCAGTCAATTTATTCATACATTTACAGGAGAAACAGAGGAATGGCACAATGTAGAGTTCTAAGAAAATCTGCTCTAGAATTATTATTTTATTGTGAAAACATTTATTTACTAAACCAGACGTGTCAGGAGAGGTGATCGCTCCTCTGAGGGTATGTTCACACGGCAAACGAAAAACGGCCATAAAATACGGAGCGGTTTTCAAGGCTTTTTTAGGCTGGGTTCACACGACCTATTTTCAGACGTAAACGAGGCGTATTATGCCTCGTTTTACGTCTGATAATAGGGCTACAATACGTCGGCAAACATCTTCCCATTCATTTGAATGGGTTTGCCGACGTACTGTGCAGACGACATGTTATTTACGCGTCGTCGTTTGACAGCTGTCAAACGACGACGCGTAAAAATACAGCCTCGTCAAAAGAAGTGCAGGACACTTCTTTGGACGTTTTTGGAGCTGTTTTCTCATAGACTCCAATGAAAACAGCTCCAAAAACGGACGTAAAAAAACGCTGCAAAAACGCCGCGAAAAATGCGAGTTGGTCAAAAAATGTCTGAAAAGCAGGGTCTGTTTTCCCTTGAAAACAGCTCTGGATTTTCAGACGTTTTTGGTCACTACGTGTGCACATACCCTTATGGCCGTTTTTGGAGCTGTTTTTCTATTGAGACAATGGAAACTGCTCCAAAAATGACTCAAGAAGTGACATGCACTTCTTTTTTACCTTTTTTTTTTTTTTTTTTTTTGAGGTGAGAAAACAGCATTCAGATGTTCGCTGTTAATAAATGGAAGAATATAAATATTTCCATCCATACAGTGAATTTTATGTATTTTTTTTATTTTTTAAGGCATGGTTCAAAAGAACGGAATGCATTACCTTTTCTATCCTTAGGCCTTAATATCAGAAATGCACTTAAAGCATTTTTATTTCACTTTTGTTTCGTGTTTTAACTTTTATAACAACTTTTCTCTTCTGCGTTCCAGCATTCATAACTTTTTTGGTACGCCGACAATAGCATTTAATTTATATAAATTTTTTATTTTTGCCAAAAATGCAGAAAAAATAAAATTTGCTGCCGCTTCTATATATTAATTGTTTTCTTACAGCATATACCATTCATTATAATTGATGCTATAAGTTTATTTTGCAGGTTGCTACAGTCATGACTATATAAAATACGTGTATCTCATTTTATGTCTTGGGATTTTAATAAAGTTATTTTATTGTAACAAATGCGGGTGTGTGTTTTTTGAATCCAATAGGGGGACTTTTTATGATGTTAACTATAATGTACTGGCATATATCTATATTAATAGTAAATTCCCTGTTGTTAGGACCTACTTAGGCATGCTCTAAGAACTGCCTGTGCACTAAGCACGGGCCTAGATCCTAAGCCTGTGTGCCAAGTACGGGCCAAGACCTAGATCCCCCCCCCCCCCCCCCAATTAAGTTAGGGCAGTTTATCTCACTATGATAGATCGCTGTCCTTTTGGAATACATTGAATAGCTTGAAATTCTTTTCAAAATAACTCCAGTCTAGCGATTTGCCATCTCTCCCCCCCCCCCCCCCCCCCCCAGCCTAAATGCTGGGATTTCAGAGCTACAAATTTGTGTGGAGCAATTTTGAACAGATTTTCAAGCTACTCCATGCATTCTAGCCCCTGCGTCTCTGACTCAAATGTTTTCTGGTATCTGAATATTGCAGATTTTTGTCTCGCTCGGCCGAGTGAGCATGTTTGTTTTAATAGGAAGAAGGAATACGCTGCTGTCACACTTCTCAGAAATGTTGAAATCTAACAAGCCCAATCCCCATATTTTTAATTTTTGCCCCGTAAATTTGCTGTACAGTCAGGGGAGGGGATTTATTAAAGGGTGTACGCTTTTTTTACAGATGAATGGGCGGGGCATAGCGGAAGGGGCAGTGCCTCCACTGACTGAAAAAAAATAATGACTTTCTTACGCCTTAAATAGGCTGAAATCTAGATTTTACTTCGGGGTGCATGGATAGCCCGAGATGTAACCTATGTATTATTAGGCATGACTGAAAGCCGCAACTTACTCATCTTACGCATCTTCAATCTAAGGCCTGATTAATACGAGCGTATTTTACGTCTGTGTTACGGATGTTAAAGCAACGGCCGTCGCACGGACCTATGTAGTTCAATAGTGCTATTCAGACATGCGTTGTTCTTCACGCAACATTTGTCCGCTGCGTGAAAGTTACTGCAGGTCCTGTTTTTGTGCACCACGCAGCTCAATGAAGTCAATGGGTGCGTGAAAACAACGGATAGAACACAGACGTCATCCGTGTGCTGTCCGTGAGTCATGCACCAGTGGCTAGAGAAATGATGCGGGGGGGGGGGGGGTGGAACACCTTCAGGTTTTTTTTCAGATGTAAAAAACGGATGACATATGTGTGTAAAAAACGCAGATGCGAACCGTACACAGATGCCACACGGAACTGCAACGCAGCAGAAATGCTGCGGTTTTTGCGGAATCGAAACAAATGCTCATGTGAATCTAGCCTTATGCTAAACTTACATGTAGCCCGTCAGAATTTTTTTGGGTGGGGGGGGGGATTCTGCAGTGTTTTTGCAACAAAGTGACATGCTGGGGATTGAAAATCCATACAGCAAGTCAATTTCTGCGCTGTTTTTGTTTGGGGTTTTTTTTCTGCAGCGTGTGGATTTGATTAAATCCTCTCCACTTTGCTGTTACTGTAATATGCTGCAGAATTTCCTCACAGAAAATGAGGTTGGAAATTCTGCCTCCGTGTTTTCGTTCTCCGTCAGAGAAGCAGAACAACGAAAATACTGTAAGCACTGGTTGTATGAATCTTTATTATATAAGCTAGGTGGGAAATGCTAAATATTCCTCACCTCCCTGTAGTTCCCCTTTCCCTGCCTGAAGATTTCTGAACCTTTGTAGAAAACCTGAAAACATGTCATAAAATCTGTATTGAGTAACACCATAAGTAGAAGACCGAGTGGAGGGGGATGCAGCTGCAGTTTCTCTCCCTCCTTGTGCTGTGAAAAAGGAGGAGCGCAACCGGGGAGAGACGTTGATTGGTCCGAGCACACAGAACAATTCATGCATCTCGCCAGGAAAAGCCCACCCATTCAGCAAGTAAGGGAAGACAAAAGGTACTTTTGTAAAAAAGCAGCAAGAGAAAAATTGCCTAAACTACTTATTTTTTGGGCCATCTACTTTATTTAACCCGTTAGTGACCGCCAATACGCTTTTTCACGTCGGCCACTAATGGGCTTTATTCTGATGCATGGGCCTTTTTACGGCACTGCATCAGGATAAATAAACAGAGCAGGGAGCAGTCAAATGTCCCTGCTCTCAGCTACCAGATGTAGCTGAGGGCTGGAGGCATCCCTGCTCGAACGTGTGAGAGATCGATATAAGTATCGATCTCACCCGTTTAACCCTTCAGATGCGGTGCTCAATAGCGAGCGCCACATCTGAGTGGTTTTGGAGAGAGGGAGGGAGCTCCCTCTCTCCCCCACTGACACCCGGCGATAAGATCTCCGAGTGTCTGTGTCTCCGATGGCAGCCGAGGGCCTAATAAAGGCCCCCGGTCTGCCTGTAGTGAATGCCTGCTAGGTCAGTAATACTGACAGGCAATAATACACTGCAATACAAAAGCATTGCAGTGTATTATAATAGCGATCGGATGATCGCATATTAAAGTCCCCTAGTGGGACTAGTAAAAAAGTAAAAAAAAAAAGTTTAATAAAGTTAAAAAAAATGAAAACCCCACTTTTTTCCCCTTACACGTCATTCACACGACAGGGTCTGAGTGTCGGCCGATAAAATCGGCCGTTTTTCCTGGCCGGTTTGCGTCCGTTCCGGGCCGTGTTGCCGTTTTTAACGGCCGATTTTGACCCGTTTTGCATCCGTTTTAAAATCTGATGAATTTAATTTCAATTTGTTGCCACACACAGCTCTCTGTAGATGATGCCACTCAGCCCCCTCTAGGTGATGCCGCCCAGCCCCCTATAGGTTGCACCCATCCCCCCCCCCCCTTCCAGGAGAAGTCACTGACTTCAATGTCCATATATGGACAGTTTAGTCACTGACTTCTCCTGGAGAGGAATCCCCGGCCGTAGAGTCGGGGATTCCGCTTCAGAAGTGTGTGACGTCGCTGTGTCCATATATGGACAGTGTAGTCACTCGCTTCTCCTGTAGCGGAATCCCCAATCCCCGGCTGGGGATTCCGACTCCTACAGGGAGCAAAAAAAGACCCTCCTCCTCCTCACATGCACTCTGCACTGTGAGGAGGAGGAGAAGAGAGAGCGCGAGCGACGGAATACACGGCCATCACTCGGGACACATTCCGGTGGCAGTTGGGTAAACGGCCGAAAATAGGGCATGTCCCATTTTTTGACGGCCAGGTTTCCCGGGCCGTCAAAAAGTCGGTCGTGTCAATAGCCCCATTAGGGGTCTATTGTTCCTACTGCAGCCGGGTGACCCTGTCGTGTGAATAAGGGCTTACAAACTGCTTTACTATTAAAAAAACAAAATAAAGTAAAAAAGTTACGCATATTTGCGATCGCCGCGTCCGTAACGACCCAGACTATAAAGCTATTACATTATTTAACCCGCACGGTGAACGCCGTAAAAAATGTAATAAAAAAACTATGGAAAAACTGCTGCTTTCTGTGAATCCGGACTTAAAAAAAAATGTGATAAAAAGTGATCAAAAAGTCGCACCTACTCCAAAATTGTACCAATAAAAACTACAAGTCTTCCCGCAAAAAAAAAAGCTGTCCTACAACTGCATCGGCGGAACAATAAAAAAGTTATGGCTCTTCAAATATGGAGACCCAAAAACAAATAATTTTGAAAAAAAAAGCGATTTTACTGTGTAAAAGTAGTAAAACATACAAAAACTATACAAATTTGGTATCGTTGCATTCGTAACGACCCGCTGAATAAAGTTATTCTGTTATATCGCACAGTATACGGCGTAGATTTAGGACGCAAAAGAGTGGTGAAATTTCAGGGGTTTTTCTATTCCCCCCCCCCCCAAAAAAACAAGTTTATAAAAGTTAATCAATAAATAATATGTACCTCAAAATTGTGCTATTAAAAAATACAACTTGTCCCGCAAAAAACAAGACCTTATACAGCTATGTCGACGCAAAAATAAAAAAGTTCTAGGTATTGGAATGCGACGATGGAAAAACTTAAAAAATGGCTCTGTCATTAAGGGGTTAATATGTGCTGCCTAAGGTGATATTTATTTATTTTTTAATACGGATGGGTGTTTTTTTACATTGCTCATACATCTTTCTCTTTGTCTGATCTGTTCACTGCAGACAATTTTAGCATTGTAAAAGCATATTTAGGGTGCACTTGCAGTGTATGTTAGGGCCTGTTCACATCACCGTTCAACAGAACCCTGGAAGGGAAAGCGGAGGTTTCTGTCGGGTGAACCCTGCAACAGAAAGTGAAAGTGAAACCACAGCTTCCGTTTCAGTCACCATTGATCTCAATGGTGACGGAAACATCGTTCATGGTTTCCGTTCGTCACCATTTTGGCAGGTTTCCGGTTTTCCGACGGAATCAATAGCGCAGTCGACTCCGCTATTGATTCCGTCTGGAACCCGGAAACCTGCCGGAATGATGACGAACGGAAACCATTAGCGATGTTTCCGTCACCATTGAGATCAATGGTGACTGAAACGGAAGCTGTGCTTTTACTTTCCGTTGCGGGGTTCACCCGACGGAAACCTCCGACGGAACCCCGGAACGGAAGTGAACAGGCCCTAAAGTGTATGCGCCAGGAAAGCTCCCGGCTATACATTTTTATTGAATTTTTTAACATGTACACTGGGAATACGTACTTCACTGACTTCAACGCCCCCCAAACCTCAGAGTCCTGTCATGAACTCGATGTACATGCTTCCTTGTAAATGAATAGATATTTAGTTTATGAAATATGTTCGAGCACTGAGGGTCAGTGCTGTGGGCTGCACTGTATACAATGATAGGTTTGTGTCTAAAGCACGTTTTCTTGTGTATCAGTGTCCCGTCTGTAACGAAATATGAGACCCACAATTAGGCCTCATGCACACGACTAATTTTTTTATACACAATCATTACTATAGCCCATGGATACCTTTCCATATATTTACGGGTAAGTGTCCAGGCCGTAGAGATGACCTGCAAAAAATAGGACATGTCCTGTTTTTTTGCATTTACGGATTGTGGTAATAAATGGGTGGCAGTCTGTGCCGTAATCGCTGACCGTACACATGGCTACGGCCATGTGCTGGGGGCCTAAAATTGTTGCCAAACATTTGAATTACCGTAAAGTTATTTTGATTGCATTATAATAAAGGGGTTATCTGAGATTATGGAAAATACAGAAAAGTACCTGTGTGTCTGATTGGTCACGAGGTGATGCCACCATAGTTTAGAAGGAGGGAGAGCAGGGAGCACTGATAGTAGGTCATAGAATGTGACATTTCATTCTTCAGAGCGTACCAGGAGCATGTTCCTGAGACTGTAACCCCTTTTTTATATATTTTGACTAGGGCTACACCGAGACTTTTAATCACTATACTTAAATATATATGGTCTATAAAATGCTTTGAGACACTTTCAAATTGCAGCGTTCAAGTAACTATTGTATGTGTGGGGTTTGCTTTTTCACTATCATTTTTGATTGGATTTCTGAGTTATTTTCAACATGATTCTTTCACTTACATATATGCACTATATTTAGGTTGCAGACACTCTGGGGCAGATTTTCGGCAACAAGATCTGCCACTTCATCTGAATAGGGTTGTTTCTGCAGCAGGTCATGCATATGTGCGAGTTCCGTTCAGATGAATGGAATTGGTTTTCAGTCGCAGAAATTTCTGCAACAAAATCGGCCGTGTGTGACTTCAGCCTTATACTTCACCAGTCTTCTATTAACGTCTCAAAATGTATCCTGTAACTTCTGGAATAAAGGTCTATACGGAGCTTGGCTGGGTGGGATGCTTATCCCACCATTTAGAGCAAATAAAAACAAAAAAATCTACATCATTGCTTAGACTGCGCTATTGATTCCGGCAAAACAACGGAACCCTGTCGCAAAGGAAACAAATGGGAAGCATTGACACCGGATCCGTCACCATTGAAACCTTTGGTTTGTGTCAGTCAGGGTCCCGTTCCGACGGAAAGCTCCGTCAAAACGGAGCCCTAGCGCAGATGTGAACGAAGCCTTAGGCCCCGTGCAGACGAACGTGCTTTTGCAGCCGCAATTCCCCCGAAAATTGACGGGAGAATTGCGGCCCCATTCATTCCTGGTTTTCCCGGTCCGTGCATGACCCAGGAGCCAGGACCACAGAAAGAACGGGCATGTCTTATTACGGTCGTGTTATGCGGTCCAGGCTCATAGGGAATAATGAATGCGCCATGTGCACGTCCCCGCGATTTGCAGGCGGCTCGCGGGTGACAGCCCGAAAATGCCGGCCGTGCACATGGCTACGGTCGTGTGCATGAGGCCTTAGTAAGTGAATAATCTTACGGCAGTGAAACAATGGCTGTGTGAATACAGTGTTAGTTCTTGTTCACATGGCTTATTTTCAGGCATATTTTGAGGCGTAAAATGCTTTTATTACGCTCTGAAACATGCCTGCAAACAGCTTCCCATTGATTTTAATGGGAAATACAGGGCTTTGTCCACACAACGGAATTGCTGCAGAAAATTTCTGCAGCAATTCCGTTGAAAGTTAAAGGACCAGTGTCACGGGAAAAATTTTTTTTAGATCAATTTGATTACCGTTTTATTAAAAATTTTTTTTATTTATTTGTGTGTTTGTGTTTTACAATTTTTTTTATTTTTTCACTTTTTCTTCCCTATGGGGGATGCCATTTTTTTTTCCATCTCTGTATGTGTCGATTAACGACACATACAGACATGGAATACGGCACATACAGTCCCATAGTGAATGCGAACGGGGCCTGTTCCATCCACTATGCCGTACTCCGTCTGTGTGGGAACGGCGCATGCGCCGCTCCCACACAGTCCAAGTTGAACTGTGCGCCGTCCGGCGCCATTTTCCTGTGGACCGGAAGTCGCGGCCGGACAGTAAGATTACTACTTCCGGTCGCGGCTTCCGGACTTGTGCACTTGGAGTGGCGGGAGCAGACGGACCGGAGGGAGCGGCGGCGGCAGGAGCAGGTAAGTTATTTCTATGTATGTTTGTGTTTTAGTGTGTGTTTACTACTGTATGTTAACCTACTACACTGTGTGTTAGCTCAAAAAATGGCGACACACAGTGTAGGAGGTTTGACCGTTCAATCCCCTCGTTTCTCCTGGCACTAGCCAAGATAAAGGAGGGGGGATTCTGAGAGCTCACTAGAGCGAGTGAGTTTTCTCAAATTTTGCAGCATAAAGCAATGTGGTTGCTTTACCACATGCAATGCTGCAATTTTGGGAATTGCTCCATCTAGTGACCAGCACTGGGAAATATTATAAATTAGAATCTAATTTATAATATTTCCTGACTCGTTAAAAAAATTAGAACAATGTTTAATCACCTATACACTAATTGTTTAACTAGCGACACATTACCTTTAAAGGCTTTCCGCTTCGGCAAAAACGCACCATTTCCTGTGGGGTTTTTTTTGCAGCACAAAATGGTGTGTAAATTGCTTTTTTTTTTTTTTTTTTTCCACAATGTTAGGCCTAGTTCACACGAGGGTGTTAAACGTCCGTGGGATGGCCGTTGAAACAGCGGCCGTCCCACGGACCAATGTAATTGAATGTGGCCGTTCACACAGCCGTTGTTTCAACGGACCGTGTGAAGGGTCCGTGGGAAAATAGGACATGTCCTATCTTTTCACGCATCCTTCCATAGAGACTTATCTATGGGGGATGCAAGATATCGTGTCCCGCAGCGCCGAGCACGGATGCACTAGAGGCTGTTTTTGTCTTTTAAATCAGCCTTGTAGTTTTCTGCTTCACACATATCCTGTGTGTACATACCCTTAGGCTACATTTAGATGAGCATAGCTAACCTCTGACGTGAAAAACTGCAGTTTTTCACGTCCACGGTGCACTCGTGTGGGGCGCGTTGTCACGGATCCCGCATAGACTATGGAGGGATGTGTGACACGCAGTAAAATAGGACATGTTGAAACAACGGTCGTGTGAACAGCCCCATTGCAATACATGAGCCCGTGTGATGGCTGTTGTTTTAACAGGCTACAGATACGAGCCCTAACTAATGCATTGCTTGTAGATGACTAGAATGAGGCACCGTTGTTTAGGTCGTCCAGTTTACTATATGTTTAACATCTGCAGCAGTTGTGTTTGGAGACATTTTTTTACTATGTCAAAACACCTTTGTAACCCTGCTTAAAAGTCATATAATGGCAGACCGTCACTCACTCACTGAAAAACCACCTGAAATGACCGGAACACGTTAAAAACATGTATGTCAGTGCTATAGCTGACGCTTACCTGCTATTTATTTTCCTTAGTGCTTACTGTTTGGCTGCTTTTTAGCACAACTTCATCAGGGAAGAGCTTTGAACTAGGGCTGGGCAATTATGACCTAAATCAAAATCCTTATTTATTGAACATGTAACCTCGATTACGGGTATTAAACTATTACTTAGGCCACACATTTTTTGCATGCCACAACCCCTATTTGCATGCTACACCATTGAATTAATATCCCCTGAGCTGCCCTCCACACAGTATAATGCCCCCATAGCTGCCTCTACATAGTATAATGCCCCTATAACCGACTTCCACGCTGTATAATGCCCCCAATAGTGTCTGATAAAACTAATAATATACATACTCCCCTATCACCCGTTCCAATAACGAGTGGAGGAGATCCCTCCGGTCTGTGCGGCACAGTGCAGACAGACGCGATGAAGTCACTGCTTCGCGTCCAGAGATATATAGTGAATGGTAGAGCAGGTCCCCTACCATTGGATTCAACTGTATCTGTATCCTGAAGATGCAGATAGTTTAAACCGGGAAAAAATAATTGATAAAACCGAAATTCACAAGATGTCGATGCTGAATTTCGATTATTTTGATATTAATTGCCCAGCCCTACTTTGAACTATGAGTACAGCTTAGCTACAGGCCTATAGGGAGTTTTAGGTAGTCTAAAACAAACTACCTGTCTTATTGGTTCAGCTCTTCCCCACTGCTGTTTATACTCCTCAGATTGGCTGCTGTATATAAACACAAGTCTATCATCAGCTCACCATTCATGGAAAGCTTTTTATTACAGCCAGTGCAAAATGAATCTAAAGTACAGACTGCTAAACCAGCAGCCAAACCTATATTGAGGTAAATGAGTCTTAGGGGGGAGTCTGGAGAGTAAAGCACGTTTAAAATTAATCTAGATAAGTCGTACAAATCTGCTCCATCAAGAGTGTTGAAAAGCTGCAGAGCTAAACTATACTGTGAACTTCAATATTTTCAGCCTCAGCTTTTCCATATGCACAACCCGTCATTTGAAGAATTTTGCCATGTTGTTCCTGGTAATCCCTGTAATATAGGGTGTGAAAAAATACAAACCCTTTCCCATTAGTATTAGAAGTTAAAGTGTACCCATGCTTTAAAAAAAGTTTTCACCTGAGCGCTTCTGCTGTTACTTTTTAGCGATCCGTGCGGGTCTCTGTTTTCAGACCCCTATTGATCAAAACTTCTGACATTCCCTCCCCCCATAGATTTCAAAAGGAGGCAGAGGCGGTTTTTTTTTTTTTGTTTTTTTTTCCCCCCCCCGGGCAGCTTTTAGCTGCTCACGGGGGGGTGCAGCCATGTAATAGTTTAGTCTCTAACCTCCCTTTTGAAATCAATGGGAGGCAGAAAAAACCTGCGGCACACGTTTTTGAGCATTTTTTCGCCGTGTTTTGCTTGCGGTCCTTGCATTAACTTCAATGGCCGTGAGCGTAAACCGTGGTAAAAAAAAAAGCGCGGCCGTGCACATGTCTATGGTCGTGTGCATGAGGCCTTACTAGTTGCTGACACAGAACGAGAATACCCATCCTGAGCGGCGGGTACTTTGCGCATTAGGACGAGTATTCTCGTCCTCTGTGACAACCGTGTCCGGTTACGATCAGGAGCAGGACAATGGCTGTAATACACAGCTGCAGCCCCACCCTAACGGAGGAGAGAATAGAAACCTCTTCTCTCCGCCGTTAAACCCTTGAATGACGAGGATCAAAGCAAAGGGGGGGTGAGATCAAGGCCCATAACTTGTATGGCCAGACCGCCTAGGGTCCATTGAAGGACCCCAGGGCAGTCTGACCATATTTCCTGTTGTTAGGGCTAACAACTGCCTGTGTACACAAGCTAATGTAATGACCTATAGATATATGCCAGTACATTACAGTTAAGAAATCAAAACGAATTTTTTTTTATTTTTTTGTTAAAAAATAAATAAATAGTAAAACAATACACAAATACACATTTTTTTACAATAAATAAACTTTTTAAAATAGAATTCCCAAAACATGAAATAATATAGACCTTTTTGGTACCGCCACGACCATAACAACCTGTACAGCAAATGTATAACATTATTTATAATCGGTGTATGGTATGCAGCGGAACCATTTTTGTTTTTGTTTTTTTGCATTTTCGTTAAAAATTTTATATAAATTAAACGATAATGTATTCGTACCAAAAAATGGTACCTACATAAAGTACAACTCGCCCCGCAAAAAAACAGTCTCATACAGCTATGTCGTACAAAAATTTATGAGCGTTGGGATGCAAAGAGGGAAATCTAAAAAAGTTGTTCTGTCCTCAAAGCCAATATTGGCGTTCTCCTTAAGGGGTTAATATGGGAGTGGCGGATCTTTTTTACATATATTTTTATTTAAAGGGATTGCCTGCCTGGTCAGCAAATTTAAATATTTTTTCACACTAGTGGAGGAATTCTCCAGCTCACCAGCTTTGTGTCCAAATCTGGACTGTGCTCGGATCCATGTGGCGCAGAATGTTTAAAAAAATCCAATATGTGAAGGGGTGATTACATTAGTTGTCAGCCGATAACTAATGCAACCACCCCTTCACATATTGGATTTTTATCAAAAAAAATCACAAATAAAGTTGGAACATCGTTTCCTTTTATAAAAAAAAAAAAAAAAAGCCAGTGCTGGATCAAGTCCCTCTCTTTTTCCTGTAAGTTCACACTACCTTTGTCTCCCATTTAGGTCTCTTCCGTCAGAGGAAGGGATGACCGAAAGTCCAAACGGAAAGCATCGCTTCCATCTGAAGTACCATTGATTTCAATGGTGATTCTTTTGTTTGTTTGCCTCTGTGTATTTTATTTTTTTCACAGAAGCAAAAGTGCTGCAGACTGCACTTTTGCTTCTGTGAAAAAAAGAGACCTAACCAACAGAGACAAATGGAATCCAACTGAAACAGAAGATGGTACTTCAGGTGGAAGCGATGCTTTCCATTTGGACTTGCGGTCATCTCTTCCACTGACGGAAGAGACCTAAACGGGAGACACAGGTTGTGTGAACTTAACCGAACAGTTGACTTGTCAATGATCACTTTCTAGAGCTGTGCAAGAGTGAGTGTATGAATGACTTCATATATTATAATATTAACTCTGTGCACCCTTGTAAATTGTGCTAAAAAGAGCGTTTGATGTATCTTAATGGCAATATTATCTGTTCTGTTCTTAGGAACATCATCTCCAGCGAGCCATTTCAGCACTGCAGGTATATGGAGAGAAGCGGGATAACATGGTTATTCCAGTCCCGGAGGCAGAAAGTAACATCGCTTATTATGAATCTGTGTACCCAGGGGAATTTAAGATGCCAAAGCAGCTCATTCACATACAGCGTAAGTAGTACACTTTTAATCTTGTTGTCAAGTGATTTTCTTGGATAATTTACTTTCTCACTGTTGAGTGCATATTGGAGTTGAAGTTTACTGTAAATTAATATTTATTGTAACTTTGATTGACATGTCCTGATAGCTCAGTGATCGAGAAAATGTACATTTTCTTAAACTGGCATATTCTTTTTATTCAGCTTTTAGTTTGGATGCAGAGCAGCCGGATTATGACATGGATTCTGAAGATGAGGTCTTTGTAAACAAGCTTAGAAAAAAAATTGAGATTTCTCCTCTTCAGTTTGAAGAGATGATTGACAGATTAGAGAAAGGCAGTGGTCAACAGGTACGTTTGTGATTTGGTTTCCTTTTTCTGAAATGAAATTTTATGTGCAAATGTCTACAAAGTTTAATGTTTCTTTTACTCCAGCCAGTTAATCTCCAAGAGGCCAAACTACTGTTGAAGGAAGATGATGATTTAATCACAGAGGTTTACGACTATTGGATCAAGAAAAGGAAAAACTCTCGTGGCTCCTCCCTTATACCAGCAGTAAAACAGGAGAAGCGGGATGGCTCCAGCACCAGTGATCCATACGTAGCTTTTAGAAGACGTACGGAGAAGATGCAGACAAGGAAAGTAAGTAAAACTTTCATTGTTTCTCTGTACAGTGAATTGAAAGCTATGCAAGAGGTAGAAATAGGGATGGTCCTATAGGCTTTAGTTCCGTTCACTCACTGTATACTACATTTAAAGAGGCTCTGTCACCAGATTTTGCAGCCCCTATCTGCTATTGCAGCAGATAGGCGCTGCAATGTAGATTACAGTGACGTTTTTATTTTAAAAAAACAAGCATTTTTGGCCAAGTTATGACCATTTTTGTAGTTATGCAAATGAGGCTTGCAAAAGTCCAAGTGGGTGTGTTTAAAAGTAAAAGTCCAAGTGGGCGTGTATTATGTGCGTACATCGGGGCGTTTTTAATACTTTTACTAGCTGGGCGCTCTGATGAGAAGTATCATCCACTTCTCTTCAGAACGCCCAGCTTCTGGCAGTGCAGATCTGTGACTTCACTCACAGGTCCTGCATCGTGTCGGACACATCGGCACCAGAGGCTTCAGTTGATTCTGCAGCAGCATCGGCGTTAGCAGGTAAGTCGATGTAGCTACTTACCTGCAAACGCTGATGCTGCTGCAGAATCAACTGTAGCCTCTGGTGCCGATGTGTCCTCGCTCGTCTGACACGATGCAGGACCTGTGAGTGACGTCACAGCGTGATCTGGCAGAAGCTGGGCGTTCTGAAGAGAAGTGGATGATACTTCTCATCAGAACGCCCAGCTAGTAAAAGTATTAAAAACGCCCCGATGTACGCACATAATACACGCCCACTTGGACTTTTGCAAGCCTCATTTGCATAACTACAAAAATGGTCATAACTTGACCAAAAATGCTCGTTTTTTAAAAATAAAAACGTTACTGTAATCTACATTGCAGCGCCTATCTGCTGCAATAGCAGATAGGGGTTGCAAAATCTGGTGACAGAGCCTCTTTAAGTAGAGTTTTGTCAAATTGCTCAAAAGTGCTGAAAGATAAAAGTTCAATAGAGAAGGCGGCTCATAAATCATGTATTTCTTCTAAAAACAGCAGCTCCTATATTGATTTTCAAGATCTATCCTTTAAATTCTTGCTATTGTTGTTGAAATTCCCATTTAAATCAATAGGGCAGATTTACAAATGCTCTCTAACATTTAGACAGCATAAACCGAGACCGTCTGATGTGACAAATTTATCAAAGTTACTATTTACAGATTGCCCCCTCTGTCGTCATATGTATTTTTTTACTATTGTCCCTACTGTTCTACTAGAGGGTGTACCTCTTTGTGGTGATGTGCCTGCAGTACACACCATCACTATGACATCTGTGTATAAATGAATCTAATTTATTATACATAGTGTGAACGCAGCGTAAAGGTCACAAAGAAAAACGGACTATAGGATAGGATGATATAGGACTGTTAGGGACATATTTTTTGTAATATTATTTTTGTGGTGTCGGGTAATTTAGAGCTTTTAATGAAAATTTTTTTTTATAGCTTAGAATTTCTTCAGTGAGAGGAAAAATAGGGCGACCAGTAAATATTGGGTGGTTTGGCATATACAATTATTAATAAGTGCCCTTTTTCATATATAAAGAAATTTATCAAAGTGGCGCATGCTGCATGATAAGTTTGGCGCATCTTGCTAAACATGTAAGACACTTTTGTTGTTCCTTTTTAACCCCTTAATGACTGGACTTGAAAAGGTCTTAATGACCAGCTACATTATTCAGTTTTTACGTCTGAATTTCAGCAGCCATAACGCTTAATTTTTTTTCATTGATGTGGCCTTATAAGGCCTTGTCTTATGCGGGAGAAATTGTATAATTTTTTTATCATAGTTTTGAGATAGAAGAAAATAATTTTTACGGCGTGAATATAAGAAAAAGAGATTATCTAAATAGTTTTGCATTATTTTTTTATCCCATTCACGCTCCACGCTGAATAACCTGTTAGATTAGTTCTTCAGGTTATTCCGGTCATTTAGATACCTAATATGTGTAGGTTTTTATTTAGTGTAGGGGCAATGAAATATATTTTATGCATTTTGTTGTTTTTTTTTAAACTTATTGAGGGATAACTTTATTTGTAACTTTATTTTTTACTAATAATGTATTAGCATACTCCTGTATGTTAATCCATCATACTGTGTCCCATAGTGTGCCCGAACAGCAGGCAAACTGAACAGATAGCACTGGGGTCCATTGCAGGTCCCCAGGGCTGACTGCAGAGGAATTCCTTGGTGTTTGATCACGTCACCGGGTTTCCGATGACTAGATCAAAGCGGGGAGTTCCCTTTGATCTTTCCGCGGTCACGGACTGCAGCGATCCACGGGTCAAACAGCTGGGGTCTGAATGTTTTCCGACCCCCGCTGTATTCGGCAGGCTCCTGCTTAGAGCATGATCGCTCATCAGCCTCTTCTATAGCAATGCCAAAAGAGGTCGCTGTAGACGAAGGACATGCACCGCCTGCCGTCAAAAGACGGTGGGCAGTCGTTAAGGGGTTAAACCACCTCTTAGTTTTACACCAGTTGGCACATTTTAGGCTGCACCCGCCTTTCCCACTCCCTTTCACGAACAAAATGTGATGGAGCAGAACAATGGAAACACGAAAGCAGATGTGAACAGAGCCTTACTGTCACATGCATAAATAGAGTATTCTTAAATACGTTTGTTCTGCGTTTTGTCTGTTTTTATTGCAGTTTCCATTATATTTCAACTTTTATTTTACACAGAACCGAAAGAATGATGAAGCTTCGTATGAAAAAATGCTAAAGTTACGTCGTGACCTCAGCAGAGCCGTGACGATACTAGAGATGATTAAACGGAGGGAAAAAAGCAAGCGTGAATTGCTGCATCTAACACTGGAAATAATGGAAAAGAGGTGCATATTTTCTTATTTTTATGTAATCTTTATCAAGAGATTGTTTTCTGTTTGTAAATCATGTGATAGTGTGCGTGTGGGTAGATGTTCAGATTTGGACAAATAACTGGAGACATGTAGCCAAGGCACCCAGACCATATCGCTTCCATGATATATTTCAAACTTTATATTTCAGGGCATTGAAAAAAGGTCATATGTTCAGAGTGGTTCCTAAAGTTTTGACCGTATTTTGTCCAATGCAGTGTTTATATACTCTAATAACAAATTACATTTGAGAAATATTGGTAGATGAACTTAGGCTATCTTATTTCTTCAACCAGTGTTTTAAATTGGAAGCTAGTACTGTCTTTTCTGTTTTAAAAAGAGTGCCTAGAACTAAACTGCATATGAGGCTACATTAATTCTTTGTAAAGTGGTAATATGTCCCTGTCCCACAAGTCCATGCTTCTTTTAATACGCTATAGTATCCTGCTGGCTTTAGATGCAGCTGATTGACATAGATACGAAAGTTCCCAAATTTGAGTTTTAAAAAGTGTACTGTGCAATGTTTTTAAGGCAAGAGTACTTGAAGGCCTTGTGCGCCACATTGTAGGAATGTGTGTGCTGTTAGGTTTTTCATTTTATTTGATGAAATGATAAAGGCTGTGTTCACATCACCGTCTGTGTTCCGCTGAGGTGTTCCGTCGGGTTAACCCCTCAGCGGAAAGGTAAACTGAAACATCCGCTTCCTTTTCCCTCACCATTGAACTCAATGGTGATGGAAACCTAGCTAATGGTTTCCGTCTGTCACTGTTGTGACAGGGTTCCGTCGACTGCGCTATTGGTTCCGTCAAGAACAACAGAACCCTGTCACAACGGTCACAGATGGAAATCATTAACTAGGTTTTCGTCACCATTGATACCATTGAAACTGGAGCTTAGGTGATGTGAACAGGCCCATACTTACGCGCCTTTCGTATCAATATTTAATGCTTTCACGGTTTTACTTTCAGGTATAACCTAGGTGACTATAATGGAGAGATAGTGTCAGAGGTAATGGCACAACGTCAGCCATTGAAGCCCACCTATGCCATCCCCATCATCCCTATTTCTGGTCCGTTTAAACATCAGGATACAATAGAGATTAAGATTAAGGTAAGACTAATCTGTTATGTACAATACAAAGCTAATTTTATTTTGCTTACAAAAATAAAAAAACACATAAAATAGGGATTTATACATGTACTTGTATGTAGCCATGGCAAATTAGGGAAAACCCCAGTTTTTTTTTTTTTATATTGCTGGCTGTGTTTAAAGAACTTGAAAAGAGTGCACAATAGAAATAAAATGTATATAACAAATGCAAAGTTCATGAAAATTCTATAACCAGGTTCTTTTTATTAGATTGTTATGGTTCAGTCCCATATTTATATAGTTTTAGTTGTGAGCATGGTTAACTATTAGGCTGAGTTCACACAGAGTTTTTTGCAGGAGGAAAATTCTGCCTCAAAATTCCGTTTGGAATTTTGAGGCAGATTTTGATCTGCCTGTACGCGGTTTGCCGCGACTTTCGCTGCGTTTTCCGCTTGCGCCCATTGAGTGCCACGGGCAAAAAAGCTTTCTCTGCCTCCCATTTATGTCAATGGGGGGTCAGAGGCGTAAACGCCCGAAGATGGGGCATGACGCTTCTTTTTTCCGCGAGCGGTAAAAAACCGCGTCCGCCTCCCATTGAATTCCGCGTCAAAAGAAGTGTAAAAAAAAAACTCAGTGTGAACAGGGCCTTAGTGGGTTTTTTTTTCTCCTCCCTCCATTACATCTAGCCAGAGAAATCTGATGTTGTACGACCGAAACGTAAATATGAGAAGAAGCCCAAAGTCTTAACCTCCTCTCCTGCTGCTCAACAGACAAGCCCTGCTGCACTGCCAGTGTTTAATGCTAAAGATCTGAATCAATATGACTTTCCAAGCTCTGATGATGAGCCCCTCTCACAGGTATGTACTTTAATCGCAAATACAGCAAACTATTGTGTTGTAAGCTTTGAAGGCATGTCTGGTTATAGCCTCTACAACATTTAGATTGCCAGGAACCTTGGACTTCTATGTTTTTGTTTTTTTTCCTCTAATTTAGTGGTTCATACCCTTCAACTAGTAAAGCTGATGAATCGTTTTTTAATTTGTTTTGGTAATCTCATTTACAATGTGCCAACATATTACCTATGCTGTAACTTCGGCTATAAATATGTATGTCGTATGTGTGTATTTAGAATGTCAAAGGGATGATTTTACGTTTAGTGTCCTAACAGGTGTACTTTTAATCCCATAGCGACATATCACGTACAGTACGTGACAGCTGCCGAGGGGAAGTATGGAGCGCACTCACGGGTTGAGCGCGCTCCATACAGAGAGGGTTGGCAGCTGTACGTTACATCTGACAACCGAGGGCAATGGGCAGAACCGTAGTATTGCAGTATATCATTCATGCGACCCAACAGTCGCTGGTTCAATTCCCCTAGGAGGACTAATAAAAAAAGTTAAATGCAGTTAGTGTTTTTTTTAACCAAAAAAAATGAAAAGTTCAAAAAAAATAACAAAACCTTTTTGCGTTATTTACCCTAAAGAAAACGGAAAAAAACGTTTGCATAACTGGAATGGCCTCGTCAATTAAAGTCCAAACTATTACAATATAATGTTGTTTAACCTGGTCGGTGAACGCCACAAAAAAAATAATTATTTATATATATATATATATATATATATATATATATATATAAACATCCAAATTGCTGCTTTTTGGTCACGTTAGCCCCCCCAAAAATTGAATAAAGTCGCATTTACCCCAAATAATGGTACCAATGAAAACTACTACTCGTCCCGCAAAAAATAAGCCATCACACGGCTAAATCGACTGAAAAATTTAAGTTATGGCTCTCAAAGTGGCGATGCAAAACTATTTGTTTTTTTCTTTCTAAAAGTGGTAAAACGTGAAAAACTATATAAATTTGGTACCGTAATCGTATCAAACCATAGAATAAAGTTAACATCGTCTTAACTGCACGGTGTATGTCATAAATACCAAACACACCCCCCCCCCCCCCCCCCCCCACCCAAAAAAAGGTGGATTCGCAGGTTTTGGTTTTTTTTTTCCCATTCCACCCCACAAATAATTTTTTCCCAGTACATTTATATGGCACATTAAATAATGCAGTGAGAAACTACAACTCGTCCTGCAAAAAACAAGCCCTCATACAGCTATGTCAACGGAAAAATATAAAAGTTATGGCTTTTGGAAGGCGGGGAGGAAAAAAAATGAAAATTTGAAAAATGTCTCTCTCCAAGGGGTTAATATTCTTCCTTTTGTCTTATTAGGTCATGTCTGGTTCATCAGAAGCTGAGGAAGAGAATGATCCAGATGGTCCCTTTGCTTTCCGTAGGAAAGCCGGCTGTCAGTACTATGCTGTAAGTACAGACTATTGATATCTATTTATTTTTATTTTATTATTTTTGTTTTGTCCTAAACATGTTTTGTTTTTTTTTTAATCTTTCTTTAGCCACATTTGGACCAAACTGGCAACTGGCCTTGGTGTAGCCCAGAGCAAGGAGGATTAGGAGACATTCGCTATAGATACTGCCTCACTACCCTCACTGTTCCGCGCAAGTGCATAGGGTTTGCACGAAGACGGGTTGGACGTGGAGGAAGGTCAGTGTCTGTACAATACTCTTGCTGTATTTGGCAGGTTTTATAGTAGCAGATGCATATAAATATTTTTTAGAATCCTGTGGCTAATATCTTTTTAGAGTAAGGGCTCATTCAGATGAGCATAAAACTCGTCCGTGTGCTGTGAGTGGAAATCACTCACAGCACACGGACCCACTGATTTCAATGGGGCTGTTCACATATGCGTGAGTGTTCACATATGCGTGAGTTTTCACGTAGCAAGAGTCCACTGTGTGACACTCACTGCATGTCCTATATTGGTGCGTTTTCACGTGGACGAGATTTGTGAATGTAGCCTTACTAACCTAAAACTATAGACGCAGACACTACTATGGCTTTGTGTTTTTGCAGTAAGTATTTTTATTCTAATCTTTTTTTTATTTATTAATTTGTTCCTGTCATTTTCAGGGTACTTCTTGACAGAGCGCATTCAAACTACAACAGTGCTTTTTGTCAATTGGATGTTGACATGCTTTCCTCTCCAGAACACACTTCAATCAACTTATTTGCCAATACCTCAGAAACGAATACCTCGGATAAATGTTTCTCTAAAGACCTCAGCCAGATATTAGTCAATATAAAATCATGTAGGTGGCGCCATTTTAGGCCTCGGACAACATCCCTACATGACAGTGACATTGTTGACTTTTCCTGTAGAACGTTTCACAAGGGTATAACACGAACAGGCACAGCACAACCTGGGACCCAGACTTGCAGTACCTCGACATCAAGTAAAAGTAGCAGTGGTTCAGCACACTTTGGTATGTGGTCTGTTGCCTTGTTTATTTTTTGTTTACATGGGAATGCCACTCCAGGGATGAATGTCAATGTGTGTTTGTATTGTAGGGATATGTTTACGCATAAGTATTTTAGACCATTTGCTAAACCTGGCTTCTATTTGGTACATGCTGTATGCACATTTTAATAAGAATAGTGTTATGTTTTTAAGTGTTACAGAACCAGTGATTATTACTAAAGTGGCCCTTAACAGGAATCTGTCATCTATATTGTGCTGCTCTTACTGAGGGCAGCAATAATGTAGTGACAGACGCACTGCTAGAGATGAATCCCGTGTATTCATGAGCTGCTGCTCCCACTCGCCGCTGATTTTAACAGATTTTTGACTATGACCGTGACAGATTTTTTTTCCTCCATGCAATCAGCGGCAAGTGGGTGGAGGGAGCGGAAGCTCATGAATACCCCAGCTAATCTCTGGCTTCGCTCTGCATGTAAGTTCTTAAAATCGGCTTCACTTTAGCAAATCAATGACACACCGATGAAATCAGCGTGTCTGTCACTACATTATGCTGCCCTCCATGAGGGCAGCATAATGTAGATGACCGGTTCCCTTTAATTGCTAAGCTTAATTGGGCTGTACAATTGATCAACTTCTCGTTTAATGTGTGCCATTTAATTTGTGGTTTGGAAGCCGATGAAAAGGACCTATTAAATTTCTAGTACATTCCAGATCTCTAATCCATATTAATAGTCTAACCATTTCATGTAATAGTAGCACCGGAGGTTATAGATATGGTCAGGACTCCTGTGTTCATATTTTGTTTTAGGCATGATAAAAGCAAGGAGTTTGACATTTCCTTTTGAATACTGCTGGTTTGAATTTTTGTTTAGTCTTTACTAAATAAATTTTCATTTCAATTCCTCACCATTTTCAGAGAGAAGCTGAAAAAGAATGCAGACTTCATACTTCTCACAGCTGAGATTTTGCTGCAATGTATCCTGTTTTGGCAATCCTCTGAGCTAAACATCTAGGCTATAGGCTGATCGCAGTTAAAAATAGTGATACATTGTTGCAAACCCGTAGCATCACAAATCCCTAACATCCTGGGTGGAGTTCAGAGGATTCGATACATTATAGAAAACTTGCTGTTAGACCTCATGCACACGAACGTATTTTCGTAAATACGGGTCCTTGGTCACCGGTATTTGAGCCGTATTCCACCAGTATTTACGGATCCGTGCCCGTCACCAGTATTCCACCCGTATTTACCTGACCCGTTTTCTCTGCACTAATCGGCAGCCCCTTCTGTCTATCAGTGCTGGAAAGGGAGAAGGGGCAGCCGTTTCGGGCAGAATTTCCGCAGCGATTGAAAGTAAAAGAAGTTCATAAGTATCGTTGTCTTGGTGACGCGTCCCTCTTTTGATATCCAGTCCGACCTCCCTGGATGACGTGGCCGTCCATGTGACCGCTGCAGCCTGTGATTGGCTGCAGCGGTCACATGGGATGAAACGTCATCCCGGGAGGCCGGACTGGAGGAAGAAGCAGGTAAGTTAACTTTTAATACTATTCACTCCAGCGGTAGTCACTGTCCCGGGTGCTGAAAGAGTTAGTGCCGATCAGTTAACTCTTTCAGCACCCTGGACAGTGACTATCCCCTGACGTAGCCTAGCAACGCTCCCGTAATTACGGGTGCACACACGTAGCCACCCGTAATTACGGGAGCCCCATAGACTTCTATGGGCCTGCCCGTCTTATAATTACGGCCTGAAATAGGACATGTTCTATATTTTTCAACGGCACGAGCACCTTCCCGTAAGCATACGGGAAGGTACCCGTGGCCAATAGAAGTCTATGGGCTCGTAATTACGGGCGTTTTTAACGTTCGTGTGCATGAGGCCTTAGCCTGGTTTATGCATTACCACATGCAATACTTAAATTTAAAAAAAAAATGTCCGTCTGTTTTTTGTTTTTTTCATTGCAGTAGTGGTGCTACACTACAATACAAATCTTAAAGGGGTTATCTGAGATTAGCAAAAGGATCGGCTTTCCTTCTACAAACAGCGCCACTCCTGTCCATGGGCTGAGTCCAGTATTGAAGATAAATACCATTTACTTTAATGGGGCTAAATTGCAATGCCAGGCACAGCTTATGGACATGAGTGGTTCTGTTTCTGGGGGTAAAAAAAAAAAAAAGACTTATTTTTTTCCCTAATGTCAGACAACCCCTTTAACTTTGGGTGCTGAGTCTGGATGGAAACACTGACTGGAAGTAGATAACTTGAAAATGATGAGGAATTAAAACATTTGTGATAAAAAGTTGCGTGATGTTTCATTTCGGTGATTTATAGCAAAATTGCATTTGAGATTTACAAAATATTTAAGCCACTGCCCAATAGCTGATGCTTAGGCTTTGTTCACATCTGCGCTAGGGCTCCGTTACAATGTTCCGTCTGAGCTTTCCGTCTGAACGGAGCCCTGACAGACACAAACGGAAACCATGGGTGTCCTTTTCCATCACCATTGATTTCAATGGTGACGGATCCGGTGCCAATGGTTTCAGTTTGTCTCAGTTGTGCAAGGGTTCCACCGTTTTGATGGAATCAATAGCGTAGTCGACTTTTTCTATAGTGTTAGCTGCTTCTCATCTCTGCTCCATTAAGGCACAACTGTAATCAGTGACTGCAGCCTAGCTGCATGGTAGTATAATCTGCATAGCAAATCTGAGAGCGTCTGAAATGCACCTCCTGTCTCATCAATAACTCATACTGCTGTTCTGTCCCTTACCTGTGCTTTACACGGCAGCTCTATGTGTTTGTATTGACTCCTGTGTTATAAGCACAGACTCGTCATGGAATCGTATGTTGAAATGATTATAGCAGGATAAAGGGCTCTATCACCACTTTTTCCTATATGGGATGTGTGCAAGTCTTCTAAACAGAGCTCTATAATGGAGATAAGTTCTGAAATCGCTCATGTTGGTAATGCAGATTGGTCTTGCAAGAGTCCTAATCAGAGAGGAGTCTACTCAAGTTGTCATATGCAGCTGTTTATCCAATTACATGACGATAAGCAACCTTATTTACAATGTGACAGTCTAAAGAAGTTACTTGAGGGACAACTGCTGCATATAAGACCCTGTTCACATTACGTTGAAGGATTTCCCAACGAAAACCTCAGATAAAAAGGCTGCAACGTGTTCCATTGTAAAGGCATACGTGGCCAATAGGCTCACATTGTAAAAAAACAAACGCTTACCGAGCGCATACCATTTTAGCGGTCTATTGTATTAAGTGCTGGGTCACTGTCCCGTCCCCACCGCTTTCCCCACAAAGTTCTATAAGGTTCATATGTATGTCATTTATAGTGTCTGTCCATGCAATAGAAAATCCTATTGATATTTTTGCTTCTAGTGTCAGCGTCTTATTTTTTGCTGAAAACGATTACTGGATATTAGATGACTTGTTTAGTTTTATTGCTGGAGCTTCCTTATGTTTTGTGGGTCAGAATCATCCCTAAGGCCACATTCAGCTGTTATGTGGCTCTCTACAGGAGCT
This sequence comes from Rhinoderma darwinii, assembly GCF_050947455.1. NCBI lineage: Eukaryota > Metazoa > Chordata > Amphibia > Anura > Rhinodermatidae > Rhinoderma > Rhinoderma darwinii. Next base: position 314,009,811 of record NC_134691.1, read on the forward strand.
GTTAATTTAATAGTAAGAACAGATCCCATCAGGGCAAGGCAGGGAAACGTTTCCCAAAGGTTTCTCTATACACGCTACCTAAATAACTCCACTACAGATTTTGAGCATTTGTATAAAGGCTTGGATTTTTACATACAGATTATAAGGGTCAATGGATTTATTTATTAATTCTCATTATATACTGATTGACAGTGATGAACTTCTCACGTGTAGGCTGCAACAGTGTATATACTCTTCAGCATGTTCACTGTATACATTGTACATAGGCTCATCATCTATTGATATTCTACATATTAAAAAAATAAAATAGGTGGTTTCCAGTTAAGGTGTCCATAATGATGCAAGTAGAGATGTGCGAATTTCCCCAAATTATTTTCAGGTCCGATTCCGTGTCTCAATTCTCCACGAATCGCAAATTCCTAAATTGTCCTGAAAACTTATGTCTGACTCTCTGATGTCTTACTTTGACATTACTAATGCTGGCTTTGCAACATATATTGGGAGAGGGAAAGGGATAACCCATATATTAGGGAAGGCATTATGGGGAAGTCCATACCAATGTCATGTGATCCCTTTTCCATCATTTTGTCGAGATTCCTACGCCACTGACCCGAAACATTGTTATTCGTCAAATCCAAAACCTTGGAAGTTTGTGTACATATAATTTTATATAAATTAAAACAAAAAATCGCCACCTAATATCGGTCACATCTCCCTCAGGGTCCCGTTGTGACGTTCCGTCTGAGCTTCCCATCAGAACGGGAGCCTGACTGAAAAAAATGGAAACCACAGGTTTCCGTCGTTTTGACGGAATCAATAGCGTAGTCGACTACGCTATTGATTCTGTCAAAACGATGGAACCCTTGCACAACGGAGACAAATGGAAATCATTGGCACTGGATCCGTCCCCATTGAAATGAATGGTGATGCAAACGGAAACCTACTGTGAGGGTCCCGTTCTGACGGAAAGCTCAGACAGAACGAGACTCTGACGCAGATGTGAATGAAGCCCAAGTTGTTAAAATGCTTCCTTCATAGTTGGTCTGTCAAATTATTGTGAAGAAATGCTTTTAAATTTTTTTTATTTTTATTTTTTTTGTCCCTACATCAAAAATCTATGGATGATCTGTAAGCTCTAAACAAATACTAGAAGAAATATTAAGTCCGCAGATTATATCCTCCTAATTATCCTTATAAAGGCTATAAATTATACTGACCCATCTGTAATTAAATATTATCCTGCAGGTAAATATTAGGGGGTATTTATCAACTGGTTTATGCAACTTTATTGGAGTAATAAAGTTGCTGATGTTGGTGCACGCCGGTTTCTGTGCAAAAAAATTACGACTTATTTTTTTTCACGCCACTCTTGTCACCTAAAACAAAAGTAGATGTGCCTAAGAGGGGCTGGGACTCCTGTAGCTCGAAAGATTTACTATAATTTACATCAGAAATTGGAGTGCATAGCGGAAATTTATGCCAGCTATCATATTTCAGTTTCTGGCACACAAACAGCCCAAGATGCAACAAATGTAATAAGAGGTTTACGCAGTTTGCCTTGATTAACACAGGAAGGCAATGCTGCGGATATTCTGAAGCGTTTGTGCAGCAAAATCCGCATGTATTGCTGCGGATTTCACCCGTTTCTATATTGAAACGACTGAAATTCGCAGTGAAGATCCAGAACAGGATAAGCATGCTGTGGATTTCCCTCTGAAAAATGTTCAGCAGCATGTGGTTGATTTTCGTTCAAATCTCATTAACACGGCTGGGACTGAGATTGCCGCAAAACCATGCCTTTTTTCCGTGAATTGTAGCAAATAAAAGCGCATTTTGACCGCGACGTGTAAAACCCAGACTTGGCATTAAGAAATGTCATTATCCGCTCTTCTTTAATACTATTACTTGAATTTAAGCATTGCGGTAACATGGGAGAGCAAGCCTGGAGAAAATGGGAGCACATTACCAAAATAGAGATGAGCGCACAGGAGTCTGTATAGAAAACAAATCTCTACTGGTTACCTTGCCAAGATTGTTTTTCTTTAATTGGGATTTGCCAAAATGTAAATGCTAAGGCCCCATGCACATGACCGTAATACGGTCTGCGGTTTTACGGACCCATTCAGTTCTATTGGTCGCGGACACCTTTCCGTATCGCTACGGATGGGTGTCCGTGCCGTAGAACTGTGCCGGGAATTATGGAGCATGTCCATGTTTTACAGGCCGTGCTCCCATACTTTTGTATGGGAGCACGGCCCGAGAATGCGGCCAACCGTCCGCAGACGGCCATGCCCGCAATCGCAGGCCATGATTACGGGCACTAAGCGTTGTTCATCATATTCTGCTATGTATGTCATAGATACAGAAAGAACACTGAAGATTATTTCTTAAAATGGTGGAAAGGAAAAGTGGAGCAGTTGTCCATAGTAATCGGGTTAATTTTATTTTCCAAAGGGCCTTGAAAAAATTTGTGCTGGAATCTGATTGGTTGGTGCATGCAATTTCCATTGTGCTAGTTTTGATCTCCTTCCCTATATTCTTTTGCAATTATGTTGGGCATGGCTGGCCAGTAACTGGTTTCCATTCATTGAAACAAGACTGTACCTGGAGATGAAAGGGTATGTCAACATTTAACGGATTTGCAATGGAAAAAATGTGTTCTGGATTTTGCCGCAAAATCAGCTTGTTTTACACTCCATTTACGTTTAACGTCTTTCACAAGACGACAGCCTGCACTTTGAGCCCTTTTAATATGCCGCCAACAAATTGACAACTTACTGGAAAGGTGTAACTGTTACCTGAAGTGACTTATTTTATTCATTATGGCTGTGATCAATGGAACTTGGTGGTTATTGCTGTTTCATTGAAATCCTGCGCTTCACCTGTACAGGCCGGGCGGCCATAAATCATGGCAATACGGTTCATGTCTTCACGGCACACTACTATAGCACGGTTACTGTGTATTCAGGCACCTTATAGAGGTTCAGCTCTCCTGACGTGTTTGTTTTTAGTAAAAAAATAACGATTCTTCAGCATCTTTTCTTAGAACTCTGCATTCCTGGATCCTCTTTTATCCTTCCCACAAATTGACAACTCGGGTATTACCAGTTGGGGGGGGGGGGGGTGTCCCACCAAAACTAGTGCTTAGGCTGCTCCTACACGTACCATTTGTGAAGCGGTAATTGTCATGCAACCAAGTACCTTGAGGCAAAAAATGGTGCCACAGTTTCGCTGCAAATACAGGCGAAGCACATGACAAAAGCAATCTGTGTGGTTTTTTGCTGAGTGATACTTGTCCGTGTGGTCATCGACACCGCAGTATATGTAGAAGCAGCCCGGACTGTGTAGGGGAACACCCCTTTGAGCAGGGAAATGGTAACTCAGTTGTCAATTTATTTATACATTTCTAGTAGAAAAGACAGGAGCAGCACAACGCAAGAAAAGGTGCTCCAGAATTGTGTTTTGTTTTTTTTTATGGGGAGCTCAAGTATTTACTAAAACAGACCTGTTGGGACAACTGACGGGTCATCTTGAACACGATTTGACTTTATTTTCAGCATGAAATTAATTCTCTTCGTGAAATAAGCATAGTGCATTGTACAGGTCATCCAGACAATGTGAAGTGGATACCTCTTCACATTTTATAATTCTGGTGTAAAAAATCTTCCTGATGCCAATGTAAATTTTCTTTAAGCCGCCAAAGCAGAGCCAGAGTGCCAATCACAAGGCAAATTAGCAGTGAACGTATCTAATAATGGGCTAAAAAGTAGCACATGACAAGCACTGGCATTCACTATGCTGTGGACTTCAAGCATAATTGACATTGGCAGCAGGAGAGAGATCTTTTTGGAGCAGAATCGAGCGACTATTTTGTGTATAGGGAGTCTCCTGACTCCACAATCCCCCCCATCCCGATGGCAGATGTTAAAAGAATTGTGGATCGGGCATGTTGCAGTGTTCAGCCAACACCTATCTAAAGTGTATGGAGAGCTGTAGTACGGGGCTGTATCAGCCAGGAATATTATGAGAACGAGTGCACACATTTCTTATAACTTAGAAATAGCTCGGTGGTCATTCTGTGCACTGTAAGCTGTGCAAGTCCGCTTAGAGGACCAGAATCTAGTATGCAAATTCTCCCTATAAATCTCCTCCCATGCTTCATCTAATTCACAAAAGCATGCACAGGATTTTGAGGGTTATACTTATCAATTTTTCTGAAGAGCGGTGTGGAGAAGATTTCAGACTATGAATAATCATCGCAACAAGCAGTGGATTTCTGCCCAAGGGCCAATTGTACTGCAAATCAGTATATTATGTGCAGAATGTTCACTAAGCATTTTTTAAACGAGAATGTCCACCTTTTGTTCACCATTCGGTAATGTTAATTTTAATAGGTTCAAAATTCTGTGGCAGATAATGTTCTTAATATATCTTTATAGTGTTTGGAGCTGTAGCTTTTTGCTGCGGAGCTCCAAATGCCCTAAATATCTCTAGTAAACTAAAACTCTACTACCTCTAGGGGGAGCCTATTGCATACCGCTTATAAATTGAACACAATAATGATGTAAGATCCCCTAGTTGGCGGATGCAAGAAGCCAGAATTTTATCTATGTTGGGGATTTGAAGCTTTGCATCACAAAATCTGAGCTCCTTCTGCTATAAAGAGATCTTAAGAAATCAATCCGAATGCGGACCCTAAATAACGTCTTACAAAGTGAACGAGGGAGAGGGATGAAGTGGAATGAAAGGTGAGGTGTAAATCGCTAAGTGGCTGAGCTTGTTGTACTGATTCTTAGAAGTTCTTAACCCCTTTTGCGTGAATGGTACTTGTGCCATCAGCTAGTGAGTGCTTTCTGTAATATACAGCTGACGTCCCACTGCAACGTCTGGAATCGATAATCACGCCGATGCTGGCAGTTTAACCCTTTGGATGCCGCAGGCGATTGCATCAGTCGCATCGACATGATCGCGGGAAGCTAATGGTGTGCAATGGCAGGCTGGGGGCCTAACAAAAAGCGCCAAAGTTCTACCATGGCTATCTGTCCAGCAGTTTTACACTGACCGGAAATAATTCTTTGGAATACTAAAAGCATTATATCAGAGATCAAAAGATTGTATTGTAAAGTCCCCTAGTGGAACGAAGAAAACTAATTTAAACAATGTTTAACCTGTTAATGACCACCCATATGTGTGTTTACGGCGGCCACTAACTGGCTTTATTCTGATGCGATTGCCTTTTTACGGCGCTGCATCGGAGTAAATCACATCAGGGAGCAGGTAAATCCCCCTGCTCTCAGCTATCCGAGGTAGCGGGAGGGGTGGGAGCAAACTTGCTCGAGCAGGCGAGATCAAAATCTGTATCGATCCTGCTAGTTTAACCCCTCAGATGCGGCGCTCAATAGTGAGTGCCGCATCTGAGTGGTTTTGGAGGGAGAAGGCCAGAGGAATGGCCTAACAGATGCCTCTCCGTTTTAAACGGACATGCAGTAATACATTGCAATACCGAAGTACTGCAGAGTATTATAAAAAGCGATCAGATGATCGCATAGTGAAGTTCTCTAATGGGACTAATAACAAAAAAGCTTAATAAAGTTTATAATAAATAAAAATCCAAAGTAAAAAAAAAGTAAAACCCAGTTTTTTTTTTTCCCCCTTTACAAAAATGCTTTTATTATGAAACAAAAAAAAGGTACACATGTTTGGTATTGCCTGCACCATAACGACCCCACCTATAAAGCGATTACATTATTTAACCTGCTCAGCAAACGATGTAAAAAACAATGCAAGAATTGCTGTTTTCTGTGCATCCTGCCATTAAAAAATGTGGTATAAAGTGATCAAAAAGTCGCATCTACTCCAAAATGATACCAATGAAAACTACAAGTCTTCCCACAAAAAAAAACTCATACAGCTGCATCGGCAGAAAAATAAAAAAAGTTATGGCTCTTCAAATATGGAGACACAAAAACAAATTTTGAAAAAAGTTTTTACTGTGCAAAAGTAGGAAAACAAGAAAACTTTATAAATTTGGTATCGTTGCAATCATAACTCGCTGAATAAAGTTGTTGTGTTATTTTATACCACACGGTAAACTGTGTCAATTTAGGATGGAAAAAGAGGCAAAATTGCTGGGTTTTTTTCTAAAAAAAAAAAAAAAAGTTAATGAAAGGTAATCAATAAATGTTATGTACCTCAAAATGGTGCTATTTAAAAATTACAACTTGTCCCGCAAAAAACAAGACCTTATACAGCTATGTTGACGCAAAAATATAAAAGTTATAGCTCTTTGAGACGATGGAAAAATTTAAAAAAATCGCTTGGTCAATAAGGCCTAAAATAGGCTGGTCACTAAGGGGTTAACAACTTTTAAGTAAGTGTGTGTGTGTGTACATATATATATATATATATTCTATGGTTTCGTTACAATCGTAACTACATGTAAATTAAACTTAACCCGTTATTTAAACAACATTGTTCACAACCTAGAGTAACGCAAAAAAAACTATTTGGGAATTGCTGTTTTTCTTCCATTCCCCCTGAATATAAAAAAAGATTACGGGATTTTTTTTTTTGTACAATATATGTACTCCACAATGGTACAATTAAAAAAAAAATAAATAAAAATGCAACTCGTCCTGCAAAAAATAAGCTTTCATACAGCTACGCAAACGGATACATTTTAAAATTGACAGGACTTGAAACGCAGTAAAGAAAATATCCCAAGTAGTCGCTGCGTCCTGAAGGCCCAAAATAGCTGTGTCCTGTACGGGGTTAAACATCACTAGTCACTAACAGACCTCTATAAGAAACACACCTTTCTAATAAGAACCTTTTGTTTTATTTTAAGCCTATTAGGCTTGGTTCACAGTTTTTTGGGTTTTTTTCCAGGAGGAAAATCTGCCTCAAAATTCAGTTTGGAATTTTGAGGCAGATTTTCCTCCTGAAAAAAAAAAACTGCGAACCAAGCCTTAGGCTATGTTCACACGGGGTCTTTTGCCGAGTTTTTTGACGCGGAAACCGCGTCGCAAAACTCGGCAGAAACGGCCCGAGAACGCCTCCCATTGATTTCAATGGGAGGTGTCGGCGTCTTTTTCCCGCGAGCAGTAAAACTGCCTCGCGGGAAAAAGAAGCGACATGCCCTATCTTCGGGCGCTTCCGCCTCCGACCTCCCATTGACTTCAATGGGAGGCAGGAGAAAGCGTGTTTTCTGCCCGCGGCGCTCAATGGCCGCGGGCGAAAAACGGCGCGATCATTGCTATTCACACAGAGTATTTTGGGGGAGGAATATCTGCCTCAAAATTCCGTTTGGAGCTTTGAGGCAGATATTCCTCCCCCAAAATACTCCGTGTGAACATAGCCTAATAGGCTTAAAATAAACAAAAGGTTCTTATTAGAAAGGTGTGTTTCTTAGGCTATGTTCACACGGAGTATTTTGGGGGAGGAATATCTGCCTCAAAGCTCCAAACGGAATTTTGAGGCAGATATTCCTCCCCCAAAATACTCCGTGTGAATAGCAATTATCGCGCCGTTTTTCGCCCGCGGCCATTGAGCGCCGCGGGCATAAAACACGCTTTCTCCTGCCTCCCATTGAAGTCAATGGGAGGTCGGAGGCGGAAGCGCCCAAAGATAGGGCATGTCGCTTCTTTTTCCCGCGAGGCAGTTTTACTGCTCGCGGGAAAAAGACGCCGACGCCTCCCATTGAAATCAATGGGAGGCGTTCTCGGGCCGTTTCTGCCGAGTTTTGCGACGCGGTTTCCGCGTCAAAAAACTCGGCAAAAGACCCCGTGTGAACATAGCCTTATAGAGGTCTGTTAGTGACTAGTGATGTTTAACCCCGTACAGTGGATAAAACGCCGCAAAATACGCTTTCTCTGCCTCCCGTTGATGTCAATGGGAGGTCAGAGGCATAAACGCCCGAAGATAGAGCATGTCCCTTCTTTTTCCCACGAGCCGGTTTTTCTGCTCGCGGGAAAAAAATGCCTCCGCCTCCCATTGAAATCAATGGGAGGCATTTTCGTCCGTTTTGCGTCAAAAAACTCTGTGTGAACACCCCCTCCCCCTACTGTGATGAAATCTTATGAAAAATACAGAGAAACTGTCAACTACAATCCAAAATACAAGAAAAAAAGTAAAATTAAGTCTATAACTTGCTCCTAGCTTCAGACTTTTCTCATGTGGTTGTGTCCCTCCCAGTAACACATGCTGTATGTGTGTAGTCTGTGTGTCCAGGATGCTGCTGCCTTCACTAGCTTTGCTGTACAGCTTTATTTCTAATAAAGCCCCTGTGTGATCTCCTTTCCTGTGCTCATACAGACACTGATGCTGCCTATGTGGGTGTGTGTGATCTCTCCCTCCTCGCCCTGCAGATTCTGCCATGTGTGCTCTCCTTACCTACACTGTGATAGTACCGCCTGTGTGATTTTTATTTTTATTTTATTTATTTTTTATTTTTTTATTTTTATTTTTTTTTCCTCTTCCCTTTTGCTGTGGGTTCTCTCCTCCCTATCTACAGCCTGTGTGATCTCTCTCCCCCTCCCCTTGCAGCTTCTTCCTAACTAAAACAGAGAAAGGAAGAGCAGAGATAGCAGATGACAGCAACCAGGAGCGGTGTGCTGTCGGATCTATATCAGAAGCAGTAGCGCAGCCAACTATGTACAGGAGCTGCACAGACTCTACAGCAGAAAAATGGTAGGACATTTTTAATGAAGATTATTTAGAAACTTGCTTAGAGGGGTTCTCCCATCTTGGACATTTATGGCATAACCACAGGATATGCCATAAATGACCAATGGATGCTGGTCCCACCTGTGCGACCCACACCGATCTGTCTAGCTCCCCAGCCGCAGCCTGACAAGGTGGTCGGGATTCTGGAAACATAAGCTGCGCTGTTTCTGGAGTTCGAAAGGTTCAGAACAGTACAGCTCAAAATGCTACGCACTTCCTGGAACTCCCCTTCACTTCTATGGGAGTTACGGAAACAGCGTAGCTCAGTGAGCTTGACCTTTTTCCGCACTTCCAACCAAATTGTCAGACAGTGGCCGGGGAGCAGCTGGAGTCGTACAAGGTAGGACGTGGGTCTGGGGGTCCCCTTCTTAATATAGGTGTGGGTCCTCGAGGTTGGAACCACATTTATCGGTTATATATGGCATATCTTGTGGATATGCCATAAATGTCCAAAATGAGAACTCCTTTCATTTTGCTTTTAGGTAGCAAATGAAGGGAAAACATTTTTATGCCAACGTGTCCATGGCCTTTAAATGATCACTAACTTTTTCAAGAAACTTTGCATAAATAGTACAAGCGAATATAAGAAACTTTGTAATATATCTTATGAAAGAAAAATGCCTTTCTCCACTTTAGAGGAAGAGAGGGTAGGAAAGGAGCCTCATAAGGGTATGTTCACACAGCAGCGTCCATTACGGCTGAAATTACAGAGCTGTTTTCAGGAGAAAACAGCTCCTGAATTTCCGACGTAATTGCTCGTACTCACGTTTTTCGCGGCGGCAATTACGGACGTAATTGGAGCTGGTTTTCAATGGAGCCAATGAAAAACTGCTCCATTTACGTCTCAAGAAGTGACATGCACTTCTTTGACGCGGGCGTCTTTTTACGCGCCGTCTTTTGACAGCGGCGCGTAAAAAAAAAATGCCTGTGTGCACAGAACATCGTAACCCCATTGATTTCAATGGGCAGATGTTTGGAGCCGTATTTTCGGACGTAATTAGAGGCATAAAACGCCCGAATTACGTCTGTAAATAGGGTGTGTGAACATACCCTAACTGTTCACTCACACTGAATTTACTGCTTTTTCCATCTCCTCAAAAGGAGAGGACTTTCAGTTTACTGAGGGATCAAGTTACAGCTGCCCATAGAAGTCTTAGGAAATGAGATAGGGAGGAGCAGAGAGAGACAGACACTGCATCGGTTTCCTAGTGAGTGTTTTATCTCACCTGCTGGGTTCACAGCTACGCTGCTCATTACTGCTATGTATGTATGTATGTTTGTGACTAAAAGAGACAAATCTTTTCTCCTATCTGTGTGCAGTGTATAGAAGACATGATCGTAGTTAGGCTCCACCCACTAGCTCAGAGACCACTGAGAACTAGAGAGAGCCTGCAGAGGGGAAAACTGCTAAATAATGCTGAGTACAAGTGTTATTCCTCATGTACACACATATGACCGCATATTCTGGAAAGTTAGGTTCGCTTTAAGTTGCATATGCAAAAAAAAAATCATTCAAGGGCGTAATTTTAGTTTAAATTATATCCTTGCTAATATGCTGTCTTAATGTGTTCATATCTTGTCGACTGTTAAATGGCAATATGCATTGAATGAAAGGTGGTTGTTTTTTGGTTTTTAACGTGACTGCGGCTGTTAAGCCCTGTTCACACTTTTTTTGCAGGCAGGAAAATCTGCCTCAAAATTCAGTCAGGAATTTTGAGGCAGATTTTGACCTGCCTCCACTCTCTTTGACACGTTTATTGCGACATTTTTTGGCTGCGGCCAATGAGCGCAGCGGGCAAAAAACGCAACGAAAACCGCTTTCTCTGCCTCTCATTGATGCATGAAGAGCATGGCGCTTTTTCCTGTGAGCGTTTTTTATAGTTCGTGGGAAAAAAAAACGCCTCATTCTCCCATTGAAACCAATGAGAGGGGATTTCAGCCGTTTTTGTCGCGGTTTCTGACGTAGTTTCTGCGTCAAACACAGTGTGAACAAGGTATTAGGTGTCAAATGTAATACAATTTAATGGGAAATTGAGCAAACATGCAGCAAGGATTTAGAATTATTACTTTTAGGAACAAAGTTATCGAGCAAACATTTAAAATAGCCCTCTTAAACTTAGTAACACAAAATGTCCTCACCCAATTTGACAGATTTGCCATTACTGTTCCAAAGCTTCTCATTTTGGCGAGTTTAATAATACACTAGTCCCAAAGCCTTAAAAATAATATATTACAGCAATTTTATTTTGGACTTCTGGACTTTCTTTTGATTAAGGCTTAGCAATAAGGTTGTGTATATAGTAATATTCTGTACCAACATTGTTGGCCACGATTTATCCTGGCTGGGCTATTTTCAGATGAGTCTATCGATGGGTGCACGGCTTGCTGCAAGACAGAGCTCTGATCTACATACTGTAACAAGCGAGGACACATGACAAGATTAGATACAGGGAGTCCGGTAGAGCTATAGGAAAAAAAAACATCCATTTCCTGTAAGAGGCTAGTGCGCCACACGTGTATCGTTTTTGCATTATAGCAACTATGCAACATCTTTTTTTTTTTATTTGCTGCAGGAGTGGCTAGAAGACCCACCTCTTTTTGTTCTTTTGATCTATGTTCTTTTGATCCTACTATTGGACAAGGATGCAGGCGACTGCGTATCCATTATACAGCTGTGCCCATAGAACTAAAATAGTTGTTTGATTCCGTCATCAACGTGCTTGTTGGATTTAGCGAGTGAGGAGCAGCTTCTAGACCCCTCTGCCACTGCTTACCCTAGGGAAACAATCCACAATGATCATTTATTTTTTGTTGTTTTCCCTAGACGGTCTTGCAGCCCTTACAGGCTTTAGGAAAGGTTTTCTTTCTGCCTGGATCCACACAAAAAAAAAAGGAAACGGATTTACGGTCATGTTCGTGTTAAATGCTTTAAGTGCCACCGTAATTAGTACAGAATGATCTTGTTGTATGTATCTGTTAAGAATTCTCAAATTGAGATGCTAAGCATACAAAATAAGAGGTAAGCTACTTTTATGCTCCTGTGCATTGTTAAATTGGATATCTGGCTTGGCACCTTACTTTTCAAAGGGGGTGCAAATATTGATTCTGTATCCTATTTGTCTAAGGGTCAAGATCTGCATCATATAGTTTTCAAGTTCTAAGACTAATCTATGTTTATAGCCTGTTCGGCTAGGGAAAGAACCAATTCATAAAGAATTCTTAAGATTGTATTCTAATACATAACTCTTACTTTCAGCATTTACAGCCGAACAATACCAGCAACATCAACAACAACTGGCACTAATGCAGAAACAGCAACTTGCTCAAATACATCAACAGCAGGCAAATAACTCATCTGCCAACACTTCACAGGTATTGTCGCACTCAATATACTGCTGTAGTCTACAAATGCTTGTAAAGAATACACCCACCCTCCTTTGCAGGATAAGGCTTCGTTCACATCTGAATCAGGGCTCCGTTTTGGCGTTCCGTCGGAACGGAGCCCTGATTGAAACAAATGGAAACCGTAGGTAGACTACGCTATTGATTCCATCAAAACGACGGAACCATTGCACAACTGAGACAAACGGAAACCATTTGCACCGGATCCGTCGCCGTTGAAATCACTGGTGATGCAAACGGAAACCTATGGTTTCCGTTTGAGCTTTTCGTCAGAACGGAGCCCTGACTGAAAAAGACGGAACGTCAGAATGGAGCCCTGATGCAGATGTGAAGGAAGCCTAAGTTTATCTTAATTCCTTGAGGACCTCAAAGAATTGTTTGGGGTTTTGTTTTTGCATTATTAACTTGGTGAAATAATTATTTTTCAAATAAAAAAGTATAAAGTTATGTTCACACCTGCGTTGCCAAATAAAATAAAAAATAGAGCAGCATGCTGCACTATTTTTTTCTGTTAAATCCATGGTCACTATGGTAATCTGATGGAATTTAGTAAAGTCGATAAGTTCCGTCGGGGCGCTGTTGGTGTCTGCCATGTGACGAATTTGTCACTGCCATTATTTTCATTGTTCTGCTCCTGTGATGGAGCAGAATAACAGAAGTAGCCACGCAGATGTGCATATAGCCTAAGACCAAGAACCTTTTTTATAAACGTGTCTTGAGGCTTTCTGACTTTGAGACACGTTTGCAACTCCTCGTTATATTGCAAACTATATAGTCCAACGCATTGTGTAGCCCAAGTCATAAGAGGTTTTTTTCTTTATACTGAATAATGTAACCTGTACAGTATGACTTTAGAGTCAAATAGGAATTTACAGAATTCAGTACCTTCCACAGGAAAACTTAATGGCCCTTATTAGTTAATTTTGAGAACATGCCTCCAGTAGTATATGCAAACCTGTGTCTCTGGGGTTCTAGAACTGAATTTAAATTGAATGTTCATGGATTAGGTTTGCAGTAAAGTGTGCGCGTGTGTGTGTAATATATCCTTAAAGTGAACACCATTTGATTTTCAATACAGGTCCAAAATGTGCTGATTTAATTTTTTAATATGTAGTTTTCCTGATACAGAGCTCAAATTCCCATGCGTATACAGTTAAAATATTTCATTATGTCTGCAGTCACCACTAGAGGGAGCTTGAGTGCTTATTCTATACTTTTGTGCATTGAATGCAATGATAAAACCGTGTGCCATAAGCTCCACCGAGTGATTGCAGCAGGGAGTCTGAATTGTTTAGTTTAACCCGGTTTATAGTTCTTGAAGCTGTTTTCTGATAGAGCACCAAATTCTCTTCATAAAGACTTATAATGTGGTGACAGAGCCTCTTTAATATAAGTGGCCTATCTTGTACATGATGTGATCGGCGCTGTAATGTAGATTACAGCAGTGTTTTGTATTTAGAAAAACAATCATTTTTGACGGAGTTATGACCTATATTCGCTTTATGCTAATTAATTTCTCAATGGACAACTGGGCGTGTTTTACTATATGACCAAGTGGGCGTTGTACAGAGGAGTGTATGACGAAAACCAATCAGTGACCAATCAGCGTCATACACCTCTCCCCATTCATTTACACTGCACATGGCGATATCGCTATGTGCAGCCTTATATACGCACTATAACGTTACTGCAGTGTCCGGACAATGAATATACATTACCTCCAGGCAGGACGTGATGTGTATTCAGAATCCTGACCACTTCTCTGTGAGTTACAGCACGGCAGGCGTAGTCTCGCGAGATTATGCTGTAAACTGTCATTTACAGCGAGATCTCGCTGTGCTGTAAATCACAGAGAAGTGGTCAGGATTCTAAATACACATCACATATACTATGTACTACGATGCAGAATTTCCACATGGAAATTCTGCAATGTTTATGCTACGTGAAGGTACCCAAAATGTGAAAGTTCCTATTCATCCGTTGCTTTGATCAGTTACAACACCAGTTCATTTTTCACTTTCTTGAAATGCTCCGATATTAACCTTCATTTCTCTCTATTAGGGTTTTGTTTCGAAGACGTTAGACTCTGCTAGTGCTCAGTTTGCTGTTACAGCTTTGGTAACATCTGAACAGCTGATGGCCATCAAAATGAAGGATGATGTTGTCCTTGGAATTGGAGTGAATGGCATTCTTCAAGCCTCAGGTTTGACAAGATTTCAAAATTCTGAATGTGTTGATTTTTATCATAAAGGTCTCATTGCTTAAGTTGTTTATCTCTTCTTAACAGGAGTATACAAGGGCTTACACCTCAGTAGTAATACGCCTGCAGCACTCGTACATACAAGTTCATCATCATCATCCACTGGTTCAGCCTTGCTACAGCCTTCCAATTTAACACAGACTGCTACTTCTCACAGCACTCTGAGTCACCAAGTAACTGCTGCCAATTCTGCAACAACTCAGGTTCTGATTGGGAATAACATCCGATATACTGTACCCTCCCCTGTTGCCACTGTAAACTCTATTAACACCCTCAATGCACGCCATTTACCCAGGACATTAAGTGCTGTTCCCCCATCTGCCTTAAAGCTTGCTGCTGCAGCAGCGGCTAATTGTCAGGTACCCAAGATTCCAGCAGCATCTTCTGTGGATGGAGTACCAAGGTAAGAATCACTGCACACTTATCACAAGATATTCAGCAGTTTTGTAAAAGTGTATTTGTAAACTTTCATAAACTTTACATTATGTTCATGTATCACAAATGATTTTTGTGGTAGCTAATGTGTAATATTAATACTGAAAGCATACTTGCATAATGTACAGGTTTTTTGAAGTGACCTGGTGGCTGCAGCGTTACTGATGATAAAGTATACTATTCTGCAGTGAAAAATGGGCGAAAACTACTGAGGAAAAAAAGCTTGGGCGATCATTCCTAAATATGTGTTGTACATTGCACAAGCTTTCACAAATTTTAAAATGCTTTTTAACGTGACTCCGTAAACCATTGGAAAATTTATTTGAAAGTGTGGTGGGGGGGGGGGGTGGATTCACTTTTATTAGCATCAGTGCACTAAAATACATTACAACACACACTACACAAGCAAAGTGACTGGGAAAAAAGGACCAGAACCCGGCCCCAGACACGGTGAGCTGCTGCGTACGTATTAGGCTTTGTTCACCTCTGCCGGTCACGTTCTGTTGGAGCTTTCCGTCAGAACGGGACCCTGAACAGACAGAACCAGGGTTTTCCGTTTCCATCACCATTGATTTAATGGTGACCGATCCGGTGCCCATGGTTTCCGTTTGTCTCTGTTGTGCACCTGACCCGTCGTTTTGCCGGAAACAATAGCGTAGTCGACTAAACTATTGCTTCCGGCAAAACGACCAGGTTCACAGTGTTACGTCCGCCCTGGGAATCTAGATACACAGACAAATTAACTGAGCCATAACTTTTACATCAATTGTGTTAGTCATTGGGGGACTTTGTGGTGCGTAGTATACTGAATAAGATTAAAATAAGTAATGTTAGGCTACATGCACATGTTGCGTAATTTCGTGCAAAAAATCTGCATCAAAACCACAGATAAACAGGTAATTCCGGAGGTAAAATCTGCATTTAATGTTGCAGTTTTAGGTGCGGTTTTTACATTTTGATGCTTAAACAGGTACAGATTTAATGTGATAATGATTTTGGGTCGTTTTTTTTTTTTTTTAAATAAAATTCTGAGACAGAAACGCAAGATAAACTTACATTCTCCAGACTTGATCCGGAGTATATTTATAAAAATAACTTTTACTTAAATTTCTTAAAACAAAAGCATTTTTGCGACATGTGCGCATAAATTCAATTCATTCGTCACAGTTGTATGCAATTTTTCTGTTTTTTTCAGTATGCATATACAACAATATTGAAGACAGCAAAAATAGTCCACCTTTTAGGGTTTCCTAATCCATATAGTTTCAATAATTTGTTAATTTCAGAGTTTCTCTCATAAGCACTTAGATGCTCTGTTTGTCATATAGGATATACAGGAGACATAAGATTTTTTCGGGCAGTTGCCCTCCTACCCCTTTGTTTGTGGGATGATGGTGTTCCTTTCAGGAGTTGTCTGTAAAATCCTGGATTTAGTTGGACCTCTGAAGTAAGATAATTTTTCTCCCAATTTCTCTCCCAACGCGTTTCCTCTGACCCATTGATTCATCAGGGGAGATAGGTCATGAATGCTATCTCCCCTGATGAATCAATGGGTCAGAGGAAACGCGTTGTGAGAGAAATTGGGAGAAAAATTATCTTACTTCAGAGGTCCAACTAAATCCAGGATTTTACAGACAACTCCTGAAAGGAACACCATCATCCCACAAACAAAGGGGTAGGAGGGCAACTGCCCGAAAAAATCTTATGTCTCCTGTATATCCTATATGACAAACAGAGCATCTAAGTGCTTATGAGAGAAACTCTGAAATTAACAAATTATTGAAACTATATGGATTAGGAAACCCTAAAAGGTGGACTATTTTTGCTGTCTTCAATATTGTTGTATATGCATACTGAAAAAAACAGAAAAATTGCATACAACTGTGACGAATGAATTGAATCTATGCGCACATGTCGCAAAAATGCTTATGTTTTAAGAAATTTAAGTAAAAGTTATTTTTTATAAATATACTCCGGATCAATCTTGTTTATTTGTTATAATTTACGGAGAATACTTGCTAAGCCAACATTGTCTAGGTGGTAGACGATATACAATACCACGAATATATATTCTCCAGACTTAAAATCCTCACCGCAGGTCAATTTACGCATGAGATAATTCTGCATCGTGTAGATGAGATTACTTGAAATCTCATTTACTTTGCTGGTACCGCATTATTCTGTGGATTTGCCGCAGGTAAATCCGCACAGCAAATCTGTACATAATGTGCATGTGGCCTAAATGTGATCATTTTGTGCTGCCAGTTGATTCATATCCTACCAGTTCACCTCTTGTATGGATTGTGTTTTCCCCATGTCTTTTTGGGTTCCTCTAGGTATTCTAGATTACGCACAGACTTCAATGATATAGTGATAGATGAATTGGCCCTTGAGAATAGATTTGGAAATTAGACCGATCCCCTATGTGCACAGGACCTGATGTGAATTTATCTATTCTAGGTGCAGCATTGAGGGATATGTTTGCACTATATAAATAAAGGGTAATAATAAACACCTACAGACTTTTCTGTCTAATGCTATTCACGCTGCAGCATCAACCATGTCCTCTGTCATCAATTTGAGTTTTATGTTTGTTTTCCTTTTCTTTTTTTTTAATGTTTCATTACGGTCTTTTCTTTTCTTGCAGGGAAAACCATGAAACAGAAAAGCCAGCATTGAACAGTATAGCAGACAACACAGTAGCTATGGAAGTGACGTAGTTTCCGCACAAATGGGACTGCAGCCTTGGGAACTTGTTTAGGTGCTATGCATCAGTAGCATTATGAATGCAAGGGATGATGGGAAGCCGCGTACTGCATTTCCTTGGCAGCTGTGGGGACTCAACAGCAATGCACATCTCTCATGCTTTTGATTTCTTTTCTTTTTTCGTACTGTTAATAGGAAAGAATAAACATCTGTAAATTATGAATACAGCAATTATCTGTACAATACTGCATATTTGTAATACCCTTGTATATATGTTACTTGAATACAGAACTATTCATTTGTGATGCTTTGCACTGGGGGGGGGGGGGACGTGGAAACAAAAAACTGCAACAAAGTAAGAGTGAGATTGTATAGAGATGAGAAGTGTCATCACATCATGTGCATGGTGCGGAACCTGCTGTTTTATCTATTTATTGTGCCGTGTTTACAGTTTTTTGTACACTGTACCTTCATTGGTTCCTGTGCTGTAGTAAATGTGTTAGGTAGCTGTGGACTCCTTGGTATTTTGTAAATGGTATAACATAACTTGGTTCCCCACCGGGTCCCTGAGTTCTCTGTATCATGTGAAGAAATGGTGACATACATACAGAATCTTAAGAAAAAGGCATCATAATTTTTATTTTTATTTTTTTTCAAATGGGGAATGTATTAATGGGGATCTTCCTGTTCTAATATCAGAAGTGACAAGATAATAATGAAGTCTCTTGAATCTTCCCTTCCCCCATTCACCTGTACGTCATGTGGGTGGTTTCTGGTACTTCAGGCACTAAAGGTTTTGTTGCTGCTTTACAAAAAGAAAACCCCTCCTGCCCCATCTCCTCCTACACCAAAAAAAAAAAAAAAAGTATTAAATCAAGTATGCAAATGGAGTCCATTAAACTGGAGTTTTTTTTATGTTTGCCCCTTTTTTTAAGAAAAAAAAATAGAAAAACACTTTAAAAAATTGTATTTTTTTTATTGTGTAATTGTTAAAGACTTCATTCTTTACTTGTTCTTAAGAAAACAAAAGGATATAAGGGAGAAGAATGCAGTAATTGCTGTACGTGTATCATCATTCCAGTTTCTATAACAGCCAGCTTTTTTCCGATTCTCCAGAAGGCTGCAGGGCCAGAACCACAAATATCGGGTGCCTTCCTTTGGAAATACGAGCTCTCTTCTGTGAAGAGCATGGTACTTTACAGACTACTAATGCTTTGTCAGTACCGAAGTCAGATTGCCCAATCCAATGGCATACATTATCCTTGAGGTTTTTTAATCCCACCTGGAAATACATTGTGAATGAGTTCTCACAAAATAAACCCAGGGCATTACATGTTGACAAAAGAAAATGTGTGGTGATGTTTCTTTTTTTTTTTTTTCTTTTTTATGTATTAATTTCCTCTCTCAAGTTCATTGTCTATTTCAATTCAATGTTCTGCACTTGTTTCTTAATGGAAGGAAAGAAAAGCTCCCACTAAATTAAGGAAATATTAAAAGACATAAAAACTATTTACTGAGTCATGGTTTTAGATTTTGGTGTGGTTTTCTTTAATACAAATATCATATTGAGGTCACCGCTGTCTGGTACATAAAGTGCTCTTTATTCTCTCTCATTTATTTGAGGATGATTAGGTTGGCTCATCACAAATCTGTCCTATCACAAGGATTATAGTGAATGGCTGCCTGGGAAAAGCCAAACTGTCACATTAAGTGGCCTGGTGCTTTACTGGTGACACTTCTTTACAGTAATTGACAGGGAAAACGTAGCCTACTCAAAAGCTACCAATGTCTGTGATGAACCAATCTCTATGGCTGGAATCACACATGCAGGTTTCTTGGCAGTTTTTTTTCCTGCAGTTTTTTGAGCCAGTTGATACAAAATAGATGCAGTTGATATAAAAGGTAAGATACATTAAACTGCATATGTGAATCCAGACTAACGGCTTGTCCACATGTAACGGAATTGCTGCAGAAATTCTGTGGAAAAACCGCACCATTTCCTGCGTTTTTTTTTACTGCAGAAAATAGTGAGGATTTTGCTGGTTTTTTTCAATGCTGGGAGATGGTGACATCTCCTCTAAAAAAAACGCAGCAATTTAGTCCACTTTCCGCAGCAGGAATTGACATGCTGCAGTAAGAAAAATACGCACCGCAGGTGAATTTCTGGACTGAAATTTTCCGCAGCGTAAATCTCATCCACTTTGCTGCTACTGTATTCTGCTGTGCATTTACCGTCCGCAATTCCGTACGGAAAATACGCCGCAATTCCGTTAGGCGTGGGCAATCCCTAAACGTGTTTTTCAGGTACACACATTGATGACATATGCATAAAATAGGCCATTGTGTAATCAGTGGGGATCAGACCCCCAGGAAACCCCCACCTGTATAATAAGCAAAATTAAGGACACGGCTAGTGCTAGAGTTCCTCTGCCCATTTAGTGTTTTTCTGCATCTGTACATGTGGCTGTGCCTTGTACTTCAGCTTAGCCCAGCTTGCTTTGCTGATTGGTTGTGGTCCAGGGGTATCCCTCGAAAGCCTTTCGTTATCTAATGGTAGTCAAGCTTTTAAAGGGGTCATTTGCTTTTGTGACTATTACCTCTTGATTTTATCCCGTATACAGTGCCCCCCAAAAGTTCTGGAATACCATCCTAACTTTTGAACGGCTCGAGGTAGAGGGTTGAAATTTGGTGGGAATTAATGGGGTCATAAAATCTACCAGTTAACGCCAAAATAAACCACCCCCACCCCTTTGGGGGCAGCAAAATCTTAAATGGCACAGGGGGTCGAGTGGGGGCTCATTCGAAAGCTCTTTTCAATACAGAAACGATGCTGCAAACTATTTTGAGATAGGATTTTTTTTTTCACTGAGATACTTGACGTGAAAGTTATCATCTTCATTATCGGCTACCGCCGGTGTTCGCATTACCCAAAATGTACCGCGCGGGTAAAATCCTAAATGTGTGTGGGCACCAGCGGTAGCCGAAAATGAAGATGATAACTTTAACGTTATAGAGGCTCTGTCACCAGATTTTGCAACCCCTATCTGCTATTGCAGCAGATCGGCGCTGCAATGTAGATTACAGTAACGTTTTTATTTTTAAAAAACGAGCATTTTTGGCCAAGTTATGACCATTTTTGTATTTATGTAAATGAGGCTTGCAAAAGTCCAAGTAGGCGTGTTTAAAAGTCCAAGTGGGCGTGTATTAGGTGCGTACATCGGGGCGTGTTTACTACTTTTACTAGCTGGGCGTTCTGACGAGAAGTATCATCCATTTCTCTTCAGAACGCCCAGCTTCTGGCAGTGCAGACACACAGCGTGTTCTCGAGAGATCACGCTGTGACGTCACTCACAGGTCCTGCATCGTGTCAGACGAGCGAGGACACATCGGCACCAGAGGCTACAGTTGATTCTGCAGCAGCATCGGCGTTTGCAGGCAAATCGATGTAGCTACTTACCTGCAAACGCTGATGCTGCTGCAGAATCATCTGTAGCCTCTGGTGCCGATGTGTCCTCGCTCGTCTGACACGATGCAGGACCTGGGGCAGGAGGTGAGTGACGTCACAGCGTGATCTCTCGAACACGCTGTGTCTGCACTGCCAGAAGCTGGGCGTTGTGTAGAGAAGTGGATGATACTTCTCGTCAGAACGCCCAGCTAGTAAAAGTAGTAAAAACGCCCCGATGTACGCACATAATACACGCCCAGTTGTACTTGTACTTTAAACACGCCCAGTTGTACTTTTGCAAGCCTCATTTGCATAAATACAAAAATGGTCATAACTTGGCCAAAAATGCTTGTTTTTTAAAAATAAAAACGTTACTGTAATCTGCATTGCAGCGCCGATCTGCTGCAATAGCAGATAGGGGTTGCAAAATCTGGTGACAGAGCCTCTTTAAATATCTCAGCGAAAAAAAATCCTATCTCAAAATCATTTGCAGCATCGTTTTTGTATTGAAAAGCACCCCCCCCCCCCCCCCCCCCCCCCGGGCCATTTAAGATTTTGCTGCCCCCAAGGGGATGGGTGTGGGGTTTTTTTGGCGTTAACTGGTAGATTTTATGACCCCCATTAAATCCCACCAAATTTCCCGTGCCATTTAAGATTTTGCGCAATGGAAAGGTTGTTTACATAATGTTCTTAAACAGATGCAGCAGCAAGACCCCACGAAAAATGCTTCTGGCAGAGAATTGTAATGAAGAGCTAGTCCAAACCAAATTCAGAACCTTTTGTAAAGGGGTACTCCCAATTTGAACATTTGAGTGATATGGGCAGGTCCATCCTCTGGGACCCTCACCTATCAGGAGAAAGGTTATGTTTCCTGATTCTGTGTGGCTGCCTTCTCTATTGAATTTAGAGAACGGTATGCCGTGGATATGCCAGAAATTTCTAAGATGGGAATACCCCTGTTAGGGTATCCCCAATGAAAAAAATCTTAGGGTATGGGCCCGCATAGCGCCGGTGGGGTCTTCAAACAGATTGAAATGGCCGCACCCGCGCAGTCATTGTGTGGCCAAGTAACCATTCGTTAGAAAACTCTGCCCACCATATGCGGTTGTGAGTTTTGCGTGCTGCTACATGGAACCGTACCCTCACTGTGCTCTTAGATCTTCATGTGCAACGCCATTTATGGAACCTTTTCCTTCAAACCTTCGTTATATCTGTTGAAGATGTCTCCCTCCTAATTAACTAGCAGGAAGTTATCATCATTGTCGTCCATGCTACAGATACAGTGAAGCTGTGAAGCTCATGGTCACTGTTTCTAGAAGCCTGCTAGCTCATATTACTCTTGCCAATCTTTTCAGAGGACAATGGAAGCAGCCACCTAACTGATTGCACTAGTTCTGGTAAATCCCTGGTCATATTGTTACTTACCAGTGTATTATATATATAAAATTATACATGTACAGTCTAGCAATGCTGTAGCAAAGCAGCCAATTGTCGAATTATTGAATACACATTTCTGTCTCTGAAATATTGGATACTATGAATTGGCAGTCCCGATGCTGAAAACAAATCGGGATTCAAACAACAATAATAAAGGAACTGACAGTGGGTTGTACTGATCTCAAGGAGATCACTGAATACAGTGCTGTTAGCATTAGGGACACGGATTTCTCACTTGGAAACCAGCAGTAATGTTGGTTTACATTTCCAAAAGCAGCCGCAGACTGAAGAACCGCTGTACGTGAGTTGATTTTCATTTATAAATCTTGTAGCAGTTGTCCAGTTTTTATTGGTTTTATTTATAAAATAGGAATTCATACTTCTAAAATACATGTATTAGAAATTCTGCTCCGGGCCTGTTCACCTCAACGTTTGGTTTCCGTTGATGGGTTCTATCGGGGCTTTCTGTCGGAGAAACCCATCAACGGAAAGGCAATCCGAAACGATAGCTTCCGTTTGCATTACTGTTGATGTCAATGGTGATGCTTCTGTTTATAATGATTTCCATTTGTCTCCATTCCGCAACGGTTTGTTTTTTCGGCGAAATCAATACCGTAGTCGACTGCCTGGATTCAGTTTGCCTTTCCGTTGATGGGTTCCTCTGACGGAGCCCATCAACTGAAACAGAACGCTGATGAGAAAACACCCATACATACCTTTCTTATACCAGCACAGTTGCCTCTGTCTAAGGGAAAAATAGTATAGCCCACATCTTCGTTAATAGTAATGCATCCATAGGATAACAGAATGGACTAAACATGGTGTCAGTCATGTGACCCACACATCATGTGACCAGTGGCATTCGGGTAACATTGTCCAAGTATCTAACAGGTCTAATAGTAGTTTATTGATCAGCAGACAATAAAAAAATATTTCTACCTACAGCAGTATCTCATCGTGTCTGTGAGGAGCAGCTCTTAGGGGGAGTTCACACAGTTTATTGACGCGGAAACCGCGCCAAAAAATGACCGAAAATGGCTTCCATTGATTTCAATGGGAGGCGGAGGCGTTTTTTCTGCAAGCGGGAAAAAGAAGGGACATGCCCTATTTTCGGGCGTTTATGCCTCTGACCTCCCATTGACATCAATGGGAGGCAGAGAAAGCGTATTTCACTGCGTTTAATGCCCGCGGCTCTCAATGGCCGCGGGCAAAAAAGGCAGCGAAAATCGGCGTGCAGGCAGAGGAAAACCTGCCTCAAAATTCCAAACGGAATTTTGAGGCAGATTTTCCTCCTGCAAAAAAACTGTGTGAACTCAGCCTCATAGTCTCCCTGTCGCCTCTGTGTGTTTTTTGTTTTTCTTCAGTTGACTTTATTAACAACATGACAATATCACCCAGAGAGAGGTCCCCATTTTATACAAGTAAATACAGGCACAGTGAAGCAGTTTCTTATCGTTATTCCACCATTAGTCCTTTTCACTTATCCCATGGACGTGTCCTCTATGTTGCCCCAACACATGTATCGTATGTCATGTAACCCTGTTGCTAACTGAATTCTAGGGGTCACATGACGGACACCTATGTTTACTCCTATACAGTTACCCCATGAATGCATTACACTGTGGAGACGGGGGCTACCTCACTGTTATAAAAAAAAAACGTATGTACGCAGAATTTCGAATACAGGTATATCAGGAAACTGAATGATTTCCTATTGTATACAAAAAAAAGTCTCGCTCGAGCGCCCACAAAAAATGTGCCCAGCTAAATAACGGATAGGAAATTGATATACATATATGCACACTATATTCTACATATGATAAACAGCACCACCATGTGGAAGGTACCAGTATATTCCAGGAATGAACCCTTTCCTGCCGCAGCCATTTTTCTTTTTTCATCTCTGCATTTCAAGAGCCATAACTTTTTTTTATTTTGTTGTCGACATAGCCGTATGAGGGCTTGTTTTTGCGGGACGAGTTGTATTTTTTAATGGCGCCAATTAATGTACCATATAATTACTGAAAAATATAAAAAGAAAATATTTGTGGTGTGGAATGGGAAAAAAAACTGCAACTCCGCCATTTTATAGAGTTCACCGTGCGGTAAAAATGCCATTCTGCTAGTCAATATGATTATGGTGATACCACGTTTATATAGTACTTTCTATGTTTTACTACTATTGCAAAATCAAAACAATTCGTTAAAAAAATACATATATTTTGTGTTATCATGTTCAGAGACCCGTAACTTTTATTTTTCAATCGATGGAGCGTTTTTTAGTAGAATTTTGGTGTACATATGACTTTATAATGACTTTTTATTCAATATTTTTGGAGAGGCGAGTTGACCAAAAAAAAAAAAGTTTTGTTACATTTTATTTCTGCCATTCACTGTATGAGGTAAATAACGTTCACTTTTGATGGATCGGATCGTTACGGACGCAGCAATACCGATTATGTTTATTTCTTTATCGTTTACAGCTATTTAGGTTTTTTTTGTTTTTTTTTTACTTTTAGGCTTCCTTCACACATTGCGCGAATTTACAATTCAAAATGCCATAGAATTTTGGCGTGCATGCTGTGCGCAACATTTATCAACTGTTTTAGACACTTTTTCGTCACACTCGGCAAGGGGGTGTGGCTTAACTGGAGATAGGGTGTAATCTTGCAGAAAGGGACATTGCTTTAAATGTGACATTGTGGCAAAAGTTTGGCACAAAAACATGGCGTACACTAAGCCCGCCAAATTTATCATACAGCATGCACCACTTTGATCAATTTGGCGCATTTTCGGACGGCCTGGTCTAAGTTTACACTGCCTAAAATGTAAACACTATTAATAAATCTGGAAGCTTTTTTTTTTCTATAATGGTACATGCATTTTTTATGCCATTTTTTCTAAAGTCTGTTTTATTTACTGGATTTTAACATGCGTTTTTTTTTTAACAGATTGACACAAGTTTTTTGGATCAGATAAAATAAACAATGGAGCTCTATGGGAGGAAAATGCCACTAACTTGCTGAAAAAAATTAGATGGAAACGTGGCATTTTTCCTAAAAACGCTGTGTGTGTAGGCACCCATAATGTTTTTTACACATATATATATATATATATATATATATACTGTGTTTATAATATATTGTTGCTAAACTTAAATTTACATTTTCTTTAGTCCCACTAGAGGATTAAAATATGTGATCATTTGATCAATTGTATAAGAAATATATATACAGTGAAGGAAATAAGTATTTGATCTCTTGCTGATTTTGTAAGTTTGCCCACTGTCAAAGACATGAACAGTCTAGAATTTTTAGGCTAGGTTAATTTTACCAGTGAGAGATAGATTGTATAAAAATAAAAAAAATAAAAAATCACATTGTCAAAATTATATATATTTATTTGCATTGTGCACAGAGAAATAAGTATTTGATCCCCTACCAACCATTAAGAGTTCAGCCTCCTCCAGACCAGTTACACGCTCCAAATCAACTTGGTGCCTGCATTAAAGACAGCTGTCTTACATGGTCACCTGTATAAAAGACTCCTGTCCACAGACTCAATGACTCAGTCTGACTCTAACCTCTACAACATGGGCAAGACCAAAGAGCTTTCTAAGGATGTCAGGGACAAGATCATAGACCTGCACAAGGCTGGAATGGGCTACAAAACCATAAGTAAGACGCTGGGGAGAAGGAGACAACTGTTGGTGCAATAGTAAGAAAATGGAAGACATACAAAATGACTGTCAATCGACATCGATCTGGGGCTCCATGCAAAATCTCACCTCGTGGGGTATCCTTGATCCTGAGGAAGGTGAGAGCTCAGCCGAAAACTACACGGGGGGAACTTGTTAATGATCTCAAGGCAGCTGGGACCACAGTCACCAAGAAAACCATTGGTAACATATTACGCCGTAATGGATTAAAATCCTGCAGTGCCCGCAAGGTCCCCCTGCTCAAGAAGGCACATTTACAGGCCCGTCTGAAGTTTGCAAATGAACATCTGGATGATTCTGAGAGTTATTGGGAGAAGGTGCTGTGGTCAGATGAGACTAAAATTGAGCTCTTTGGCATTAACTCAACTCGCCGTGTTTGGAGGAAGAGAAATGCTGCCTATGACCCAAAGAACACCGTCCCCACTGTCAAGCATGGAGGTGGAAACATTATGTATTGGGGGTGTTTCTCTGCTAAGGGCACAGGACTACTTCACCGCATCAATGGGAGAATGGATGGAGCCATGTACCGTCAAATCCTGAGTGACAACCTCCTTCCCTCCACCAGGACATTAAAAATGGCTCGTGGCTGGGTCTTCCAGCACAACAATGACCCGAAACATACAGCCAAGGCAACAAAGGAGTGGCTCAAAAAGAAGCACATTAAGGTCATGGAGTGGCCTAGCCAGTCTCCAGACCTTAATCCCATCGAAAACTTATGGAGGGAGCTGAAGATCCGAGTTGCCAAGCGACAGCCTCGAAATCTTAATGATTTACAGGTGATCTGCAAAGAGGAGTGGGCCAAAATTCCATCTAACGTGTGCAAACATCATCAACTACAAAAAATGTCTGACTGCTGTGATTGCCAACAAGGGTTTTGCCACCAAGTATTAAGTCTTGTTTGCCAAAGGGATCAAATACTTATTTCTCTGTGCACAATGCAAATAAATATATATAATTTTGACAATGTGATTTTCTGTTTTTTTTTTAAATATAATCTATCTCTCACTGGTAAAATTAACCTAGCCTAAAAATTCTAGACTGTTCATGTCTTTGACAGTGGGCAAACTTACAAGATCAGCAAGGGATCAAATACTTATTTCCTTCACTGTGTATATATATATATATATATATATATATATATATATATATATATATTGCAGTGTATTGTCCTCTGAGCCTTCTCCTAAGTTAATGAGTTGGAAGGAGGAAAAATTGTCAGACTTACAGGTATAGTGCCATGTAGTAGCGGCGGTCGAAACCCCCACCCACATGCGGTGGAAAATGTAATACCCAGCAAGTAAGCACGGTTTTGACTGCATGCCGATGCCACTACCCTAAGGATCTGAGCAACTTTGACAAGGGACAAATTGTCATAGCTAGACTACTGTCAGAGCATCTGCAAGACTCAGGTTCCTTTATGCAGTGGTTACTACGTACCAAAAGTGCTCCATGGAAGGACAACCGGTGACAGGGTCATGGGCGCCCAGGGTTCATTGATGCGCATAGGGAACGCCAGTTTAGATGGTCCACGGAAGAGCTACTTTCAGGTTCCTCCTACATAACCACCACTTCAGAGCAGATAGGATAGCAGTTTGTCATGGACTTCGGTGGGCCCTGGCCCACGCCACTGCCTCTATCGAGACGTCAGAAGGTCTTAAACTGATTGAAATTGTGCACATGTGGAAAACCGACAGAATTCTCTTTGTAATGGTTACAATTATTTCTTGTTCTTCATGGCCACCGAGTCTAGCAGCATGTCTAGAAATGTGAGAGATTTGCTGGGGGACAAGGGAGACTTCTTCCAATTTATCACAAAGCCATCATCTTCAAGACACTGTATAGTTATCTATACAGTGCGGTTCTGAAGGCGCTCCACAGAAGACACTTTCAAGCAATCATCCACATAAGGTATAACACAATTTCCCTGAAACCATATAGACGCTGCCAAAACCACCAAGGTCTTTAGAAAGACTCTCAGGGCTGAAGAAAGCTTGACGAGGAGGGCTGTATATTGAAGATTATTTAACTTTCCATGACAGGGATAAGCAATCTGAAGAAAGCATCTGTGGTCTGGATGATTTGGGATAGGTAAGTAAGCGTCTTTGAGATCTAACTTGATCCAACTTGATCATCACATCTCCTCTTGAAATGAAAGCAGCAGCAGACCTGAAGTACTCCATTTTGAACATTGTCTTGTTTTGCGAAGGCATTTGTTGAGGCCCCTCAGTTTCCACTTGTTCTCGAGTTGGGTACAGGAAACACAAGGGAGTAATATCCCCTTGGAAAAACACGTCCTGATGATAAACCTGTTTGGTAGTGGGAAGGAAAACTGTACAGAATATCCATCCCTTATTATGCTGAGCACCCAAGCAACTGAAGTGGTAGTCTGCCATATTTGCAGGAAATGTTTTAGCCTTGCGACTACTGGTGGAGGTAGTCCCCTGGCATCACAATTCCAACTTTGAGTCTTCTGGCTTCTTGCAGTTTTTCTCATTATCCACTTTTTAGCAAACTCTTGTTTGGTAAAAAGAAGAAAGGGTCTTCTTCCTTTAGGAGGAGATGATCTAGGGATGTGTGCTGCGTGAAACTTCCTTTCTGACTAAATCCCTGAAAATCAGTGACCCGCCTCTTGATTAAGGGATATAAATAACAAGCTCAGAACATCATGGGAGAAGTCACAGAGGCTTTCATCACAGGGATGATCTCTAAAATTAAATTTCTAGGTGTTCCCACTTCAAGGTCATTCTTTGGCTGGCTCAACCAAATTCTAAGAGCCCTAGCCATAGGAGTAGTAGTCATTACTCAAGAAAGCAGAGACAGAGTAGACCTTCATAGAAACTCAATACCTATAAGTGTATGTGAGGACATATCAATATAAAAAAATATATAATAATATTTAAAAATAGAAACATCTGCTCTTCTGTCAATTGGATTCTTCAGGAGAGTCCTCAGTAGGAAACAGTCTGTTTAGAATGCTTTGCCACAGACAAATCAATTTTGGCATGAGAATCCCAGGATTTAGAGTCCCTCTCCCCTCTTATAAACAGTTTTGAACCTTGTGCCAGGATGTTGTCAAGTACGGCCCTCACTTCCTGGTCCGGACACTGTCTCCCGCAGGGCCCGCGCGTGCATGACCTTAAAGGGCCAGTACGCGCACAGTTGCAGAATACTGCAATTAGCCCAGAATGCTTCGGGACTATAAGATGGTCCGGAACTGGAGCGTTGTTGTGTTACCTAAAGTTTGCCATTGCAAATGGTCTCTTAGTGTTTTCCAGTTCCCAGTGTTACCCGTTCCTTTTGCCTGTACCCTGCATCTCGTGCAATTGTGCCTCTGTGCGGTCAAGAGTTGGAGTCGTGTTGTGCCCTCCGCTGCATCTATTGTGTCGCACCCCACTGGGTGTCTGTCTACTGTCGGAGCCTCATCTTAGCCTGAATCTGCCGCTACTGTCTACATTGCCTCAGGTACCCTTTCTCAACTATAGACATTGCATTGTACCTGTTTGGCCAGCTGCTATCCCGCTACGCAGTACAGCCCAGTGGGTTCACTCCCCGCGCTGTGACAGCACGCTCAGGCCATGGAACCCGCTGGTCAATTCAAGGGCCTGTCACCCTCCCAAGCCATGCAGGCGGACCTGCAGGACCTGCAGGACCTGCGAACACGACAGGATCAACTTTTTGTGGCAGTAGACTCCATGGCACTACAGCTAGGGGCGCTAGCTGTTTCCTTCACTGCTCCGGTTCCAGCTTCCCCGACTGATCCTCCTGCTACACCTTGCAGCGGAGACGCAAGCACGTGCAGGGAATTTCTCAACCAGTGTCATATCCACTTCACCCTGCACGCCAGAGCATTTCCCTCAGACGGCGCCAGGATCACTTTCATTATTTCTCTACTTACAGGCAAGGCCCTGGCGTGGGCGAACCCAATCTGGGAACGACAGGGACCCAAGACCCGAGACTTCCAGGGGTTTGTGCGGTTATTCCGCACTGTGTTCGAGTAGCCTGGACGAGTCTCGTCGGCAGCTACTTCTATATTGAACATTCGCCAGGAGGACGCCTCCGTGGGCGAGTACACCATCCAGTTCCGGACACTGGCAGGAGAGCTGTAACAACGGGGCGTTAGTAGCTTCCTTCTGGCATGGTCTGTCATCCAAGATCAAAGCCGAACTAGCTGCTCGTGATCTACCACCTACCTTGGACGACCTAATTTTACTTGCCACCCGGATGGACATGAGGCTCAGAGAAAGATCACAAGAGGTTCGTCAAGAGAGAAGCCTTCCTAGGTTGGTTCCCAACTTCCAGCAACCTCTCTTGTCCTCCTCTGTTACTCCATCCGAGGTTCCGATGCAAGTAGATCGGCTTTAAACTATCTGTCCAGGAAAAACAGCGCAGGCGCACTTCTGGACTCTGTCTGACTGTGTCCTCAGAAGCCAAAAAACTCCAACGCCTAGGATTGGTTGGAGAAGCAACCCTGGGCGACACAGCATTTGAAAGAGAACTTTCCTCCAAGCTGTTCATCCCTTCCAAGCTGTTCATCCCTGTGACTATTGTCGCTGGCGAGAGGCCCCATCTGGTCTCTGCCTATCTGGACTCTGGCTCTGCAGCCAATTTTATACGCAAAGACCTTGTGTTTCTTCTTCACTTGCCTACTACCCTTCTGGAGAAGCCATTGATCATTGCCTCGGTAGATGGACTGCCGCTGCCAGACCCAATATTGTCTGTGAACAAGCCGCTGAAGCTTCAAGTGGGAGCCCTTCATTGTGAGCTCATCTCCCTGTTTGTCCTGCCCAAGGCCGTCAACCCCGTGCTGCTGGGTTTGCCTTGGCTCCGTCTACATGCCCCAGTCCTGGATTGGAATTCCGGAGAGGTTCTCCAGTGGGGTCCAAAGTGCATCAACCAATGTCTGGGTCATATCCATCCGCTTCAGCCTCCTCCGCATCAGTCATTGGCAGGGTTGCCCTCTTGCTACTCTCAGTTCTCAGATGTCTTCGAAAAGAAAGTGTTAAAGATGTTGCCACCACATCGAGCCTATGATTGTCCTATTGACTTGGTTCCTGATTCGTCCCCTCCTCGCGGTAGAGTATACCCTCTCTCCTTACCTGAGACCAAGTCAATGTCTGCCTATATTAAGGAGAATATAGAGAGGGGCTTCATACGCAAATCCTCATCCCCGGCCGAGGCCGGGTTTTTCTTTGTCAAAAAGAAAGACAGATCCCTCCGACCCTTCATTGATTACCGGGTTCTCAACCAGATCACGGTAAAGAACAGATACCCTGTAAAGGATCTGCCAGGCACAGCGGGGTTAACTCCCAGAACTAATCAGTCAGCACCTGAGAATACATCCCTGAGACTGACTCCTGCTTCCACCATTCAGGCTGGCAGGCTTAGGAGTGGGAGAGCCTATCGTAACCTGGCCAGACTCAGCTAGCTCCCGCCCTCGGTCTATTTTAGCCTGCACTTCCTGTCCCTCGGTGCTTGTTATTGCTTTTGTTTCTTTCCTTGTGGTTCCTGGCCCAGCTACAGCTCCTGCTATTTTTGATCCTGCTCCATACCGACCCTGGCTTACCGACTACTCTTCTGCTTTTCGTTTTGTACCTCGCACACTCCTGGCTTGACTCGGCTCGTTCACCACTCTGGTTGCTCACGGTGTTGCCGTGGGCAACGGCCCCTTTTCCTTGCTTGTGTTCCTTGGATGTTTGTCGTGTTTGTCGTGCACTTACTGAGCGCAGGGACCGCCGCCCAGTTGTACCCCGTCGCTAGGGCGGGTCGTTGCAAGTAGGCAGGGACAGAGTGGCGGGTAGATTAGGGCTCACTTGTCCGTCTCCCTACCCCCTGCCGTTACATACCCATTGCCTTTAATCTTGGAACTGTTTAATTGCATACGAGGGTAATTTTTTTTTCCCAAACTAGACCTGCGGGGGGCCTACAATCTAATCCGGATTCGTCAGGGTGACGAGTGGAAGACGGCATCTAATACACGTGATGGGCACTACGGATACCTGGTTATGCCCTTCGGCCTGTGTAACGCCCCCGCGGTTTTTCAAGAATTCGTCAATTACATTTTCTGTGATCTCTTCTATGTCTGTGTTGTGTTGTGGTGTATCTCTATGACATTTTGATTTTTTTTCCCCAAATCCAGTAACTCATCAGAGACATGTTCGCCAAGTTTTGCTTTGATTAAGGGAGAATCACCTATATGCCAAGCTGGAGAAGTGCGTGTTCGAGAGAACGTCTCTACCCTTCCTGGGCTATATCATCTCCGATCAGGGCCTCAAAATGGATCCTGAGAAGGTAAAGGCTGTCTTGGTATGGCCACGCCCTCAAGGCTTAAGGGCCATACAGCGCTTCCTGGGATTCGACAACTTCTACCGGCTGTTCATTCCCAACTTCTCCTCAATGACAGCCCCCATCTCTACCCCCACCAAAAAGGACATGAATGCCAAGGTGTGGACTCCAGAAGCAGAGGCTTAAAGAAGGCCTTCTCGTCAGCCTCAATCCTTCATCATCCTCATGTGTCCCTACAGTTTTCATTGGAGGTGGACGCCTCCTCTGTTGGTGCTGCCACATTTCTGTTCCAGAGAGGTTCCAAGGGCAAGACTGGTATGTGGCTACTACTCTAAGCTTTTTTCTCCTGCAGAGCGCAACTACTCGATTGGGGATCAGGAGTTACTGGCCATCAAGCTGGCTCTGCAGGAGTGGAGACACCTACTAGAAGGCACAGCTCATCCAATCCTGGTCTTCACAGACCACAAGAATCTCACCTATCTCCAGACGGCCCAACGGCTGAACCCTCGTCAGGCCAGGTGGTCGCTGTTCTTCGCTCGGTTCCAGTTTGAGCTCCACTACCGCCCTGCCGACAAGAATGTGAGGGCCGATGCCTCGTCTAGGTCATTTGAGACAAAGGACACTGTGGAGTCCCCACAGAATATCATTGACCCAACCTGCATCATCTCTGTCAACCCTCTGCAAGTTAGAGACATTCTTCCGGGAAGGACCTTTGTACGTCTGGCAGACAGAGGAAGAATCCTCTGCTGGGGACACAGTTCCAAGCTGGCAGGTCACGCAGGTGCCCGTTAGACCCGAGACCTAATTGCCCGTCAGTTCTGGTGGCCCACGCTGCCCAAATACGATTTTGTCTCCTCCTGTACGGTATGCGCAGCAAATAAAGTTGCCCACTCCAGACCAGCTGGTCTGCTCCAGCCACTGCCTGTGCCCGATGCCCCCTGGCGACATATTGCAATGGACTTTGTCACAGACCTGCCTCTCTCTGCTGGATGCAGTGTAGTCTGGGTGGAGGTGGATCGATTTTCCAAGATGGCTCATTTTGTTCCACTGCCTTCTGCTTCCCGACTGGCCGGCCTCTTCATCCAACACATCTTCAGTCTCCACGGCTTGCCTCTGCATATTGTCTCGGATCGAGGGGTCCAGTTCACCTCAAAGTTCTGGAGAGCACTCTGCTGTCTCCTCGATGTAAAGTTGGACTTCTCCTCGGCCTACCATCCCCAGTCCAATGGTCAAGTCAAGAGGGTTAATCAGATTATGGAGAACTATCTGTGGCACTTTATCTCCAGGCAGCATGATGACTGGGTGCAGCTGCTTCCTTTGGCTGAGTTCTCTTATAACAACCATACTAGTGAGTACACCACCTCCAGCCCGTTCTTCATTGTCTACGGCCAACATCCACGAATACCTCTTCCTGTTTCCACTATGTCCCAGGTGCCTGCAGCTGACCCTACCTTCAGGGACTTTCTGCAGATATGGCAGCAGACCCGATCTTCTATTCTGCTGGCGGTTGACCGCATGAAGAAAAAGGCAGACACTATTAGACAAGAACCTCCCCATTTTCTTTCAGGTACCAAGGTCTGGCTGTCTTCCAAGAATATCCAGCTGAAGGTGCCATCTTGCAAGTTTGCCCCCAGGTTCCTCGGACCCTTCGAGATTCTGCTGAAAATAAATCCTGTCCCTTACAAGCTTCGGCTGCCTCCCACCCTCAAGATCCCAAACTCCTTCCATGTCTCCCTGCTCAAGCCTGTGGTCCTGAACCGCTACTCCAGGACTCCTAGTTTCGCAGTGGCTCCTGGCGGCTCGTCAGGGACATTTGAGGTGAGGGAGATCCTGGCCACCAAGAAAGTAGGAGGAAGTACGTTTTATTTGGTGGATTGGAGGGGATTTGGTCCAGAGGAGAGGTCTTGGGAGCCAGAGGAGAACATCAATGCTCCTGCCCTCGTCAAGAAGTTTCTCTCACACTCTGGTCCCAAGAAGAGGGGGCGTAAGAGGGGGATACTGTAACGTTTATGGCCGTGGACCGTAGTCCTGACTTACCCTCTGACGGCCACGGCCATGGACGAGTGAGTTCCCGGCGGCATCTCCCACCTGAGAGACGCCGGCACTCACTTCCTGGTCCGGACACTGTCTCCCGCAGGGCGCGCGGGTGCACGGCGTTAAAGGGCCAGTACGCGCACAGTTGCAGAATACTGCAATTAGCCCAGAATGCTTCGGGACTGTAAAATGGTCCGGAACTGGAGCGTTGTTGTGTTACCTAAAGTTTGTCATTGCAAATGGTCTCCTAGTGTTTTCCAGTTCCCAGTGTTACCCGTTCCTTTTGCCTGTACCCTGTATCTCGTGCATCCGTGCCTCTGTGCCGTCAAGAGTTGGAGTCGTGTTTTGCCCTCCGCTGCATCTATTGTGTCGCACCCCACTGGGTGTCTGTCTACTATCGGAGCCTCATCTTAGCCTGAATCTACCGCTACTGTCTTCATTGCCTCAGGTACCCTTTCTGAACTATAGACATTGCATTGTACCTGTTTGGCCAGCTGCTATCCCAATACGCGGTACGGCCCAGTGGGTCCACACCCCGCACCGTGACACCTTGCACAAACAGAAATTGTCTTATATTTCGGATAAAGTGTCGCAATTCATAAATATGGTATTCTTGCCAAACTCCATAATTTTCAATGCAACTACACCATAAAACTAGCAAAGCATTGATAAATCTGCTCATGCTCTCTTGAATCTGTTAACTTTTTCTTGATAACCTACCAAATGTAGGTTAGCAAGACAGGGGTCAAATAGGAGAGAGTGCAGGATTAAACGATAGTCATAAGAGACACAAAACGGTAGAAGATCTTTAAAGGGAATGTGTTGCTAGCAAAAAATGTATTTTTTTTTTTAGTTAAACAATTAGTGTGTTGGTGATTAAACATTGTTCTAATTTTTTTTATTTTTTTCACGAGTCAGGAAATATTATAAATTAGATTCTAATTTATAATATTTCCCAGCACTGGAAACTAGATGGAACAATTCCCAAAAATGCAGCATTGCATGTGGTAAAGCAACCACATTGCTTTATGCTGCAAAATTGGAAAAAAATCCCTCGCTCTAGTGAGCTCTCAGAATCCCCCCCTCCTTTATCCTGGCTAGTGCCGGGAGAAACGAGGGGATTGAACGGTCTAACCTCCTACACTGTGTGTCGCCATTTTTTTAGCTAACACACAGTGTAGAAGGTTTACATACACTAGTAAACACACACTGAAACACGAACATACATAGAAATCACTTACCTGCTCCTGCCGCCGCCGCTCCCTCCGGTCCGTCCGCTCCGTCTGCTGCGGCTGCTCCAAGTGCACAAGTCCGGAAGCCGCGACTGGAAGTAGTAATCTTACTGTCCGGCCGCGACTTCCGGTCTACAGGAAAATGGCGCCGGATGGCGCTCAGTTCAACTTGGACTGTGTGGGAGCGGCGCATGCGCCGTTCCCACACAGACGGCGTACACCATAGTGGATGGAACGGGCCCCATTCGCATTCACTATGGGACTGTAGCTGCCGTATTCCATGTCTGTATGTGTCGTTAATCGACACATACAGAAATGGAAAAAAAAATGGCAGCCCCCATAGGGAAGAAAAAGTAAAAAAATAAAAAAAAGTAACACACAAACACACAAATAAATACAAAAGTTTTTAATAAAACACTAACATCAAACTGATATAAAACATTTTTTGGGGGTGACACTGTTCCTTTAAAGGAGTCTATTTAAAAAGTTGCTTAATATTTTATTTTAGATGCCTTGCAGTAGTAAAAAAAAATATTAAAAGGGTAATCTTATGATACGCATATAATGTGTATACTCTCCAACAGGGATGTTAAGTAATTCTGAAATTATATTATTTTTGGAATTGTCTGTCATATATTTACTCACCAAGCTTCTATGGCTGTCCTGTCGTTTCTTTTGGTTTCCTATGGATATGTCCATTGGTGGTGCACCTTTAGGGTATGTTCACACGGCGGGGGTCCGTAACGGCTGAAATTACGGGGATGTTTCAGCCTGAAAACATCCCCGTAATTTCAGCCGTACCGGCATGTGCAGGCGCTTGAACGCCGCGTCAATTACGGACGTAATTAGCGCTGCTATTCATTGGAGTCAATGAATAACGGCTCCAATTACGGCCAAAGAAGTGACAGGTCACTTCTTCTACGCGGGCGTCTATTTACGCGCCGTCATTTGACAGCGGCGCGTAAATATACGCCTCGTGTGAACAGACAAACGTCTGCCCATTGCTTTCAATGGGCAGATGTTTGTCAGCGCTATTGAGGCGCTATTTTCAGACGTAATTCGGGGCAAAAACGCCCGAATTACGTCCGTAAATAGGCCGTGTGAACATACCCTTAGGGTATGTTCACACGTAGTCAACAAAAACGTCTGAAAATCCAGAGCTGTTTTCAAGGGAAAACAGAGCCTGCTTTTCAGACGTTTTTTTACCAACTCGCATTTTTCGCGGCGTTTTCACGCCGTTTTCGCGGCGTTTTTTACGTCCGTTTTTGGAGCTGTTTTCATTGGAGTCTATGAGAAAACAGCTCCAAAAACGTCCAAAGAAGTGTCCTGCACTTCTTTTGCCGAGGCTGTATTTTTACGCGTCGTCGTTTGACAGCTGTCAAACGACGATGCGTAAATAACAGGTCGTCTGCACAGTACGTCGGCAAACCCATTCAAATGAATGGGCAGATGTTTGCCGACGTATTTGAGACGTATTTCCAGACGTAAAACGAGGCAAAATACGCCTCGTATACGTCTGAAATTTGGCCGTGTGAACATACCCTTAGGAGGACGTGCATGTGCAGTAATTCCTCCCTGTCCTCTTGTCTCTTTCCTATCTGTCACATGCATTAGCTCCATCCCCCATTTAGCACTTCTCTGACACAGAGAAGACAGTCTGGGCATAAGGCGAGTAAAATAAGAATCAAGGGAGAAGCAGAAGTGAGGGAAGCTGACAGATTTTTAGAATGAGGCCACATATCACGGTTTTGCAGTCATTTTTTAGTAAGGGTATGTTCACACTGCCTATTTTCAGACGTAATTTGGGCGTTTTACACCTCGAATTATGCCTGAAATGACGGCTCCAATACGTCTGCAAACATCTGCCCATTGCATATTCTGTTCAGACGAGGTGTAATTTTACGCGTCGCTGTCAAAAGACGGGGCGTAAAAAGACGGCCGCCTCAAAGAAGTGCATGTAATTTCTTGGGACGTAATTGGAGCCGTTTTTCATTGACTCCATTGAAAAACAGCTCTAATTACGTCCGTAATGGACGCCGCAAAAAACGCGTGCACTTGCAAAAACGTCTGAAATTCAGGAGCTGTTTTCTCCTGAAAAATTTTGTTAAGACGTGTGAACATACCCTAATTGTTATAAAAATGCAGTGTTTTTGGCCATGGTTTTCAAAAAATAGGCACAAAGACCCAATAAAACCGCTATATTCAATAATGTGGAGTGGCTCTTCTTGTGATAAAGTAGGGGAACAAGAGGGAAAAAGCCGGGAGGAAATAGCAGCTTTGTGAGGGGAGGAAAAAAGTAGCCAATCGCCAATAAATAGCCAATACCTAACCTTACAAAGAAAAAACACCTGTCATGAAATAACCCCATGAGGCTCTGTCACCAGATTATAAGTGTCCTGTCTCCTACATAATCTGATCGGCGCTGTAATGTAGATAACAGCAGTGGTTTTTATTTTGAAAAACGATCATTTTTGAGCAAGTTATGGGCAATTTTAGATTTAGTTTCTTAATGCCCAACTGGGCGTGTTTTTACTGGTTCCATGTGCTGTGAGTGATTTCAACGCACCGCACACGGACGAGTATTACGCTCGTCTGAATGAGCCCTTAGAATAGACATCTTGATTTTCATTGGCTCAGCCATGACACTTAGGGTATGTTCACACGGCTTAGCAAAATACGTCTGAAAATACGGAGCTGTTTTCAAGGGAAAACAGCTCCTGATTTTCAGACGTTTTTGTAGCAACTTGCGTTTTTGGCGGCGTATTTTACAGCCGTTTTTGGAGCTGTTTTTCAATGGAGTCAATGAAAAATGGCTCCAAAAACGTCCCAAGAAATGACCTGTACTTCCTTTTACGCAGCGTCTTTTTACGTGCCGTATTTTGAAAACGACGCGTAAAATTACGCCTCGTGGGAACAGAACATCGTAAATCCCATTGCAAGCAGTAGGCAGATGTTTGGAGGCGTAATGGTGCAGTTTTTTCAGACGTAATTCGAGGCGTAAACGGCCCGAATTACGTCTGAAAACACATAGTGTGAACATACCCTAAGGCAGTTGCAGTCTACTACAACTCGCCCACAAGTCTGCTTTGTGGTAGTATAAAAACGGATGGGCCGCACCATCCCACACGAGCTTCTGCTGTGGATAAATAACCTGGACTAAGTACAATTCTAAACCTTCAGACACCGTGAATAAAAGTAAAAATGTCTAATCACACAAACAATCCAAAAACAGATCGGTTGAGTAAATTAGTCCATTTGATTGGTTGAGTCGTTGTACAAACATCCAATGTCCCTCCAAAATATGTCAATCCAGAAATGATAGGAGTTATGTTTCAGTCTCCTAGATGAGAACTCTTTTTTTTCTGGTATAGGCTTGTAAGGTTTTTATAACATTATAATAAACCATTCCCATTGTTCTTACAGATAATCTACACTTCCACAGTGTTTAAGACAATGCTTTATGATGTCTCCTGCCTTCCAGGGTATTTATCTGTCAGCAAAGATCTTTCCAGTCTGCTGTGCTAGATGTCTGGAATTACTTGTTTAGGGGCCGCAGTAAGAAGCAGCTTTTATAATGATAGATGGCAGAGCAGCACAACCATAATACAGAGTGTGACCTTTTTACTATGCACATTATGTTTAAATTGTATGTATAATGTACTTTCTATTAGGAGTTTATTTATTAAAGAACAATATATTAAAATGTTGCCTTTTAGGGCTGCCATTATTATAGATATTCTAATATGAAATGTTAAATACTTTTGTGTCAAAACAGACAAAAGTATAATAGGTATGATACCTTTATTGGCTAACCATAAAAGTTCTATATGCAAGCTTTCAGAGCACAGAGGCCCCTTCTGGCCATTTTTGGCCTTTCTGACAGAGCACGTTTTTCTAATCTAACGTGCAACTTTATGTGTGGATAACATTGTAATGTTTTTACTTATTCAAGCTTTTCTTAGATTATTTTCTTGTGACACATTGTACTTTATGTAAGTGGTACATTTTGGTCGATGCATTCTGTGTATTTATAAAAAGCAACAAATCTGATATATCTCAAATCTTAAATCAAATAGCGTTTTTCAAAATGGTAAATTCTCTGTTTGTAAGACTGATATTTATACCAGGATTACGTATATACTCATTTTTTTTCTTTAAATGTTCTTCTATTTCTTTGAGACGTAAGAAAATGTCCAAATCCTATTTTTTTAGTGACCAGTTCAGTTCTGAAGTCGCTTTGAGAGGCCTATATAAGAGAAACCCCCTATAAATAAGACTATTTTAAAAACTGCACCCCTTAAAGTATTTAAAACAGCATTTAGGACATTTCTTAACCCCTTCAGGCATTTTACAAGTATTAAAGTAAAGTGAAGCGACAATTAAAATATTTACGTTTTTTTTTTGCAGAAATTCAATTTTAATCCATTTTTTCTGTAACACATCAGGTATTAACAGAGAAACGCAACTCAATATTTATTACGCAGATTTTGCAGTTTTTAGAAATATCCCATATGTGGCCCTATTGTGCTACAAGACTCGAACATAGGGCTCAGAATTGAAGGAGCACCTTGGATATTTTGGCGCTTCCTTTTAGGATGTTTTTCAGGCACCACTATAGGTTTACAGAGGCCTTGAGGTGGTAAAACATAAGAAACACCCTCAAAAATACCCAATTTTGGAAACGACACCTCCAAGGGATTTATATAGGAGTGCACTGAGTATTATAAATATAAAACAGCTGTTTTATATTTAAATTGGGTAGTGAAAATGAAAAAATCATATTTTTCCAATAATACAGTATGTAGTTTAAGTTCAAAATTATTTGTTTTCACAAAATCACCCCACAATTTGTTACGCAATTTTTCCTGATTAAGGCAACACCCCATATGTGGTTGCAAACTGCTGTTTGGGTACACGGCAGGGCTCAGAAGGGAAGGAGCACCATTTGGTGTTTGTAGCGCAGATTTTGCTGGAATGATTTTCGGATGCCATGTCGTATTTGCAGAGCAGCTGTGGTACCAGTACAGTGGAAACCTCTGAGAAGTGATCCATTTTGGAAACTACACGCATCAAGTTATTCATCCAGGATTTAGTGAGCATTTTAACAGAAATAATGGGCCGTAATCTTTTGTCCAGACATACAACAGGGCCCAGGAGTAAACGAGCACCATACACATTTGAGGCCTATGTTGGTGATTTACACAGCATTGGCCCACAATTGCAAAGACTGAAGTGAAATAAAAGAAACCCCAAAGAATTGTTCATATTTTGAAATTACACCCCTCAAGCATTTATCAAGGTGTGTCGTGAGCATTTTTAGCCCATGGGTATTTTCCAGAAATGAATGCAAAGCCGATGGAGCAAAGTGAAAATTGCTATTTTTCCACAGATATTCCATCTCAGTGCCCAATATGTGGTGCCCAGCTTGTGCCAATCAAGACACACAGCCCACAAATTATTAAGCGGATTTTCGCCGGTATAACAAAGCCATATACAGTGCTGTGAAAAAGTATTTGCCTTTCCCCTGATTTCTTCTATTTTTTCTAATTTGTCACATTTGAATGTTTCAGATCATTCAAGTAGTTTTAATATAAGATAAAGACAACACGAGTAAAAAGAAAATGCAGCTTTTAAAATGAACATTCTATTTATTGGGGATAATAATTGATTTAAAACCTATATAACCCATGTGAAAAATTAATTGCACCCCTAAGCCTAATAACTGGTTGTGCACCCCTTCGCAGTAACAACTGCAATCAAACGTTTGCGATAACTTCCGTGGAACTATGGCCCACTCTTTTCTGCAGAATTGTTTTAATTTGGCCACATTGGAGGGTTTTCGAGTGTGAACTGTCCGTTTATGGTCTTGCCACAGCATGCAATGGGATTTAAATCAGGACTTTGACTAGGGCATCCAAAACCTTAATTTTGTTTCTTTTGAGCCATTCAGAGGTGGACTTGCTTGTTTGCTTCCTACTGCATAACCCGACATTGCTTGAACTTTAGGTCACGAACTGATAAGCAGACATTCTCCTTTAGGATTTTCTGATAGAGAGCAGAACTAATGGTTCCATCAATTAGGACAAGTCATCCAGGTCCTGCAGAAGCAAAGCAGCCCTAGACCATCACACTACCACCACCATGTCCGATTTACACCAGATGTAATGAGACCCATGTTTTCCAAAAAGTTCCACCTTTGACTAATTTGTCCACGGAATATTATCCCAAAAGTCTTGGGGGTCATCTAGTTGTTTTTTGGCAAATGCGAGACAAGCCTTTGTGTTCCTTTTGGTCAGCAGTGGTTTGCACATTGGACGCTATTTCTGCCCAATGTCTTATTGTGGAATCATATACATTGACCTTAATTGAGGCAAGTAAGGCCTGCAGTTCTTAAACAGACATAACAGTTGTTTTTTTGTGTGCTGCTGAAATATCCGTTGTGTTCAGTAAAATCAAACTGTTCAAAATTAATTTGGTCTGCGATTGTCTTTTTTTAAAGGAGTACTGCTCCACTAACCCCGATGCAACTTTGTGTCTTCATGCATGTGTGCCTGTCTCTTTGTGTGATTGTCTCTTTGTGTTTGTGTGCCTGTCTGTAAGGAAGATAAATTGCATGTTCCCTCCCCTTACATAAAATGTCAATATACACTATATGGACAAAAGTATTGGGACACCTACCACATTACACCTACAGCAGCTTTTATGACAGGAATATAGATTCCCCGGAATCTTTCTGAAATAAACTCACAAAAAATGACAAATATCTCGGCCTGTGGCCCGGCTGAGTGACGGTGCCCACCGGGAATTCAACAATCTTTGAACTATAGATCTAAATTCCTGGTGCCTTTGTGAAGTAACCTCTTAAAATATCATCTCTGTCTCGGCTAAGTCGAACTGCCAAATCCAGACCCGTAATTTTTATGGAATAGCCTCACAAAGAATGACAAATATTGCGGCCTGTGGCTCGGCTGAGTCACAGTGCCAACCTGGACTTGAACAATCTTCAAACTATAGATCCAATACCCCGGAGTCTTTGTGAAATAAACTCACAAGAATATGACAAATGTGGTTCGGCTGAGTCACAGTATCAACACGTACTTCACCAAGCTTTGAACTATAGATCTAAATTTCCGTAGTCTTTGTGAAGTAATCTCTCAAAAGATGTTCTCTGCCTTTGACTCGGCTCAGTCACAGTGCCAAACCCAGACCTGGAGTGGTCATGAAATAGCTTCACAAACAATGACAAATGTCGCTGCCTGTGCCTCGGTTGAGTTACAGTGCCAACAATTTTTGGACCCTGTCAGAGGTGGTCTCCGCCTGTGACACAGTGTCAATTGTATGCCATTGACACTGTAACTCAGTCGAACCACAGGCAAATACAATCATTTCAGAGGTAACTTCACAAAGAGTCCAGGAATTTAGATCTATAGTCTAAAGATTAGTCAAACCCGGGTTGGCACTGTGACTCAGCCGAGACACAGTCAGGGACATTTGTCATTCTTTGTGAGGGTATTTCAAAAGGACTCTGGGTCTGAATTGGCACTGTGACTGAGTAAAGCCACAGGCAGAGATGATCTTTTGAGAGAGTCCAAAGATTTGTGAAGTCTAGGTTGGCACTGTAACTTAGCCGAGCCACAGGCAGCGACATTTGTCATTCTTGTGAGGTTATTTCATAAAGACTTCAAGGAATTAGAGCTCTGCTCCAAAGAATGGTCAATTACGGGTTGGCAATGTGACTCAGCCAAGCCAGTGGCATTTGTCATTCTTGTGAGGTTACTTCACAAATACTCTGGGAATTTAGATCAATAGTCCAAAGATTGGTGAGTGAGCCGAGCCACATGCATATACATTTTTTTCCTTTGAGGTTGACCTACCTCTCTCTAAAAGAAACCCATGCAAATACATTGGGAGTCTGTGAGGTTGGTCTTATTTTCTTTCTCAATGCAATCTTAGGAGTTGCAGACATTCCAAGTCCAGTTCCCTCAATTGTTGGTATATAATCTATAATGTTTGAACCACTAAAAATCAGTAACAGGGTAGGTCATGGCAGCTTTGTTATTATGACTACCATAATAACGCAATAACTCTCAAGTGGGATCCTGCTGGTTTTACCACTTGGATGCCGCGGACATTAGCGACCACGGCATCTAATCAGTTAGAAACAGGAGGTGGCGATTGCGACTAATGGTTGGCATGGCAGCCCGGGGGCCTACTGAAAGCAGCACTTAAAGGGAGTCTGTCACCAGAATGCCCGTATTAAACTAGTAACAGTGTATTGTAGAGGAGACTAACCTGTTTCTAACGTTTATTTTCAAATTCTGCTTGCTGCCTCCTTTGTAGAGAAATCCGTTTTATTAACTTTGTGCTAATAAGAATTTAGGTGCAACGAGGGCGTCACCGTTGCTCCTAAATGCTCTTATGTCGCTCCCCAGTTCAACCCCCCTCCCTCCCTTCTTTTATTGATTGACAGGGGCCAGGCAGAGTAATTGGCGTGTTCATCCCTGGCCACGTACTGTCTGTAACGCACGTGCCCCTGCTGCTTACTCAGCGCATGCGCAGTATGATCTTTCTGCTCTCCGTTCTAATCGGCACTACTGCGCACGCGCCAAGTAAAGAGCAGGGACGCGCGTGCATCCAGAAAAGGCCACACCCCTCTGGATAAACACCACTCCCTGTTTTCCCCATTTTCAGTAAGTGCCGGGAATAGTAAAAAGGCTCAAATTTTTGAACAACTAGGGTGTGCTCCAAAATGTGCTACTTATTTTACACCAGAAAACTGGCGTGAACCGTTTGATATAATTAAACCAAATGTTTCTAGTGAACG
Source organism: Rhinoderma darwinii (assembly GCF_050947455.1). Lineage (NCBI taxonomy): Eukaryota > Metazoa > Chordata > Amphibia > Anura > Rhinodermatidae > Rhinoderma > Rhinoderma darwinii. The sequence continues at coordinate 314,054,310 of NC_134691.1, forward strand.
TATTGGGCCTATCAATACCATCTCACAGAAAAACTATCAAGGTTGCCCATCGCAATCAATCAGAACTTATTTTTTATTTGTTAAATAGCTCCGGAAAAATTAAAGCTGTACTGTGATTGGTCACTACAGATATCAAGCAAAAAAAATGGCTGCAAATATCTTGTAATTTATTATTGTCAGTCTGGAAGAAATAGTTTTATCAAAATATATACTGTACTTAATTGCAAATATAGTAAAATAGACCTATATTGGTGTGTTCCGAAAATAGCGCTCGGCAGCCCCATAGAAATAAATGGAGCGTTGGCCAAGCATGAACAATACAGCTCCATTCCTATAGGGCTCCCAGGAATGGTAAGCCCCTTCTTGTGATCGGTGGGGGTCCCAGCAGTTGGACCCTCACCGATCAGATATTTATCATCTATCCTGTGGATAGGTGATAAATATTGATTATGGGAAAACCCCTTTATACAATACTGAAGTGATGAAATGAAAATTTGTAACCGGTAAATAATGTGACAAAATATACTCAAGTTGTGAGACCCTATTCTATATATTAGACAGTGTTTCTAAAACTGGACCATTAAAAACTACTGGGCCATGAGGATTCAATAAAAGTATGCTTAGAGATCACTATATTCTGATATAACTCAAACCCCAGTGGAGAAAAGAATACTTGCCCACTAGATTTGGCCGAGCTATTTACAGCCTTGAAATATAGTCTCCCGGACATCTGTTTTAGCCACTGGAATTTGTTGCCCTGATTCATCGTTTCCATCGTGATGTAAACTCACACACATCCATTCATAAGTGCAGCTGGAGGAACAAATGCTTGCAGATCATCCGCTAGATATACTGGTTCTGCTCATACACATAATACACTGATATCATAAACTAATAGTAGATATAATTTCTTCAGAATGGAATCATAACATGAATTCCACCACCTTCCCTTTGTACTTCTTTTTATAATGCTCCCCTACGGAGGTACACAGAGTCCCTGTGGTTCTATACTATGGAGCCACACATCATGTGCCGCCATATGGTGTTTCTAAGGGAGCTCTGTAATATGGTGTCCAGGAGAGCATGGTATTTCCATATGAAATTGGAGTCATACAAAGTTGCAGTAGGGCTGCATAGAAGTACATTTAGAGTTTGCACGGAGCTGTAATACACTCATGTGCAGAAGGCCTTCTATACAGGGCATTATTCTCACTCTTGAGAAGTAGTTTCCGTGCTTCCAAGGAAAAAGTTGCCTGCCTGGGAGAAATAAGTATGTCCGGGATATTGCCGCTTCCCTGGGTACAGTGGGAATCTCATTCTCTTTGTTTGTATTTAGGGTATATGTAGAAAAAGCAAAAAGAAAAGTCCCATAAAGAGGCTTTCCCTGTACGCCGAAATCTTCCCGACGTATACCTCTGACGTAAAGCACCAACTTGATGTGAACAGAGTCTTACTGAAATGCATTTATTGACTTGTATTTATGATGTGCAGATAGTTTATATTGATTTACAATCCTGAAATGTTTTTGAATTAATACAAGAAAACGCCTGAAGTTTTTATTGTAAATAGACGCTTTTGTGCATGCGTAAGGGTCTGTTCACATCTACGTTGGTGTTTCCATTGTTCTGCTATTTCAGAGGAGCAACAACAATGAAAATACTGGAAGTGCCAGTTCCGTTGTATGTGGTGCTGTGTGGTGGTGTCTGGTGCTGCACTTGTGGGGGGGGGGGGACGTGGCCCAGAGCCAAGGTGACTTGGCCTGGCAACAGGGGTGCTACAGGGCCTCTGGGTTGCTCCCTCTGCAGGTGCGGTATTGTGGTGCGACAACCAATAGAGTAGGGACCCACTTAAAGGAGGTCGCTGTGAAGTGGCAAGTGGGCTTATACAATTTGATCAAAATGTTAACAAAGAACCTCATGTTCATGTTTATTGATTAATATGGTGGATGTGTGGTCCTAGTTTCTGCTCTTCAATTTGAGTATAAGAATGTAAGCCACTGATGTTGAGGGAGTTCATGGTAAAGTCCCTGGGCATAGTCATGGTAAACAGAACAAAAACATATATTGGTAACAATGCTGGCTGCAATCAGAGACTTGTGCACAATAGAAAAAAAGGTTTATATTGCAGGGTTCTTCTAACAATCGCTTGTTCAAGTCCCGTAGTGGGACTAAAAAATAAATAAAAATGAGTTAAATAAAATGTTACTTATATATGAAAAAAATGTAAGTAAAAAAATAAACTCCATTCCCATTTGTAATGTAAAAAATAATCATAATTGGAGTTGCAAAATTCGTACAAGTCTGAAATACTACAATATAACATTATTTATCCCGCTTAGTGAACGGCATAAAAACCTCAGAATTTCTGTTTTTTGATCACCTAACCTCCCCCAAAAAAATTAGTAAAAAGTGATCAAAAAGTTGTATGCACTTAAAAAAAAACTCTAGCTGGGCCCGCAAAAAATAATCCCTCACACAGGTCCATCGAAGGAGGAAAAGAAAGACAGTTATCAGAATTGTCTCAGAATAAAGTGACACAAAACTTTTTTTTTTTAAACACATGATTTTTATTTATATAAGTGGTAAAACATAAAAAAAACTATATAAATTTTACATCACCGTAATTGTCAACCTGCAGAATGAAGTCAACATGTCATTTTTATTGCAAGGTGAATGCTGTAAAAATGAAAAATTGCTGCAGCAGGAAGGAGTAAAACAAAGAATCGATTAGTGTTGTATATTGCTTACGTCAAAAACATCAGAATACCTTTTTTTTTTCTTCAATCTTCCCAAGGTGTAATTAATTATTTTCTGGTAACATCGCTACCTCCAGTCCTAAACTGGTAAAACACCACAACGGAGCAGGTGTCAATCACATCTGTCACTCACATGGTACATGTTGCATACTTACCAACATTTGAAAACCAAAATGAACCAAATTGCGGGACATTTTAAATCCTGCCCTGTTCTGCCTGGAAATGAGCATAATCTTTGCCCTTTTGTGGTCCGGTTCATGGACTGTCAATATGGTTATATGACTAAGCCCTGATGCTCTCCTGATAGACAGGGTCAATTACTAATGCAGGAAATTCAAAAACCCACATGTAAAAAGAATATACTTGTGCATGGTTGTGGTTGTCATTTTTTCATTATTCCAATGCATCTAAAAAAAACAATAGAGCAACTTTGATATAACATACAAAATGACTGTCAATCGACATCGATCTGGGGCTCCATGCAAAATCTCACCTCGTGGGGTATCCTTGATCCTGAGGAAGGTGAGAGCTCAGCCGAAAACTACACGGGGGGAACTTGTTAATGATCTCAAGGCAGCTGGGACCACAGTCACCAAGAAAACCATTGGTAACACATTACGCCGTAATGGATTAAAATCCTGCAGTGCCCGCAAGGTCTCCCTGCTCAAGAAGGCACATGTACAGGCCCGTCTGAAGTTTGCAAATGAACATCTGGATGACTCTGAGAGTGATTGGGAGAAGGTGCTGGGGTCAGATGAGACTAAAATTGAGCTCTTTGGCATTAACTCAACTCGCCGCGTTTGGAGGAAGAGAAATGCTGCCTATGACCCAAAGAACACCGTCCCCACTGTCAAGCATGGAGGTGGACACTTTATGTTTTGGGGGTGTTTCTCTGCTAAGGGCACAGGACTACTTCACCGCATCAATGGGAGAATGGATGGAGCCATGTACCGTCAAATCCTGAGTGACAACCTCCTTCCCTCCACCAGGACATTAAAAATGGCTCGTGGCTGGGTCTTCCAGCACGACAATGACCCGAAACATACAGCCAAGGCAACAAAGGAGTGGCTCAAAAAGAAGCACATTAAGGTCATGGAGTGGCCTAGCCAGTCTCCAGACCTAAATCCCATCGAAAACTTATGGAGGGAGCTAAAGATCCGAGTTGCCAAGCGACAGCCTCAAAATCTTAATGATTTACAGGTGATCTGCAAAGAGGAGTGGGCCAAAATTCCATCTAACATGTGTGCAAACCTCATCATCAACTACAAAAAAACGTCTGACTGCTGTGCTTGCCAACAAGGGTTTTGCCACCAAGTATTAAGTCTTGTTTGCCAAAGGGATCAAATACTTATTTCTCTGTGCACAATGCAAATAAACATATACAATTGTGACAATGTGATTTTCTGTTTTTTGTTTTTTTTTTAATATAATCTATCTCTCACTGGTAAAATTAACCTAGCCTAAAAATTCTAGACTGTTCATGTCTTTGACAGTGGGAAAACTTACAAAATCAGCAAGGGATCAAATACTTATTTCCTTCACTGTATACTGTCCATCCAGCAACAAAGTTATGCACAGCATTAAAATAGAATATCTCAGCCATTTTTAATTATTTATGCTGCTTACTTTCAGCAAAGGCTGTCACTACTTCAGACATCATTTGATGCTTTGGCCTTAAAATCAAATCAATACTTTTATAAGTGAGTTGGTACTTGCCTAAAATTATGCAGTAGGGACTATGCAACCACCATACCTCATATACAGTATATATATATATATATGTATATATACTGGGTGTTACCATTACCCTTGTCAAATGGGCGTTTCCCTACACAGTCTGAGTTTGCACCAATAAAAATAAAATAAAAAAACTCACCTTACGAGTTCACACGGTGAGCTGATGGGTCCTGTCACTCCTGTGTCTCCTTTGTGTGACCCGACGCAGTGACGTAATCACGTCACCTGTGCTGGAAAGGTAATGTCACTTGCATCCGTGAGCGGCGGGGCAGGGAGCCAATGGCTCTGATGCAGTTTTGCCCCTGGGCCCATTGGAGGATCCTCCGGTCCTTTGGTGGGCTAGTCTACCGCCAAACCTGCCGCCCTGTAAATTGAAACTGCAGCTGCGTAAAGTACCTGGCGGCTGAGTTGGCCCCCCCGTTCGAGCAGTTGTCCCTGGCACTTACACGGTTTACCGGGTGCTGACGCCGGTCCTGGTAATGTGCATGAGCCCTTTGGCTGCATTCAGATGTCATTTACATGAATGTAACTAATTTTCAGGCGCAGAAATTTCTGCAACAATATCCGCCATGTGTGAATGCACCCTAAGGGTCAGTTCATACGGAGGACTCCAACTGGCGCGGAATTATTCCTGCCGTTGGCAGGAAGATTCTTCCTACCATTGACTTCAATGGAAGGTTCGGCCGGAATCCGCCCAAAGAAAAAAATCAGAAATAGAAGCGCTGTCTCTCATTGAAATGAACGGGAGGCGGAATTCTGTGGTGGAGTCCGCGGTGGATTTCACCGCAAAAATTCCGTTGTGTGAGCAGAGCCTTAGTCTTCCAACTCCATTATCAGGCAGCAATGTAACTATACTCGTGAATGTAATGTGGCTGAATATCATGGAGAGCCAGTTGCTCAGGGCTGATTGACAAGATGGCAGCATGTGTGGTCATTCATTAGACATTCAAAGATGAATAACATTCTTTACAAATTTCTAAATATAACAAATAAAAAAAACAAAGTGAACATAGAGCAGCGGTCCCCCACCTACTTTTTTTCAGCTTGAATAACACATTCTAAGATAACAACTGGTGTTGAGCTACATTAGAAATTACAGAAATATGTATGATTACAATCAAATGGATTTTAAGTTTATTAACAATGTTCCACCAATCATGGGCAGGACAAACTCTCTTGGTGCCCAAGTAATACCCCCCCCCCCTAATCTCTAAAGCTAAGCATCATAGATGTTAAATGAACAATTTTTCATTTAAAGGACACCTGACCACCCCTTCCCTATCATTCCCTAGTGTTCTTCTTTATAACACATATTCAACAGAGCTCCCCCTAGTGGTGGCTGCAGGCAGGCAGAATTTAATCATTGTGTTCTATGGTTGTGTGAAGGAGTGCAGGGCATTTAGGGACCTGTAACAGAAAACCAGAGCTCCAGCATCTATAATATACATCATATGCAATTAACTGAACAGAGTTTTGGACCTATTCATAGTAAATGAAACAGTGCTAGTACTATACCGTAATCTAAGGGCACTCTCTCGGTGACACTGTTTATGGGGCAAATAAAAACAGTAAAATATCAGCTCATCCGATACAGGCGCATGCTTTCTCTCCGAAGCTCAGGCAATAGCAAAAGATGAAACAATATTTTTACATTGTTGTAACAAAAATATTCCAATACTGTTATTAGGACGCAGATAATAATCGCACTGAAAACCATCACTTATTGGAGTCCTGATAAAAGCATTGGGATATTTTTGCTACAGCTTGATGGATCGTTTTATCTTTAAAGGGGTTGTCCAGTTTAGAAAACTATTTTTCCAATACAGTAGACCTATTTCTAATTTCAGAGTTAATAGACGGATAGAGTGAGGTCCCCTGTTGAGGATCATCATATTATGGCCGGAGTGTTTCTTGTTTTGGAGGACCTGTCTAGTCCCGCATTACACAGACAACACATTGATTTGAATGGACACAGTGTAATATTTAATTTGCCCTGTGGTGGCGCTGCAGTGAAATTGATCACTTACTGCCAGGTTTCCGAACAGATTCCAACTGATCGCCGGGGGTCCCAGAAGGGGGACACTTTGTGATCAATTTATTGTCAACAGACCCTTTTAACAAGCAGGGATTATCCAAAGTGGAGAACTCCTTTAACTATTTATGGGGGCTCCTTAGCTATGGTTATTTGCCAATTAAAAATACAGTAAACTGACCAACAGGAAAGCAAAAGTATAGGACAATGCTCCTATTGTATTATTAAACACCACCCAGGGTGAGACATTACACAGTGTGGGGGTCAAAACTGTCATTCAAACTCTTCTCTCTGTATATCGCCTTTAGTTTCCTTTCCGCCATGTCTCCATGACCGGAGACATTATACCGGAGACTGATATTAATGTCAATGACTTTTGTTCTCCACTAACATGGCGACTGCCGCACATACATAGCAGGAGATCGCGGGGACATATAACGCAGCATCAGTTTTACCTCTAGCGTGTGCAAGCTCTAATTTCCCTGTCTGTCTAGGTTGGGTGGACAATCTTTGCAGCGCATGCGCAGTAAACACTAGGGCGATCCCTGTGTGGGCGAACATGACATCATCGCCAGTCAACCGCCGGCAGGGGAGGAGGAGCAGGGAAGCGTCACCGCCGGCCTCCGCCATGGCTGCCATATTGGATGGGAAGTGAGCCTCATTCCTCCGCCCACTGAGCTTGGTGGCGCACGGACCGGGGCTGGAGAGTGGCGGCCGCGGCGGATATAGCTTATTCATTGTATTTTGCACGTCACCCGGTCCCCGTCAGACTATTTTTTCTTGCCGCACACACGCCCCGGGCGAGAGGCGGAGGAGAAAGCGGACAAGATGGCCGACCCGGCAGAGTGCAGCATCAAAGTAATGTGCCGCTTCAGGCCTCTTAACAACTCCGAGGTGGTCAGAGGCGACAAGTACGTGGCCAAGTTCCAGGGAGATGAGACCATAGTCATCGCGGTGAGTGTGGCTGGGTGACGCCCTGGCGGTGCCCACTTTCTAACTTCGACCTAAGGGTGGTTGGTGGTGTCACTGGGTTGTGACACTTGAGCCTGGCCCCGGGGTGGTCCTGCCCGGTGAAGGGGCTTAATCTCTGGTTCTGCCACTCCTGACGTGTTGCTGTACATTCTGTCACTTGTAAGCCATGTCACTGTTTTTCTATTGATACCCAGTGTCACTTTAGGTTGTGCCGCTTCTCTAGACTGGTGTTGCGGTGGTCCTGCCTCAGGTTACTCTTGTGCTGCCCCTAGAGGCTGGTGATACCATGGGTGGGTAACGTGCCCACATTGCCAGACTCTCGCCCAAGACTGGCGTCAATGTGAGTTTGATGTCACTTTGAGCCCGAGGTGAATGCAGCTTCGATGTTCTGCCGCTCCTGGGGTATTTTGCCCATTGGTATCTAGTGTTGTTCTGAGACCAGTGTCGCTGTTTTCCGCTGCTCTGCGCAGGTTGAGGTGGTCCGGTGTCTACTGACCTGTGTTTGGGTTCTGCCCATAATGGCGGGTGTCACTGGTGTGGTCACCCAGATGTTTGGGCAGTTCCTAGATTCTAATTCCCAGGCAACATGACCGAGTGTTTTCCAATGTCTATCACCTCTCCAGACTGGCATCAAGCGGGTCCTGCTGCCAAAAGCACATTAAGGGTAACCTGTACAGATAAAAGATGTCTGGTACTTGTAGTACGACACTTAGTAACGAGCCGCAAGCTGCTGAACATCAACGTCTGCAATTAAGTGCAAACATTCTCTATATTATTCTTCTGAATGACAACTCTGCAAGTTTTTCAGTGACACAGGATTGGGGGATGTCACTTCATAACAAAGGAGATGTCATTCAGGAGTTTGGAAAGGCTGGGTGCTGATCTAATGGACAGGAGGGTGATGTGTGTGTATATAATATGCTGCTGCTTGTGTTGTGACTTGTGTCGTAAATTTCCAAATATCATCTTTACCTCCAGTTACTGGATTCACAGAGATACTGCCCAGGTTATGACAAATTCAGCCAGGTCATAAACGTTACCTCTTCTACTAAAGTCTATCTCGCCTGTAGTTCACTCCAATCTGTTGTTCTCTGCTATCAGCCTTTTTCTATCTACGTTTGCAGAACTTCCGGAGACCTCTCCATTAATATGTGAGATATTAGCAGCTGGTCTTCGTACTTACTCTCTTAGGTTCAGTGATCTTCTTTAAGGGTCTTTTCAGTCTTAGTAAGTGACAGCAAATCATATAAAATCAGTCGCTGATTAGTCGAAGACTGACTGCTGCCCCCCTGACCGATTGCTAGAAGGAAGGGGCCGCAGCGCTGTGTGCAGACGTTTTGCCTGCAGAGCGCCGCTCCCATCCAGGTGCTGCAACTCCACCCTATTCACCTGGTGGTCCTAATATGCTGTCACTTGCCAAAACTACATTATCCCTTCAATACCTGGTTTTATTAGCTTCACAGTTAATTAGAAGAATATTTGCAGTGTTACTCTATAGCTTGTCAATAAATGGCGGCATACGGTATGTATACCAGGGAAGAGCCAAATACTGCAGACTTGAAATGGATCTGTCCGCTTAATACGTTGGGCTATGTCAGGGCAGTGTATTACAGCTACAGGTCAGGGCTCCTAGTAGCTAAAACGGCACAAAAAAAGAATATTGTGCCGTTAATAGGAGCACTGAAGAAATACAGCGGACTCCTAGTTCTAAGGCTACTGTATTCATGAGGGCAGCCCCTCAGGCCGGAGATTGACAGGCTGCTGTGTCTACTCCCCTCATGTATACATTAGTTTTTTGCTATTTTGGCTACTAGGAGTGTGGCCTTGTATCTGTAATATGTTGTCCTTATATATGGCAGCATATTGAGCTGTCAGATCCAGCCAGTCGGAGCCGTCCACCAGCCTGCAATATGAACGTCAATAGAAAACCTCTGAAAAGCTGGTGGCTAGTAGTAATTTCTTGGAGCTTTGGCCACTTGGCAGCCCTTGTGTATACATCATCTGTACCCATGTATGACAGGAGGCTGGTACAGGAGCTTGTATATGCTGTTTGTGTCTTATCATTTATGAACCAGTGTAAAAAGCAGAATGTGTATGTCACGTGGTATTGTATGTCCTTATAACTTATTACTCGGCCCCTTAACATTTATGGGCCACATATTCACCCTGTATGATAAACTCGCACAGGAGACTTTTCTCTCCACGCAGCAGATTTGGATAATTTCTTTACCTTCCTCTGTTTTTTTTGTTATAAAGGAGCTTGTCTGCTCTTAGGAAGAACAGATTGTGCTTGATCTGGCAGAGAGCGGGGTGGCCGAGCCCAGATGTTCACTACTTATGGGCTGTTCTTAATGAAAATCTGCAGATTGTGTGATCAGACAATGGTCTGTGAAATGTGTCTAACATAGTGATCTGTTTATAGGAAGCCTGTATACTATATATGTAATCCTTGTATTATATCTAATGTATAAAATATCAAATGCTCACAAGCCTTGTAATCAGACTTGTCTGCTATATATGACACGTTCTCCTTTTGAGAAGCTCGATATATGACTTCATTGTTCTTTGAGGCTGTGAATAGCCACGGTCACCTGTGGGATTTATGATCCCTCCTGTATTGTCACTGTGGAGTTGTGAAAGCCGACGTCTAAGCCATAATACCTGGGTGTGCTCATGTTTGTTAGTCATCTCTCTCATCTTATTGTAGAGTCACTGTTCCAAAACGATGAGATGCTGTGATCTTCTACAGCTCCTTGTCCAGTCTTTTATAAACTATACTGTTTGTTGTTAGTGAATGGAAAGGTTTTCATCTAGAGGCTGCAAACCGTGACGTTCACACGTGTCGGATTTTGGAACAGAGTCTGTGTCTAAATCTGCATCCAATTCGATGACTTTAAGCATTCTATGCAAGTGAATGGGATTTTACCCTCATTCACAGGCTATTGACAATTTGTGAGCCAATTTTTGGGCGCACTGTGGAAATTAAACTGCGGAAATTGGAAGCGTGCTTCTTATTCTGCACTGAGAAGCAAAGTATCGCAATGGAACTAATCCTCGTGTGGATCTGCTGCACATCCATAGCAGAAATCTGAGGGTATGTGCACACGACCTGTTTTCAGATGTAATTCAGGCGTTTTACGCCTCGAATTACGCCTGAAAAGACGGCTCGAATGCGTCGGCAAACATCTGCCCATTGCTTGCAATGGCTCTTACGATGTTCTGTGCAGACGAGCTGTCATTTTACGCGTCGCTGTCAAAAGACGGCGCGTAAAATTACGGCCGCGTCAAAGTGCAGGACACTTCTTGGGACGTAATTGGAGCCATTTTTCATTGACTCCAATGAAGAACTGCTCCAAATTACGTCCGTAAAAGACACCGCGAAAAACGCGAGTACATGCAATAACGTCTGAAATTCAGGAGCTGTTTTCTCCTGAAAACCGCTCCGTAATTTCAGACGTAATTGGAGTTGTCGTGTGAACATACCCTAAGGACCCATGCACACGACCGTATTTTTGTCCACCCGTAAATACTGGCGTAAATACGGGTCCTTGGTCACACGTATTCGACCCGTATTGCACCAGTATTTACGGACCCGTGCCCGTTAATACGGGTCCGGTGTCACCCGTATTCCACCTGTATTTACGGGCACGGTTTCGCTGCAAAATTACACTGCACTAATCGGCAGCCCTTCTCTCTATCAGTGCAGGATAGAGAGAAGGGACAGCCCTTTCCATAATTAAAGTAAAATAAATTCATACTTACCCGGCCGTTGTCTTGGTGACGCGTCCCTCTCGACATCCAGTCCGACCTCCCTGGATGACGCGCAGTCCATGTGACCGCTGCAGCCAGTGATTGGCCTGTGATTGGCTGCAGCGGTCACATGGGCCTTAAAAATACTGTATAATGTGCTGGGAAACTAAAAATTCTTTGAGGCATGGAATTGGTAAAAATCTGCAATTTCGCCATTGTTTTTTGGGTTTTGTTGTCTGTGTTCATTTGCGGTTAAAATGACATGTCAACTTTATTCTGCAGGTCAATAACAAATGTATATAGTTGTTTTTGTATTTGTGGTGTTTTTTGTATGATGCACTACTTTTACAAAAAAAAAAACTTTGTTAAAAAAAAAACATTATGCTCCTCTGGCAGGGCAGGATAGCAGCAGAAAGATGGCAGACCTGGCGGCCTTTGTTAGGCCCCCATGCTACCATCACAACCATCATCATTCTGAAAAAGTGTGGGAGCTGAAGAAAGAGGGGCGTCCCCATCCTAACAGCTTAGATGTCGCGGTCAATAGTGACAGCGACATATAAGAGCTTCAACGGCCAGGGGTCGGCATTATCTCTCTTGTCCCGTGTCACCGAGGGTTTATAAGGGTTGTCCCACCATAACAACTTATCCACAAGATAGATAAGTGTTTTATTGCTGGAGATCACGAGAAGGGGGGGTCTTGAGTCCCCTGTTTGAATAAGGCGGCAGTCATGCATGTGTGCTGCCAATCTAAGGGTATGTTCACACGCTTAACAAAAAACGTCTGAAAAATACGGAGCTGATTTCAAAGAAAACAGCCTCTGATTTTCAGGCGTTTTTGAAGCTGAGAGAGAAATTTGGAGCTTCTTTTCAGACGTTTTTTGAGGCGTTTTTCATAGTGTTCAATGGAAAATCTGCTCCAAAAAACGCCTCAAGAAGTGACATGCTACTTCATTTTACGCTCTGTTTTTTCACAGCGAGACGTAAAATAAAGGCTCGTGGGAACAGAACATCGTAATTCCCATTGAAAGCAATGGGCAGATGTTTGTAGACGTATTAGGGGCGTTTTTTTCAGGCGTAATTCGAGGCGTAAAACGCCTACATTACGTCTGAAAAGAGGTCGTGTGCACATACCCTAATTGTCCCATAGACTATAAGAAGAGTGGCAGCGCACATGCTTGACTGCCGCCCCATTCAAACAGGGGACTCGGGACCCCACGGTCTCGTGATCCCCGGCAACACTTATCACCTATCTTGTGGACAACCCCCTTTAAAGCAAGTTCTTCTCTAAAGCTGACCATAATCATTCATATTAGTTTGCAGACAGGTAGAAACTATCCCTTCCAGAGGGTCATTTGTGTAATGCACATGTCTGGGGCCACATTATGAGCATCTGAGGGGAGGGGGGCCTTACTTTGATTAGAGTACAGAATTGCTTCTTAGGATTTGGTCAGGTATGTGCATGTACCACCTGCTTTATCACCAGTCAGTGGTATTGGCTGCGTTTACCCTGCAGTAACCTCATGTCTGGTCTCAGCGATCACTCCCCTCGATGGGAAGTGTGCAGTGATTTGTCCCATGCTGTGGCTGTATTTAATGACTGCCTGCAGTAAATGTGGCTGGGCCAGCAGCCGAAACCAATATGTACTCTGGATGTACCTCTACTGCAGTGCGGGGAGTTCTAACTAATGTCCTCAAAGGTTTCATATTTAGACCAAACTATATAGAAAGAGTTAAAAAAAATAAAAAAATCTTATCCATAACTCCCATTATCGCTCAAGTTATTTCTTCCGTCACAATAACATTTGAGGTTTATACGTCTAGATTTAAAGAGGCTCTGTCACCAGATTTTGCAACCCCTATCTGCTATTGCAGCAGATAGGCGCTGCAATGTAGATTACAGTAACGTTTTTATTTTAAAAAAACGAGCATTTTTGGCCAAGTTATGGCCATTTTTGTAGTTATGCAAAGGAGGCTTGCAAAAGTCCAAGTGGGTGTGTTTAAAAGTAAAAGTCCAAGTGGGCGTGTATTATGTGCGTACATCGGGGCGTTTTTAATACTTTTACTAGCTGGGCGCTCTGAAGAAAAGTAACATCCTCTTCTCTTCAGAACGCCCAGCTTCTGACAGTGCAGATCTGTGATGTCACTCACAGGTCCTGCATCGTGACGGCCACATCGGCACCAGAGGCTACAGTTGATTCTGCAGCAGCATCAGCGTTTGCAGGTAAGTCGATCTTACCTGCAAACGCTGATGCTGCTGCTGCAGAATCAACTGCAGCCAGCCATTTCTGATAGCGGTTATCTCTCAGCAGAACAAAAATTCAGGCGTGTTGAAATCAATATTTTAGGAGCCATGGATGGGAACCTGTTTTGTGAGATCACAAAAGCTTTTCCCAAAGAGATAATCCAAGGGACAGATCTTAGAAGGCCGGGGGTTCCCATATATCCAGTGTCGTTTCCCTCCATCAGAGGGTAACTGATGCCAGGACTGATCCCATGCTTTCCTATGGGAGACCTGGCATCAGTTGCATTCGTTTTAACGCTGGATATTTACCTTTACTGGACAGAAAAACGTTCCACGCCGAACCAGTGCACAAAGGCTGAGAATAAAAACTAGCTGGATGCAGATGATAGACGTGAACCCAGTCTAAGAAAACTATACTAGTTGCACTGGTGATTGGATCCATGACAGCTCATCCCCGGATTGTACTGAGCCCCATAGTCAATGGACAGCAAAAAAATGGAAATAAAACTCAGACCCTCTGGCTACGAAGTGTCAAAATTTAGCCCTTCTCTAAAAATCTGTCTACCTCTAGTATTCAAGAGGAAAAGCTTGGAAAGCATAAATTTACTCCATAAAAGTAGGTCATCTATACCATAAACCTAAACGTGAGGAAAAAGCAAACCACATTTAATAGATCAGTGAAAGGTCCCCGCCATCCTGCTCTGAAACCGGCGGTCAGTCGCCCTTGTGCCTCCCTAGTCAAGAAAGTTGTGCGGTCAAACTACTACACATTCCACTTTCGGTAATGGAAGTATAAAACATATTCGCAGTTTTCATTAAAAAAAAAAGCCAGCAATTCACATGCCCTCCATTATAACTAGTAGTAATATGTGACCCGTTATACAGGAGCAGGATAAAAATTCAGATAAATAGGCACATGGAGCACGCGGCTGCAAACAAGCCTATCAGGACTGATGGGCTTCCGTCCATGGCAGACCCGGAAGCCATTGTTTGGCTTCCATTTGCCATAGTAACTATCGGCAAACCCCGCGATTTCGCGTGTTCCCGCTTCACACCGGTTCCCGGTGAACACTGTCGCCGACAGTGTGCACCGGGAAAAACCTCAGTAACTGTACGTCCTTGTGCGCTAAGACACTGGCAGCAGCGACGTACCGTTGCGTCCTGGTGCGCCTAGGGGTTAAACTCCATAAAAGAAAAACCATAATGGTGTTTAGGGGGCGAATGATCTTTTATAGAATATCCATCTCTTCTTAGGCCCCATTCACACGAACATGCTTCTGCGGCCACAATTCCCCCGAAAATCTACGGGTGAATTGCGGCCCCATTCATTTCAATGGGCCCATGCACACGACCGTGGTTTCCATGGCCCAAGAGCCTGGACCGCAGAAAGAACAGACATGTCTTATTACAGCCGTGTTTTGCGGTCCAGGCTCAAAGAAAATAATGTGCACGGCCTGCGATTACCACGGCCATGCACATGGTTACGGTCGCGGGTGACACTCTGCGGCCGGCTGACCGACCCGAAAATCACGGCTGTGTACGTGGCTACGGTCGTGTGCATGAGGCCTTACTATTTGATTCCCATTCTTTGATCACAGGTGCCCCATGGAGTTCCTGCAGCGTGATATGGAGCTTTCCAGATCTAACCAGTCAGTCCCTTTAAATCTTTTATCGGTATTACAGGCATTAGTTTTGTTTTCTATTAACTTCTTCCTTTATCCATAAATAGCTTGTCCCACATTTCCGGTCGCTTAGTCTGTTTACTTCATTATTTATTCATTGGCTCCTGCTTTTAGAATTTCTTCATTTTCCTTGGTAGATTATCTCCCCCCCTTCCTGGAAAGTCAAGGTTGCCGGTTTACCCTTTTCATCATGTGGTTTCTGTTAGGCCCCATGCACGTGACCATGCGTTTGCGTGCGCATACTATCCGCAATTGCAGGAAAGTATAGGGCAAATGGTTTCCACGCTCCGTGCATTGTCCGGACCTGAAAAAAATAGGACATGTCATTTTACGGTCCACATTTGCGGTCCAGGCTCGTTATACTCAATGCGCTCTTGTGTGTGCACGGTCCGTGATTTCGGACGGCCTGCAGATGACACTCCTCGAGCTGTCTGTGCCGTAATCAAAGACAGTGTGCATGAGGCCTTTAGGTAAGGGAGTGTCCTGAGATTGTCATCTAAACCCTGACTAAGCAGGTCTGTGTGTGAAATAAATGACACCGGGCTGGACTCTGAGACTGATGTATTTTATGGCACAGTCCTCCAGTCTGCATTCTTCTTCTGTATGGAATTGCTGATGACATGATGTTTTTTGCTGCGATATCCTGAATTATAAGGGCTTGTCCACACACAACAGAATTGGTGCGGAAAATTTCTGAAGCAATTCCGTTGAAAGTCAAAGGCTTGCCGCTGCGGCAAAAACGCACCATTTCCTGCGGGTTTTTTTTGCGGCATAAAATGGTGTGTAAATTGCTGCGTTTTTCCCAATGTTAGGAGATGGAGACATCGCTCATGAAAAACGCAGAAATTGAAAATTTTACACCGCATGTGGCTAAGATTTGTTAATTCTCATCCACTATGCTGCTACTGTATTCTGCTGCTTTAATTCCGGCCGGATAAAATGCGGCATTTCCGTTACGTGTGGACGAGCCCTAAACCGTGTTTTTCTATGCAGGTGGTTGGTTTCTTTCACATCCAGTAATGGCAGTTTCATATATAGTTATTGAATGGGCTCAATACTGGTGACTTTCAACATGTGCACTGGAGTTTTGTGGGTCGGCGCCTGTCTCTTCAACGTGAAGACTCTCGAGACCAATAACAAGTCACTCTAGCAGGTGTCAAGGAATAATCTCATTTATGGAACATTTGTTTAACTGACCTTGCAAGAACGAATGATATTTATCTCTGTATCATATGTATTTAACCCCTTCACTTTATGTGGCAATAACTTTGGAATGCTTTACCTATCCAAGTGATTCCTAGATTGTTTTCTCGTGACATATTGTACTTTGTTAATGAAAAAATTTGTTACTAAATTCAATATTTATTTGTGAAAAACACCAAAATTTAGAGAGAATTTGCAAAAATTTGCGCGCTTCTAAATTTAAATGTATCTGCTTATAAAACAGTTAGGGTATGTGCACACGATGAGAGGCTTTTACGTCTGAAAAGACAGACTGTTTTGAGGAGAAAACAGCTGCCTCGTTTCAGACGTAAAAGCTCCTCCTCGTATTATGCGAGGCGTCTTTGACGCCCGTAATCTTGAGCTGCTCTTCATTGACTTCAATGAAGAACGGCTCAAATTACGTTGCAAAGAAGTGTCCTGCACATAATGTATATAAGTGTCCTGCACTTCTTTGCCGAGGCAGTCATTTTACGCGTCGTCGTTTGACAGTTGTCAAACGACGACGCGTAAATGACAGGTCGTCGGCACAGTACGTCGGCAAACCCATTCAAATGAATGGGCAGATGTTTGCCGACGTATTGTAGCCCTATTTTCAGGCGTAAATCGAGGCATAATACGCCTCGTTTACGCCTGAAAATAGGTCGTGTGAACCCAGCCTTTCTCTTTCACATATCCCATATGTCCACTTTATGTTGGTATAATTTTTTTTAACGTTTTCTTTTTCTAGGACGTTACAAGACTTAGAACTTTAGCAGCAATTTCTCACTATTTCAAAAGGCTATTTTTTTTCAGGGACCAATTCCGTTCTGAAGTGGCTTTGAGGGGCCCATACAATACAAACCCCCATAAATCACTCCATTTTAAAAACTGCACCCCTCAAAGTATTCAAAACAGCATTCAAAAAGTTTCTTAACTCTTTTTAGGCGTTTCACAAGTATTAAAGAAAAGTAGTGGTGCAATTTACAAATGTAAATTTTTTATTTTTTTTTGCAGAAATTCATATTTAACCTTTTAACGACTGACATTTTTTGTCTTTACGTTTACATTTTTCACTCCCCGCCTTCTAAGAGCCGTACCGTTTTTATTTTTCCGTTAATAGAGTGGTGTGAGGGCTTATTGTTTGCGGGAGGAGCTGTAGCTTCTATTGCCACCATTTAAAGTACCATATAATGTACTGGGAAATGGGAAAAAAATTTGTGTTGGGTTTACGGCTTTCACCGTGTGGTTAAAAACTACAACTTAACTTTATTCTGCGCCTCAATACGATTACGGTAATACCAAATTTATATGTTTTTTTATATTTTACTACTTTTACAAAGAAAAATCTATTTGTTAACAATAAAACTTGTTCTGTTTCACCACGTTCTGAGAGACATAACTTTTTTGGTTTTTCCGTTGATTGGTGTGAGGGCTTATTTTTTGCGGGACGAGCTGTAGTTTTTATAGGTAACGTCTTTTGGTACATAAGATTTTTTTTTTTATTTTTTTTAGTGCCAAAAAAACAATGATTTGGGCGTTTTTTTTTTTTGTTTTTTTTTAGGCCGTTCACCATGCGAGTTAAATAATGGTATATTGTAGTAGTTTGGACTGTCAACGTGGCAATACGTATATTTTTTTATTTTTTTTTACACTTTTTAAAATTGTGTTTATTTTTTTATTCCCCCTTGGGGACTTGAACCAGCAAGTGTATTGCAGTATATTGTCACTTTTACAGGCTTCTGCTAAGCCATGCCTCTGCCATGGCTTAGCAGAGGCAGACCGAAGGCAAACCTCGGGGCCTTTATTAGGCACCCGGGCTGCCATGACAGCCATGATCGCGTTGCCGGGGGCCGTTGGGCTGTTGGAGGGGGCCGCCCCTCCTAACGATTTAAATGCGTTGGCCACTATTGACCGCGGCATTTAACGAAACAGCCAGGAACAGCACATTCGCTGTTCCTGGCCGTTGGAGTAGCGTGTCAGCTGTAATACACAGCTGCGGTGTATGGAGCGGGCTCAGCGCGTGAGCCCACACCAAACCTCACCCCCCTGGTCATGACGTGTATTTTCGTCATGGGTCGTTAAAGGGTTAACCCTTTTTTTTATTTGTAACAGAGGGTTTTACCAGATAAAAGCAACTTAATATTTATTCCCCAGATTCTGCAGTTTTTAGAAATATCCCACATGTGGCCGTAGTCTGCTAATGGACAAACTAAGGCCTCAGAAGCAAAGGAGCACCTACTGGATTTTGGAGCCTTCTTTTTATTAGCATATATTTTAGGCACCATGTCAGGTTTAAAGAAGTCTTGTGGGGCCAAAACACTGGAAACACTCCCAAAAAGACACCATTTGGCAAACTACACCCCTAAAGGAATTTATCAAGGGGTATAGTTAGCATTTTGACCCCACAGGTTTCTTGCTGAATTTAGTGGAATAAGGTAGTGAAAATGAATATCTAAATTTTTTTTTCCTAATAAAACATAGACATTTTTACAAGGCATAAAGGACCGAAAACACCCCAACATTTGAAAAGCAATTTCTCCTGATTACGGCAATACCCCATATGTGGGAATAAACTGTTTGGACACATGGCGGGGCTACGAAGGGAAGGAGCACCATTTAGGTTTTGTAGCTCAAGATTTGCTGGAATGGCTTTCATGTGCCAAGTCGCATTTACAAAGCCTGTGTGGGACCAAAATAGTGGAAACCCCCAAAAGTGACCCCATTTGAGAAACTACACCCCTCATGGAATTTATCAAGGGGTATAGTAAGCATTTTGACCCCACAGGTTTTTTGCTGACTTTAGTGGAATTGAAAATCTGTGTGTTTTTTTTTCGTTTTTTTGTAATAAAATGTAGTTTGAGCACAGATATTTCCATTTTCACAATAAAGAAGAAAAAGCACCCCAAAATTTGTAAAGCAACCTCTTCTGAGCACAAGAATACAACCATATGTGGCAATAACCTGCTGTTTGGACCCACGGCAGGGCTTAGAAGAGAAGGAGCACCATTTCACTTTTGGAGCTTAAATTTTGCTGGAATGGTTTGCGGCACCATGTCGCATTTGCAAAGCCCCTATGAGACCAAATCAGTGGAAACCCCCAAAAGTGACTCCATTTTGGAAACTACAACACTGAAGGAATTTACCTAGGGGTATAGGGAGAATTTGAACCCCACAGTTTTTTTGCCGAATTTAGTGGAATTAGGCCATAAATTTGAAAAGCTAAATTTTTTTTCACAATAAATTGTGGACATTTTTACAAGGAATGAAGGGGAAAAAGCACCCCAACATTTGGCAGGTCCTAATAGGCTTCCATACCTGGCTGACCAGGAAGCTGTTGCTAGGCTTCCTAGATGGCATAGAAAGCATTGGTGCTAGCGATGGGGTACAGAGAGCGCCCCCTCCCTCTGTCAACCACTTCAATGCGGCAGACGCCATTGACCGCCACATTGGAGGGGTTAAATGGCGGCTATATATTACAGCTAACATTACTATTTTATTTTTTTGTTTTCGGAGTTGCAATTTTTGTGGCGGAATCGCAGCTGTTCCGCTGCAAATATCGCAACTTTGCGGTTTGTTGCGGGTCTTACCTCCCACTGAATTCAATGGAGATAACCCGCAGCAGAAAAACAGCGATTCCAATGCCTAAATTGACATGCTTTGTATTAAAAATGTATGTTTGTCTTTTTTTTTGCCGGATCTTTTTACGCCACGTGTGACTATTTGTTCAAATCTCTTCCACTCTTCTGCTACTGTAATATGCTGCAGATTTTCTAGTATGGGGACGAGAGATCATTACTCCAATCGCTTGTCCCCATACATTTCTATCATGTCGGCAGCACGTCTCCCTGTTTACACAGGGAGATGTGCTGCCGACGACTGTATAGTTTTAAATGGCAAAACTATTCTAATCAGCCGATGAACGCGCTGGTGTAAAAGGGCCCTTAAACTGGGAGAGTCACTTGTTAAGGATCTGGGTGTACTTGTAGATCATAGACTATAAATAACCGCATGCAATGTCAATCAGCTGCTTCTAAGGCCAGATTCACACGCGTGGGGAAAATCGGGCGTGAAAAACATGACGTTTTTCACGTCCATGGTGCCCCCGTTCGGTTTCTGTTTTCATGGATCCCCATAGATTTGAGTCTATGGAGGGATCTGTGAAAATGGAAGATAATAGGACCGGTTCTATTTTTCCTTCACACAACGGCAGTGTGAACGGCCCCATTGAAAAAACTTGCAAACAAAAGAGAAAAAGACAGCAGCAAAAGCCGCAGGTGTGCTCACCCAATATTACGTCCTGGGATCTGTCTTTCCTCAATGGAGTGCAATCGGAAGGGGGGGGGGGGCTTGCAGGCAGGCAAGAGAATCCATATTTTGGGAAAAGTGAAAAATATATTCCTCAGCACATCCACGTGTTCAATGTAAAAAAGAACAAAGTGTTCTTACTCATAGCAATGCTAGGAGTAAGAACACTTCATTCGAAACGCGTAAGCGGTAACATGCCCTACCGGTGTCCTCTTTGACTTTTAAATTTATGACCAAATAAAGCTCTTTTTTTTTATATTTAACCTATATTTTTCACCCTTTCCAAAATGTAAAAAAACGTGTCCGTGTGACGGCTGTTTTACTGGCTGTCACACGGACGTATTCCACGTTCGTGTGAATAAGGCCAGCAAGATATTGTCGTGTATTAAGAGGCATGGACTCGAGGGACAGGGATATAATATTACCATTTTACGAAGCATTAGTGAGGCCTCATCTAGAATATGCAGTATTGTTCTGGGCTCCAGTTCATAGAAAGGATGCCCTTCAGTTGGAAAAGGTACCAAGAGCCACAAAACTGATAGTGGCCATGGAGAATCTTAGTTGGGAAGAAAGATTAAGGCTACATGCACACGTTTCGTATTTTGCTGCGGAAAATACGCAGCGAAACCGCAAAACTGCACGTAATACGCATACGTCGTGTTTTTTTGTTTTTTTTGTCCCAATCCCCTGAAAATACCAGTGTCCATGTAGATAGTGCCGCAATGTCCCTGTAGATAGTGCCCACGTATAGTGACATAGTCCTGCAATGCCCACATGTAATGACGATGCACACATAGTGCCACTCTCCATTATAGTCCACAGTGCCCATGTAGATCGCACCCCCCCCACCCTTCCTTGTAGATCGCGCCGCTGTAGCTGCCACTAGGAGCTGAATCCCCGGCCAGAGGTTGCCGGGGATTCCGCACCTAGTGGGAGCTACAGCAGTACGATCTGCGTGGGGGTGGGATATGCAAGGGGGAGTGGCTATATACGAGGAGTCTTTGCTTCCCCACAGAACTGCTGTTCCATGGGGAAGCAGACCAGGCAGTGACGAGGCGGTGGGGCGGAGCGGAGTTTCCCCCTGCAGTACAGCGCGACGGCGCCACTACAGAATCGATTCAATGATTCTGTTAAAAAAAAAACAAACAATCGTGAGCGGCCTTAAAGACCTTAATTTGATCACCCAGCCCTACACCTTCCTAAAGATTTCTGCAGACCACGTACATCCCTTCATGACCGCGGTATTGCCTAATGGCAATGGCCTCTTTCAGCAGGATCATGTCCCTGCCACACTGCATTTGTGGGATGTGCTGGAAAAACAAGTCCGATCCGTAGGGGTTCCACTTTGCAACTTAAAGGAGTTGTGCGGTTTCTGCAAATTAATGTTATTTTTTTTGTATAATCAAAAGTTAGACAGTTTTCTATATACTTTCTGTATTCATGTCTCATGGTTTTCAAGATTTCTGCTTGTTGTCATTCAGTAGAAACATTTCTTTGCTTCCAGTGGATAAAATTCTGTCCATGGTCATGTGCTCGGATCGTTAGAAGAAAACGCTCTAATACGTACTGTAACGAGCCGGGCACCTGTGACCATCACATGACCATGGACAGAATTTTATCCACTGGAAGCAAAGAAATGTTTCTACTGAATGACGACAAGCAGAGATCTTGAAAACCATGAGGAATTAATACAGAAAGTATATTGAAAATTTGTGTAACTTTTAAATATTAAAAATATTATAATTACTGAAACTGGACAACTTCTGGCACGTGACGTCTCGGTGCCAGATGCCACAGGACACCTATAGAGCTGTTTTGGCAGCATGAGGAGGACCTACACAATGTTAGGCATGTGGTTTCAATGTAAGGACTTGGGCTCTATGCACTGGATCCGTAGTCGTCCACAACTTAACCGCATATACGGAACGGAATTTTCAAATATGGTCTGTAGTTTATCCGTATATAAATATCCGCAGAAAGAAGAAAGCCACAAATGATGTGCAACGTCTGCAAACCCGGCATCACCTACCAATGCTTCCGTAATTACGGACTGCTACAGGTGCACATCAGTAGCCGTCCGTAATTACGGAAGCGCCCATAGACTTTTATGTGATGTCTGTGCTGTAATTATGGAAAAGAATAGGACATGTTCTATATTTTACGGAACATTTCTACGGAACGGACACACATTTGTTAAAAAAAAAATACGGAAAGTTGTCCGTAGCCCGTAGAAATGAATGGGTCCGTAATTACGGATGAAAAATAAGGTCGTGTGCACGGGGCCCTGAACGGTAAATGCTGGAAAAGCATAGTTATCGTATAGGATTTTATCGGTCCATACTTACTGTTATTGTTTTATAAGCATCTGCCAGAAAATACAGGTACCAACCACTTCTCCAGCCGTTGTAATACTTGCATGTCGCAGCAGCCGGACTTGGGGGCTGACAATCGCTGTCCAGTTTTGTGGTCTATAGGCACCGGTTGTGTGACACCTGTACAGATCCACTACGTTACCTGCTCCGTAATATGTGTAAACCTTGTACATAATTACTTGTATTAGTTTTCATATCACTATTGTACATTGTTTTGGTTGATAATCAGGTGACACGTTGTGAATACGGTTTTAACATACACATTAATGTAGTTAATCGTCTGAATGAAGGACCGCATTGTTACTAACCCTCAGCGAGGCTTCTCCTGGGTGCGGGGAGTCTTCACCCGGAAGGCATACTTTTCTCATCTTGAGCACAAAGGCTGCTCTATATATTGAATTACTTAGAGGGTGAGCAGTTACCATTAGGGCATTATATAATGTTTTTGGGATATTTGAGTTATGTAAGCAGCAAGGACCATAACCCGTACACTTATATTTTTTTTATAGGACCTGCTCAGCTCAACAAATCTGTGTCGGCACTCGGTTTTAAAGTATTGTAAAATGAACGGTAGTTTTGGTTCATCTCAATCTTCTCTACCTTTTGACAGATCTTTTGCAGTAAATGGTCTTGGCAAGTAATCCTTTTACTACCTAGGATTTACTCTTTGAACTCCGCGGCATCTTTTGCTTGAGATTGCAATGTGACTGTTATCTTACGATGTTATGCCAGATTTTCAGAGATTCGGAGCTCGTTTAGACAAACCATTTTCACGTCCGAGTGTAGAACGGGGACAGCACCCGGACTGAACACTGATATGTTCTAGTTAATAGGCCAATTCATATGTTGTTCGGGGTTTTGTTTTTTTCAAAGTCTGTCCGTCTGTTATACGAATCACAGCATGCTCTATCCTTGTCCGTTTGACCTATAGAAGTCAATGGACGGCACGCAGATACCATCCGGGTGTTTTTTTTCACAGATGGTTGCCAGGAGACACTTGAGACGTGAAGTAGAGCCAGAGCAGTGTGGTCCTGAATATGACATGGTCAGAAGCCAAAAATAAGCACGAGAGATCTCGCTATGCTATATGAAATAAAGTGTTTCTGTGGTCATGTGACCATCTTGGGAATGTTTTCAGTGGTTTGGGACAATTAAAAGGGTTTTCCTCCGTATAGGCCATCAATACCTGATCGGTGGGAGTCAAGTCCTGGCACCCTCACCAATGAGCTGTTTTGAAGGGGCTTCGGCACTCGAGCGAGCGCTTCTCCCCCTTCGTTCCTTACTTGCTCATACTGTGAATCGCCGACACACTTGTAGCGGCGGTTCACAGAATTACAGCCTTCTGCCATTCAAGTGATCCCCTGTGGATAGGTCATCAGTATGAAAAACCACCCTGTGCCCATACAACCCCTTTTAAGCTACTGTGATGTATAGAGCTCTTCATTTGGTGCCTGTGAGCCAGGGCTTGCACTTAATAGAATGGAAGTGTTAAGTATTTGTCACCCGCTTGTGTTT
Source organism: Rhinoderma darwinii (assembly GCF_050947455.1). NCBI lineage: Eukaryota > Metazoa > Chordata > Amphibia > Anura > Rhinodermatidae > Rhinoderma > Rhinoderma darwinii. The sequence goes on from NC_134691.1 coordinate 314,078,875, forward strand.
CATATGAGTGAATGTATAATTCTAGTTTACCATTTGTCTATGGTGAAAACGAGGTGGCTATCTGTTTATAATAGTGTTGCCTAAAATAACTTGCCACATAGCGTTAAAGAAAATTTCTCTTTTTAAAACCTAATTGGTTTATTAAATATGGTGTAGCCTTTTATTTCCATCCTTAACGCACCACCACGTGCCAATACGTCATGGTGAGTATGGAGCAGGCTCTCGTGCTGAGCCCGCTCCATACGCTGCACGTGTCCGATGTTACAGTTGACACCCGGGACTATCAGCCAGGAACATTGATCGCACTGTTCATGGCCGTTTAACCCTTTAAATGCTGAGGTGAATCACAACTGCAGCATCTGAGGCGTTAAAAAGAGGGGGGCGGCCTCATCGCGAAGCGATCGCGGGGTGCCGATGGTTGTCATGGCGCCCAGTGGCTTAATGGAGACCCCCAGGTCTGCCTACACTCTGCCTCTGTTAAGCCGTGCCTCTGGCAGGGCTTAACAGAAGCCTGTAAAAATTATACACTGCAGGACATTAGTATTGCAGTGTATTGTACCAGCAATCTAACGGTCGCTAATTCAAGTCCCCTAGGGAGACTAATAAAATCTGTGTAAAATAATAACAAAAAGTTTTAGTAGTGAAAAAAAAATAGTTTTTACAAGTTAAAAAAAAACATTTTCCTATATTTTTTTTCTAAAATAATGTAAAAAATAAACTCGCTGCATCTGAAAAAATTTGGAATATTACAATATACTGTAGCATTATTAAACTCATACGATCCACGCAGTGAAAAGAAAGTTTAAATCGTCAATCGCTGTTTTTGGTCAACTTAGCAGTAAAAAGTGATCAAAAGTTGTATGTACCAATCAAAACCACAGCTCGTGCCGCAAAAAATAGAGCGGTTTGTGGTCTTATCGACTAAAAAAAAAGTTATGGTTTTCAGAATATGGCATAAAAGGAGGAAAACATAAGAAAAACTACATACATTTCTATTGACCTGAGTGAAAGCTGCAAGATTTTAGGATTCTCTTTTTAATATAGATAATGACATAGAAAATTTTAAAAAATCACCAAAAATTCTTAAATATTCTTAACATAAAAACGTAATTTATACCATCGGTCATTTTCTGATGACACATTCCTCTTAACTACTGTACACAGCCAGTTGCTCGCAATACTATGATCACCTTATTGATGCCCTTTTGTGACTTAGGCCTCATTCACACGGCCGTAGCTGTGTGCACGGTCCGTGATTACGGCATGGGCGAGTCGCAGAGTATCATCCACGGACCGTCCGTAATCGCGGACCGTCTAATGACGTCCTAATTTTTGCGCTCCGGGCAATGCACGGACCGTGGAATCCACGGTCGTGTGCATTGGCCCATAGGTTAACATCTGTTGCGGATAGTATACGGCTGCAAATACTCTGTCGTGTGCATGAGGCCTAAGCAAGGGGGACTAAAATAAATAAAAAAATTAAGAGGAAACTCCATAATATCCAATATTTTTTTATTTTTTTTATTTCTCAATGAATTAGAATATCAAAGTTTATTTATTTCAGTAAGTCAATTCAAAAAGTGAAACTCCTAAATTATATAGATCTATTTCTAGCATTTTTTTTCTTTTTAATGTTGATTTATTATGGTAACAGTTAATGATAACCCAAAATTTAGTGTTTCAGAAAATTAGAATATGAAATAAGCAAAATTTAAAAAATGATTTTTAATAGCGAAATGTTGTCCTACTGAAAAATATGTCCAGTATATGCCCTCAATACTTGGTCGGAGCGCTCCTTTTGCATGAATTACTGCATCAATGCAGCGTGGCATGCAGGCGATCAGCCGGTGGCACTGCTGAGGTGTTATCAATGCGGCGTGGTATGGAGGCGATCAGCCTGTGGCACTGCTGAGGTGTTATGGAAGCCCAGGTTGCTTTGATAGCGGCCTTCAGCTCGTCTGCATTGTTGGGTCTGGTGTCTCCTCTTCCTCTTGACAATACCCTATAGATTCTCTATGGGGGTTCAGGTCAGGCGAGTTTGCTGGCCAATCACGCACAGTGATACTGTGGTTATTACACCTGGTATTGGTACTTTTGTCAGTGTGGGCAGGTGCCAAGTTCTGCTGGAAAATGACATCGGCATCTCCATAAAGCTTGTCAGCAGAGGGAAGCATGAAGTGCTCGAAAATGTCCTGGTGGATGGCTGCGTTGACTCTGGACTTGATATAACACAACGCACAATGCAGTCAGGCAGGTAACTGTCCCCTGGCATTCACTAAACCGAGACTCGTCCATCAGACTGCCAGTTAGAGAAGCGTGATTCATCACTCCACAGAACATGTTTCCACTGCTCCAGAGTCCAGTGGCGGCGTGCGTTACACCACTCCATCCGACGCTGGTCGGCCATGGAATCCCATGCCATGAAGCTCCCGGTGCACAGTTTTTGTACGAATGGTAATGCCAGGAGGTTTGGAGCTCTGCAGTTGTCAGCAGAGCGTTGGCGACTTTTATTCACTGCGCATCAGCACTGGGTGACTCCCGCTCTATAGCTTTATGTGGTCTGTCATTTCGTGGCTGAATTGCTGTCGTTCCTAAACGCTCCACTTTACAATAATCCCACTCACAGTTGATCCTAGAATATCGTGGAGGGAAGAGAGTTCACGATCTGACTCATTGCAGTGGTGGCATCCTATTACAGTAACACGCTCGAATTCAGGGATCTCTTTAGAACGTCTCACGCTGGTTGGATCCTGGGAGCCATGAAAGCTGCAGGTATTCATATTCGCATGTTTGAAACTCCGTTGATAAGTCCTGCTTCTAAGGCATCTGCGAGGGGCATTCCCCTATAAACTATACTTAAAGCGTCCATAAGACCTATGTTGAACATTACTGGTGCCCTTCTGAGTTGGAACGGATTTGATTCATGAAGGCATCCACCAGGTGCATGCTGTTCTACCCACTGGCTATCACTTGGTGGCTGCCGCCCTTATAACAAATGTAGTTTGTAGGATTCTATGACCTGTAAACTGGCATTTGTTTGAGGGATAAGGTCAGCCACTTAGCAGCAGTGGCCCTCCCAGTGTTTTCCTGCTAGGTAGCCGTGAAAATGTGCATTTTGTAGGCTGCCCAAAGCACCAGAAACCGACAAATCAGGGCTCCACAACCGTCAGGAAAAAGGGTACTTAGACGGCAAACAATCAAACCTATCAGAATGACTTTCTTATCCGATCTGGTTAAAAATAAAAATAAAAAGGATGTTATACGTTTATTCCCAGTCTTGGTAAGATTACTTTTTTCAGCAGTTGGGATACAGATAGATGCTGTTCTACTTGTTAGTAAAGTTGACTGCAATTTGATTTTCATTTGAGGTCCATTATCGTGAAAAATGTACTCTAGTCCTGCACTATGATGGGACTGGAGTCACGTGGCCGTGGCCAATCCCACTGCTGCGATCTTCGGGAGGCAGGCGCCTAACCCACTAGCTGTTCCGAGGTGGCTGGCCTTATCCCTCAAACAAGTACAGCTTAAATATCATAGATTTCTGCAAACGGCTTCTGTAAGATATTACTCGGGATGCCAGTCCTAGGCCACATGCTGTGATGTCAGGCCAGTCCCAAGAAGCCTTCATTTTCAAATGGTGTCCTCCACATTATAAACGTGGCCCTTCATCTTATAGCGGTTTTATTGTGCGAATTTACTGTAAAGCAAAGAATAAAACCATAAATTAGCAGAAAGCAGCGCTCCTTTCATTGGAACGTTTGTTCTCTGCCGTCTGTAATGCGGCCTCTCATAAGAGCAGATTGTTAGCCGCAGTAGTTTTAAAGGGAGGGTTACATTTTTGTGTTTTATCTTGTGTGTTTTCTACAGGAGACGGATTTTGTGAATTGTAAGACGCATGTCTTGTACGCCATAATACACAACAAGCAATTTTGACTTTTGTGTGCGTTTCCAGAAGGATAGTGCCGCCTACTGTAATCATTGTGCTTGGTTTTTATCCTCCTCTCACTTGGAACAAATTGTTGCTTATTCGATGCATTCCGCGAGTCTTTTAAATGCAGCTATTACCCGTACACAGTTGCCCGGAGTGCACGCTAGAGCTACCTTGGAACATCATTGAGATATGGGATAGCTGTGTTCTGTTAGGCTTCGTTCACATCAGCGTCAGGGCTCCGTTCAGGTGTTCCGTCAGAACGGAACCCTGACTGAAACAAACGGAAACCATAGGTTTCAGTTTGCATCACCATTGATTTCAATGGTGACGGATCCGGTGCAAATGGTTTCGGTTTGTCTCAGTTGTGCAAGTGTTCTGTCGTTTTGACAGAATGAATAGCGCAGTCGACTACGTCAAAACGACGGAACCCTTGCACAACTGAGACAAACTGAAACCGTGGGCATCGGATCAGTCAACATTGACAATCGATGATGATGCACAAATAAACCTATGGTTTTCATTTGTTTGCCAGGGTACTGTTCTGACGGAAAGCTCTGACTGAACGCCATAACGGAACCCTGACGCAGATGTGAACGAAGCCTTAGACACTTGTGCACATGTTTTCTCCCTCTGTTCTAAAGATCAAAGGGAAATTTTTGTGGCACTTTGATCTGAAAATGAGTTGTTGGGTCTACTAGTGGAGCTTTTCATGAGTATTTGTACAAAAAAACAATTTATCCCAGTGATCAGATCCTTTATAGTCCTATAGGTTGTGCAGACCAGTCTAATTTTTTTTTTTTTTTTTTTTACAGTCCAAACCTTATGTCTATGACCGTGTGTTCCAGTCAAACGCAAACCAAGAACAAGTTTACAATGCGTGCGCAAGAGCAATTGTTAAAGGTAAACATGTTCAAACTCCTAGATGGTTAAGAACGCTTCTGTTTTAGGGTACACGTAGTGGAGTTTTGCTGCGCCACAAGACCGCACTTTTTTTTCTTCTGTGGCTTTGCAATTGTTTTTGGCCCTTTGCAATGTGTTTTTTGGCCCTGTAACTTGTACAGGTGAATCACATGGTTTCAAACTACATTGATAACGTGCGTTTCTTGGCTGCACAGCACACGCCCGCTACGTGTACGGGCACCCTAAAGCCAAGTGTGAGTGTATTGTCTACAGCTGCACATAAATGTTAGGCTGGGAACTCCCGACACTGTTCAAATGTGTGTTTTTGATGTGATTTATGGCAAACTGCACCGGTTTGCCATAATTTTATGAAAATCACAGCAAAATGGTTTGCCGCCAAACTTACCTTAGGCCCCATGCACACAATGCTGTCCGTAAATACGGTCCGTACTGCATCTGTATATACAGATCCGTAAAAAAAAGAGGCTGGGTGCAAATGATGTCGTCAACATGAATATAGCAACTCTTCCGTAAATACGGACGGTAGACTGATTAATCTCCGTAGCCGTCTGTATTTATGGAAGCTTCTATAGACTTCTATGGGAGAGTCCTTGCCGTAAGTACTGACAAGAACAGGACCGGTTATATAATTTTTCAGCACGGACACCCATCAGTAAAAATACTGAAAGGTGTCTGTGGCCAATAGAAATGAATGGGTCTGTAATTACTGATGAATAATACTGTCGTGTGCACGGGGCCTAACACTACAAATTCTCATTTTCAACCTTTGTTACATCATGTATGGGAAACCCTTGCACTTGAGCTTTATTAGACACGAATTGAAGTTTGTTTGAGGCTATGTTCACATTACATTTTGGCCATAAAGTTAACTTATGCGCTGAGAAAGTTTCCCACGTATTTGTTAAATATATCCTGGGACGGATGCCTAATAGTGGCATCCGTTACCATAGGCCGTAAAGCGCTTATTAGACCACTTTAAAAATAATAATAGATCGAGCTGATCGCCGCCCTGATTACACAAGGCAATTATTGTCAACGAGCGTTTGGCCCGTGTAAAAAGGCCTTTAGTCCCTGTTAACACTGAGTTTTTTGCAGGCAGAAAATTCTGCCTCAATTTCAGTCTGCAATTTTGAGAGAGATTTTGATCTGCCTGGACGTCGTTTGTCGCGTTTTTCACCCGCGGCCATTGAGCGTCGCGGGCAAAAACGCGACGAGAAACTCTTTCTCTGCCTCGACATTAATGGGAGGTCAGAGATGGAAACGCCAGAAAATGAGGAACGGTTTTTTGCTCGCGGGGGAAAAACGCCTCCGTCTCCCATTGAAATCAATGGGAGGCATTTTCAGCCGTATTTTTGGCACGGTTTCCGCTGCAAAAAACTTGTCAAACTCCGAGTGAATCCCGCCTTAGTCTTCCAGCATACGGAGACTCCAAATCCCAGCATCCTCCTCCTTTTTCTCCATCTCTATTTTCTTTGCCCCTGCCCGGGATGGGGGATCCTCCTCTCGATCTAGTATTTGTCAAACTCTTGACCACAAGAGGCTATCAATCTTACACTGTTCTAGCCCCTTGTGGTCATGTGATCAATGAAGAGCTAACAGACTGGAGGGTGAGGCATCTCGCAGTCACGTGGCGCGGTTTCAATTCATCACAGCACATGAAGAAATTAAAGTGCTTCCTGTAACGTGACTGAAGAAGAATGGGGATTGGCGCATCTTTTATAAAAGGGATTTAGTAATCTTGAATAATTTTATTCCACCAAACAATACTTTAAAGGATATGTCGTGAACTGGAGTCATCAGAGTTCTTGACCTATCCGTTAACCGGATACCATTCTAGTCAATGGGTGAATATATACTATAATACGTCATAAAAGGCAATTTACAAACCGGAGACATATATGTTCAACTTATAATTATGACCTATGCCACATAATAGCATACGTCACCCATAGGATCCCATGTAAAAAAACAAAAAAATATGTATACTGTGCAGTAGTGTGTTTTTGTTTTTTTTGTGATATCTGGCAGGATGGAAAAGTGCAGCAGTAGACCACGCTATTCCATCCTTATAAAAAAAAAAAAATTTTTATTTTTAAATAATATACTGAGTGACGTATAACCGGTAGATGGAGGTCAGACAAAAACAATCACGTGTACCTTGCAGCTCAAACTCTACAGAGATGCATGATGATAAACTGATATTTTATAACATTTGGACGTTTTTGTTTTATTTTTCAGATGTACTTGAAGGATATAATGGTACCATATTTGCTTACGGACAGACATCGTCTGGAAAGACCCACACCATGGAGGTAAATCTATTGCCTATCTATGCCACAAAGATCTTGTGATTTGTGACTGCGTTAAAGAGGCTCTGTCACCAGATTTTGCAGCCCCTATCTGCTATTGCAGCAGATCGGCGCTGCAATGTAGATTACAGTAACGTTTTTATTTTTAAAAAACGAGCATTTTTGGCCAAGTTATGACCAATTTTGTAGTTATGCAAATGAGGCTTGCAAAAGTCCAAGTGGGTGTGTTTAAAAGTCCAAGTGGGCGTGTATTATGTGCGTACATCGGGGCGTTTTTTAATACTTTTACTAGCTGGGCGCTCTGACGAGAAGTATCATCCACTTCTCTTCAGAACGCCCAGCTTCTGGCAGTGCAGATCTGTGACGTCACTCACAGGTCCTGCATCGTGTCGGACACATTGGCACCAGAGGCTTCAGTTGATTCTGCAGCAGCATCGGCGTTAGCAGGTAAGTCGATGTAGCTACTTACCTGCAAACGCCGATTCTGCTGCAGAATCATCTGTAGCCTCTGGTCCCGACGTGTCCCCGCTCGTCTGACACGATGCAGGACCTGTGAGTGACGTCACAGCGTGATCTCTGGAGAACACGGCTGTGTCTGCACTGCCAGAAGCTGGGCGTTCTGAAGAGAAGTGGATGATACTTCTCATCAGAACGCCCAGCTAGTAAAAGTAGTAAACACGCCCCGATGTACGCACCTAATACACGCCCAGTTGGACTTTTACTTTTAAACACACCCACTTGGACTTTTGCAAGCCTCATTTGCATAACTACAAAAATGGTCATAACTTGGCCAAAAATGCTCGTTTTTTAAAAATAAAAACGTTACTGTAATCTACATTGCAGCGCCTATCTGCTGCAATAGCAGATAGGGGTTGCAAAATCTGGTGACAGAGCCTCTTTAATATGGATGTTTGTTTTCTTTTCAGGGGATATTGCATGACCCAGATGGAATGGGAATTATTCCCAGAATAGTGCAAGATATATTTAACTACATCTACTCCATGGATGAGAATCTAGAGTTTCATATAAAGGTAATTTTATTAGTGCGGTATATATGTGTATTCATCCTATTATCTTTATTATGGTTTTTTATTTGACCCCATTCCTTAGTGCAGTGGCAGAAGCACGATTCTCCCAAGTAATAATGTTGCAGGTCTGTAAACAGTCATATTTGTTGCATTCAGCATCTTCTAATAATTTGATAACTTATTTTATTCTCACAGGGTGGAATTGGGGGCAACTTTGATTTCGAGATAGGTGTTCGTACCAGACCTGGGTTCCGCATCGAATAGATATTTATGGCATAACCTGTGGCTATGCCATATATGTCTGAGATGGAAATACCCACTTTTAGAAGGGTATTAAACCCAATTCTATAGAGTGAGCACATACAGTGCACGCTTCCTAGAGATCCTGATTATATGTCAGAAAACGTCTATTTAAATGGCTTGTCTCACCATGAAGACATACCGTATTTTTCGGACACGAAGACGCAGTTTTTAGCAAGAATAAATCTTGCTTAAAAGTACTTGCATCTTAGTCGGCAGTCAAGGGACCCCGCATCGCCGGGCCCCCGGACCACTGCTTACTTAACCCCTTCCTGACCCGTCATGTGCTGGCACCTCATGGGGAGGGGATGATATATGAAGCGGGCTTACGCGCTGAGCCCGCTCCATACGCTGCAGGTGGCATCTTCTGACACGCTGCTCTAACGGCCAGGAACAGCGATGGCGCTATTCCTGGCTGTCTAACTAGTTAAATGCCACAGTCAATAGCGACTGCGGCATTTATAGTGGTTTTTCCATGAAGGACATTTTTTATATATCCACAGAATATGTCAGATAGATGCGGGTCCCACTTCTGGGAACCCCATCTATCTCTAGAACGGGGCCCCCTAAACCCCGTTCTATCTTACCCGGCTCCGCTGTCTTCCGGCCACTTCCAGGTTACATGGTCGAGTTACGGAAACAGCGTAGGAAAATATAAAAATAATAACATTGGTATCGCTGCGTCTGAAACTATTACAATATTGCATTATTTGACTCACACAGTGAACGGCGTAAAAAAAAAAAATTTAAAACCCCAGAATCTTTCTTTTGCTCACCATAGCGCTAAATAGAAATGATACTAATAAAAACGACAAAAAAATATGCCCTCACACCGCTCAACCGTTGAAAGGAAAAAAAAAAAAAGTTATGGCTCTCAGAATGTGGTGAAACTGAACAAAATATTTTTTTTAACCAATAGGTTTTTCGTTGTAAAAAGTAAAATATTAATTTTTTTATTTTCTGTTGTCTAAAACCTGGGTGCGTCTTTTATAGTGCGAAAAATACGGCCCTTTTATCGTGACTGTTCATGAAAATAATCTCAAATACATTTATTTGCTAAAAACACCTGTGTAAGAAGATATTTCTCAGCGTAATGTACATGGCAAACTCTGTCTGTGTTGTCACTGGTCACGTCCACCAAGGGAACATCCCTAAGGTGGACGTGTATATGTAGATTGGGGCACTCCCCTATTTTGCTAATCGTACAGTAGCTTTCATTGATCGATTTCTCTGAGTCTTTCTTGCTGTAATGTGAAGCATTCATAAATGTTTTGGTGCGATTATAGAACCTGTTTTGTTGTTTTTTTATTCTAGGTGTCGTATTTTGAAATCTATTTGGACAAGATAAGAGATTTACTGGATGGTAAGTCATAACGCTTACATAAAAGGGATTGTTGCAGACCTGAGACTTAAAGATCCCAAACCATCTGTCCACAGAAAACAGGAAATCGTCCAACCACACTAGCACATGTGGAGTAGCTGAGCACTTTGTAGTACGTCTCCACAGATTGTAAGTAGATACGTCACCAGGGTACCGAAAAATTCCTATATAAATGAAGCCGGGGACGTATCTACTGTCTGGGGATACGAACTAAAACTGCAGCGTCCTCTGCTAATCCACATGTGTTAGGAAATCTTCCAACCACAGTGTTTTCTCTGGATCGATCGTTTGGGTTCAGGTCTGCGCCGATCACTTTTATTAATCTGTATGCTTTAGAACTTTGGCCTACTTCTGTGGTTGTGCTGCAACCGAGACTTTATAATCAAAAGTGTGCGGCGGTATTCATTTTTTGACAAGTGATAAAATGTAAGAAAAAATATGGTCAAGGGGTTACATTACCTGTTTGATATATGGATGCATTAGGTGACTTGTTCAGGATATAATGCAACAGAGACAGGGTCTCTTAAAATCTTCTAGCACCTCCAGGTAGTTTACACTGGCCAGTTATCACAATTCACTGATTGCCGAGACATTATAACAGTTTGTCAGTGTGGAAATTAAGGCTAAATGACATATAACTAGTCTGGCTTTGATCTTGCGTCTGTCAAAATGTATCGTTATCTTCGCAACATTGACACAAGGCAACGCTGCCTAGCGCACGGCTCTGCCAAGTCTTGGATACAGAAATATTGTGCATTTTGAAACGCATCATAACTATTTATGTAGAGAACTTTATATCCGCTGTTCTGAAACAGTCAAACACTTGTCGTCAAATGCTTAGACGTGCCACGCCAACTTCTGTACACGTGCCCCGCAGCTATACCTGCAACCTCATTTTACAGCTGATGCGTTTCTCATCTATTTCAGTTTCAAAAACGAATCTTTCGGTCCATGAAGACAAAAATAGAGTGCCGTATGTAAAGGTGGGTGCTACATTAGATTTATGCTTTTTTTTATTTTATTTTTTTCCTGGTTTGGTACATTTTCCTAGTCACGTTTGGCTTTTCTCTTTAAAGGGTTGTACTGAACGTTTTGTATGTAGTCCTGAAGAGGTTATGGATACAATAGATGAAGGAAAATCTAACAGACATGTAGCTGTGACAAGTAAGTTTATTATCACACTCTGCGTCATTTGCTCTAGACTTAAAGAAGCACTCCAATTTATTTTTATTGCACCCTCCATTTGTACATTGGTATGTCAGTGGGGTGCTGTGTGCAAAAATACTTACTCTCGTTCTATTGTTATATCTTTTGCTTTGAAATGCACAAAAGACGTTCCTTTGTGTTCTGTATAAAGTCTAGAGAACAAAGTATAATTCGTTTATTTGTACTAGAATTGGATCTTTGGCAGGAGGAAAACAAATTACTCTCCCAATACACTTTCCGCTGTGGTTCTGTTGCAGCTTTTAACGTCTCTGCTGAAAAAGTTACGTTGCTCCCTGTGATATCTTAGACCTCCTTAAAGTGTACTTGTGAGCTCTCCTGACAAGTCTGTTTTTAGTTGTTATAACTTGTATTCCTTATAAAATAAGCATTCTGAAGCATCTTTAATTAGAACTCTGCGCTGTACCGTTCCTCTGTTATTACTTACAAATTTTACGAATAAATTGACATCTGGGTGTTACTAGTTGGGGGTGTGTCCTTAGTCTGACCGTGTCCAATCAGTGCTGACAGTGAGATTCTGTAGGGACAAGCGGAATGGAAACGCATAGTTGTCAATTTATTTCTTACATTTGTAGGAGGAATAGCAGAGGAGTGACACAACGCAGCGTTCTAATAAAATATGCTTCAGAATTGTTGTTTTAAGTGGAATACAAGTATTTACGAAGACAGACCTGTCAGGAGACCTGATCGGTCTTTAGAAGTATTACATTTTTAGCAAACAATATCTTATTTATTGTATAATGAATAGATGATGCAATTTACTAATAAACTATAGATTTCTCCCGTTTAAGTCTACATTCACACGAGCGTGTCCGATTTGCGCGCATACAAAAATGCAGCGTGTTTCCAGCAGTTCATGTCCGTGTGGCATGCATTTTCATGTCTGTGCAAGCACTTTATTTTTTTTAATTTTTTTAAATTTTATTCTTTTTATTTCTCTGCGTTTCTTGCGTGAAACACCGACCGCATACAGATGTCGTCCGTGTGCTGGCAGTGTTTTTCACGCACCCATACACTTCAATGGGCAACAACGTCTGCAAAAATGCAGCAACATAGGATATGCAGTGAGTTTCATGCAACGGACACTCGCTGTGTGAAAACTTATGCATGTTTGAATATGTTTGCAATGCATGGGTCCGTGTGCCGTGTTATTTCAACGGACAGCATATGGACGAGGAACACGCTCGTCTGAATGAGCCCTAAGCTTCCTCCTTCTAGTCTTTGGATGGGATGCCTCATTGTTCACTTCCAGAGGAAGAAAATCTTTCCCAGCCATGTGATGATCACTAAGGCTTTTTGGCTAATTACTTAAAAGATCTGATAACTGTACTGTAATGTGCTGAGCTCCTGTGTCATCATTCTATAACCAGACTACAAGCCGGGATCTTGAAAACAGTGAGGACCTTTTTCTCATATGCTTTGTCTAACTTTCCTTCAACTTTTTGTTGTATGGAGACGGAAAACGCCTCTAACTTGTTCATAGACTTGTGTTCTGCTTTGCTGCCCAATCTGATTGTATTACTTTTGCATTACAGACATGAATGAACACAGTTCTAGAAGTCACAGCATTTTTTTAATAAATGTCAAGCAAGAAAATACACAAACGGAGCAAAAGCTTAGTGGTAAACTTTACCTGGTGGATTTGGCAGGTAGTGAAAAGGTGAGCAAAGTTATGTTAATTTCTGTGAGTTTTTTGTTTTTGGCTGTCCAGGTTCAATCTTTAAGTCACTATATGATAAAATGCCATCCGATACAGCCCACACTGTAGTATAAGGCTTAAAGGGGTTGTATGGGTTTAGAAAAACCTGTCTGTTTTCTACCAGAAACCGCGCCACACCTGTTCACAGGTTGTGTGTGGTATTGCTGCTCTGCTCCATTCACTTTAATAGAGCTCAGCTGTAATACCAGACAACCCATAAACAGGTATGGTTCGGTTTCTGGAAGAAAGCAGACAGGCTTTTATAATTCTGTACAAGCCCTTTAAAAGGGTTTTCTGGGATATCAATATTGATGGCCTATCCTTAGGATTCGCCTTCAGTATTAGATCGGCGGCGGTCCAATTCTCTACAACTGTGCTGATCAGCTGTTTGAAGGGACTGCGGTGCTCGGCCAAGCGCTGCAGCCTCTTCATTGTTTACACTGCTCTGTACACCTGTACGCCATACATTTTAGTAGCGGCAATACTTTAGTATTTCAGCATTGTCCCATTTACTAGCGGGATAAAGCTGCAGTACTGAGCAGCCACAACTAAAACCGCTTTAAGGCTACATGGAGAATTTTTGTAATGCTACTCTAATGCGGATTGCAGCAATCACTCTGTAGTTGGAAATTGGAAATTCACACTAAAGTTCTTCCATGATTCCTCAGCCGTCCGCTAAACCTTTCTGCGTAGCAGGTGCCTTATGACTTGATTTGAGTTGTCCTACCAGTTGCAGGGCAAGTGGATATCTGAATCGTGGGCAAACAGCCAATATTGCTCTCTCTGTACGGCACTTTGCTTGTGTAAAAATAAATTAAGGGGCCTCTTCATTCGGCTGATCGTCGATGGTCCTTAAGTCAGACCTCTACTGATCAGTTATTGGTGACCCTTCCTAATGATAGGCTATCATTTTTTAAGAGTGACCATCACATTCATTATTGCCGATATGCTTTATTTAGTATTTGGTGTGATGCATGATGTTGTATACATGCTATTCTCTTGGTGTGACTGCCTCAATGTCATGCTTAAAACCAGTTCTTGTGGATAAGGTAACACTGATGTTGCTCAGCTTTACACCTTTTGAGGTTTTATTCTGTGTGGTGATTCATGAAGACTCCTAAAAGGTGTAATTCACTTCTCAGATTACTTGTCTAGGCAGTTGAATAACTGAGATACCTTACACCTTAATGCTTTTGTAACCCTATCCAGCACCTTCACAGCTATTAAATACATAAGCGTTTTGTGCCGAAAGGAAACCGATCAGATGCACAGGCCCCTCCACATTAGGGCTTTTTAGTGATCCCTAATATTGAAATAAAAGGCACTTTTGCATTTACTAAACAGTCCCCAAAGCTTTTCTTTTTTTTTTACCAGAATTAGTGGCTATTAATTTAATGTGACAATTCTCTTCCCTGACATTGGCTGTGGGGCAGTACTATACACGTTAGATTATCGGCCAATCCCACCAAACTTGGCAAGTGCGGCCGACTTTACTCTAATGTGTATGGCCAGCTTTAGTTTCTGATCCTCAAATGTTTACTTACGAATGTACATTTGACAGTGCTATACGTGCTTCATTTATATTTGCTTTAAAAGTAATGCAGATGAGTTTGTGAGCTGCTTCTACATGTGAAGTTACCATCGCTGACAAACTTTTGTGTTTCTTTTTTTTTTCCCTTCTGTTTCTAGGTTAGCAAAACTGGAGCTGAAGGTTCAGTGTTGGATGAAGCTAAAAACATTAATAAATCCTTGTCATCTCTTGGCAATGTCATCTCAGCCCTAGCAGAAGGCAATGTAAGCTTTGCAGTGCGGTATTCCTAGCATTATGTCCTTGGTCTCAGTCACATGCGACCGATATCCATTTTTTTTTTTAATACGGTTTGTTTATATGTGGCAGTGTTAAAGGGGTTGTCCCATAAATACACCTATAAGGGTATTTGGACGTGAAAGAGGGGACTTTCCTCCATGAGCCAGAACGATGAGCCCCTGTGTAGGAGTGGCTTCTTTTCTGCCAGATCTGGCCTGTCCATACGTTGCTTGCTCGGCCACTGAAATTAAGCGCCTGTCAATGTGATGCTGCGTGACAAGACCTCCAGAGCGGAAGACGCTCTTTGTAGCCACTCTCTATGTAACTTCACTTTACCCCCCCCCCTTATCTAGTACCTCCCTAATAGTTAAAAAAAAAAAAAAAGTTTTTTCTAAGCCAGACAAACCCTTAAATGTTTACTGTAATACTTTTTGATCTGATATTTACCAGTTTTAAGTGAACGGTGTATGAATTACAGTAGTTATATTCCTGCATAAAGGAAAATGCTAGAGTATGATTTAACTACGCCAGCTTATCTTTGTTTTGGGTGATAAGAGATGTTCACTCATATTCGGGTATTTATAGCCATATTTTCTATTATGTTGCTTTTCATGGTTCAACTTGTAATAGACTTTTTTTTTTTTTTTTTTTATCTTTTTCATACAGGTCTATATTCCATATCGTGATAGTAAAATGACCAGAATCCTCCAAGATTCCCTGGGAGGAAATTGCAGAACCACTATTGTCATTTGCTGTTCACCATCATCTTATAATGAATCGGAAACAAAGTCTACACTTCTGTTTGGGCAAAGGTTTGTAATGGAAGTCCCTGATCAAAAAATAGATGCATATCGAAGTAATACATGGTCCTCCAGAGTGAGATCCGCTGCACGATAACGGCCCCTACTATTATATCCATATGCTCTAATAAGAGACAACCTTTTTTCATTCCAATCTACATCGCTGCCACTTCTTTTCCATCATTATTCTCCTTGTGTAGTGGAAATATAAAGTCTCCTATTCTGATGCAATATAGTAGTAAGGGTTCAATCGTATACGGAGGAACAGGATGCAGGGTAGCTAATAAGACACACTGGCTAAAGTGGTATGATCCTTGTATTGTTCAGAAGCGTGGTAACATGAAACAAACATATTCTTTATCCTCACATCGTCCACACTTGTGAATATGCCATATATGTCTGATAGATGCGGGTCCCAGCTCTGGTACCCACACCTATCTCTCGAGCAGCTGCTTCACCAGACTGGGTCGGGGGGGCCCCCATTTTAGGGAATGGTGTGGGTCCCAGAGCTGAGAACGGCATCTATCAGACACTTATGCCATATAATGTGGACATGCCATAAATGTCTAAGATGGAAATATCCCCTTTTGACATTTTTATTTCTGCTTTTGTTAGAGCGAAGACCATCAAGAATACAGTTTGTGTTAATGTGGAGCTCACTGCTGAGCAGTGGAAGAAGAAATATGAGAAAGAAAAAGAGAAAACAAAGTTTTTGCGGAATACAGTGCAGTGGCTTGAGAATGAGCTCGCTCGCTGGCGTAAAGGTGTGTCAATGTTTGTCAGGTTCACATTGTAGGTCTTGCTATAGAGATCAGAAATAGTTACCTGCTTTAGCTATATATTTTAGTCGCCTATGGATTCTGTCGCTTGAGGTGCTACGTTAGCGTTAAGGGGCTATAAATGGAGCACCTAGCTAGTCTAAGACGCACATGACTTGGAGCAGATTGAAATCTTATTTGCCAAATTAAATCATATTCTCAGATTAGGATAGTCGGTCAATTACAGGGGTATCTCAGCAGGTATTAACGTGTTCTGTGCCTTGCAGGTGAAACTGTACCAGTTGATGAGCAGTTTGATAAAGAAAAGGCTAACATGGATGCATTTGTAGTGGATACAGTAGTAGCCAACGACAAGCCCGCTGTCACCCTTGCTGCTAATTTTACGGATGCTGAAAGGAGGAAATGCGAAGATGAGGTTACTAAACTATACAAACAGCTGGATGACAAGGTAAAATGTTCTGTGTTTTTGAGATCTTCAGAATCTAGTACTAGTAAATTGGTTAATAGCCTCCTACCTTTCTTGACTTAAGCGGTCAGTGTGTATAGGGAATACAGTCTACTATATACAGTCAGGCTTTGTTCACATTGGCGATTTTTCACGTTCGGGTGGGGTTTCATTGCTATTTTAACAAAAATCTGCAGCGCTATTCTTGCCACCAAAAATCCTGGAACCTAAACCGAAAACAGACCATCTATTATACTGCCAATACAGTAGCCCAGATAAGAAATTGGAAGACGGAGTAGATAAAAGTTTTTTCGATCTTTAAGTGAGAAATCATGCCCCAGTTAAACCATTTGCACACAACTTTTAATGTACGGTCTGTAGCAGAAATGTCTCTAAGTTCCTGGTGTTTATCGCCTGCTTATGTGATGTCTTGTACACTGAACACATGGTTTTCTCCCTCCCTATCTCTATAAGGATTGTGTCTCACATGCTGGGAAGCAGGTAGTGCAGAGCTGTGTCTCAATAGCAGTGAGACAGTGAGTAATTCCAGCACTACCTTACACCTTGTCACAAATAAAGTGGCATGTTAGCAGCTGTAAATATGGGCAATGTCTGAGAGGGCAGAGGAATCATGGGAGCTGTAGTTCTTTATATGTATTCCCACCCGCCCACAGCATGCCCTGACCGCCTCAAAACAGAGGTGCTGGAAAAGAGGATGAATAAAATTAACGCTTTCTTCGCTTTAGTAGCATTACCTGGTGAGCACACTAATACATAGAAGTACTTTTCTGTGTTTTTTTTTTTTTTTTTTTTTTTTTCTATGCTCAGAAAACCTATTTTAATGTATTTAGGAAAAAAGTGTGGGACTCGTACTAACTTTGATTTTTCTGATTCTTTGGTTATGTGCCTTGTATTGCATGTCACGTATGGTCTTATCCTATTTTATAAATTGTTATATGCATTGAAGGGGGGTCCTTATTTGTACTTCACATTCAATTCGGCAGGTCTGTTTGGGGTCTGTTCACACTTTACGGTGTATCTTATTTTGGATCGCTGTTACTACTATTGTATACAACGTTTTCAATTTGTCTGTCCTTTTGGTGGGAATACAATTTTGCTATTTTTGACACATTTTGGGTTTGCATTCACTCTTTTGCCTTCCTTTCTGTGGTAGTTACAACTACCATGAGGCAGTGGCACTTTAGATAATGGTATCTTTTAAAGATGCCTATGGTTTGCTGGAGTACTTCTACATCTTTTTGAACAGCCCCAGAACTAGAGTTTGGGGGTGCTGTAAGTCACATGCTCCGTCTGCTGAAGAGGATGTGCGACTTTGCCTTTATAAGCGCTGCCCGCATGTACTGATGAAGTGGCACTGGTGTTTTTAAATTCCATTTGGCTTTTTCAATTCGATCTTCTATTCCAAGGCCCTATGATTAAACTTTGCCTATTTACGATTTTGCACTTCAACTTGATGGCGAGCCAGTCTGATTTCTATTTGGAGGTTGTTCAACTCACTTGGAAATGATTACTGCATTATTAATATTGTAAGCACATAGAAGAAATTCCACAATACTCGAAGCACAATGGCGGTTTTATTTTCAAGTTACGTTCTCGCTAGATAAGTGACCCATTTTTTTTTATTGTGTTTTATTAGGATGAAGAGATTAATCAGCAGAGTCAGCTGGTAGAGAAGCTAAAACAACAAATGTTGGATCAAGAAGAGGTATGTTATACAAAAACATTCAGATGTCTCCCTAACAATGGACTTTTTTTTTTTTTTTTTGAATGAAATGTGTTTGTTTTTTTTTGTCTTGTAAGGCCTCATGCCCACTCGCCTCAATGGGCCCATGCACACTTCCGTTATTTTGACAGATCCGTTCCGTCAAAAGTAGAGCATGTCCTACTTTGGTCAGTGATTCCGTGATCGTGGGGCCCATAGAAGTCAATGGGTTCGTCAAAAAAACGGACGTCACACGGAAGGCTTCCATGCGCCGTCCGTTTTTGACGGATCCGTTGCCCTAACAGCAGGGCGTGCCAAAGTTCACAGACTAGGACATGTGACAAGTTCAAATAAAGTTCAATACCTTCCATTTTTTTAACGGAAGCACAACGTCTGTTTGAAATGGAAACACGGAACGGACACGGAGTACACACAGATACCATAACGGACACACGGATCCGTGAGAAAAGGCCGTGAAATGTTTCAGATTCAATTTGTGAGTGATGGTTGTGACATTCACAATAATAGAAATTCAGTTAAGTCAGTTGTTTTAGTAAGCAGTCGTCATAATCTGGAGTCAAAGGGCTAGTCAGTGACTTTTTTTCGCAGTATCTGTTCCCTGACTTTAGTAACCCTGTCAGTTGTGTGCAGGGCTTTTTTTTGTCATCTTGGTGGTATTTCTTGCCAAGAAACTAAATTATCACTGGAACAGCCAATCTGTTTCACTTGTCATAGTAATCGGGAGATTCGTTCTTTATTGATTGCAAATTTAAAATAAAATAATTAAATGTAAATCACAATGTAGAGATTTTCTTTCAAACATTAAACATTTTTTTTCTTCTGTTGATGTGTCCAAAAGTCTGATCAGATCCATTATGATTTAGTTTTTACACAAAGCCTTAGTCACTCAAACTCTTTCTACGGAGGAATATGGCATTGCCCTAAGGGTCATTGTAAGGACCCATATTGCAATCTTTGTGGGGCCTCTGAGGCAATAGCCCATGAAATCCATATCTAGTGCCTGCATGTAAAATCAAAGTTACATTATTGGCCGATAGCGGGCTTAAGTGGCAGCTGTATTCGATGTTCACGTGAAGGATCTCATATACAGCATTGAACAGAAAGTGGATAAATTAAAAAGAATTCTTAGATACTTATATAGAGTTCATCGAAAATATATGCCATATATACATTGGAGTGTTGTTTTTTTTATTTTTTCCAGGGGTAAATGGGTTGTTCATTATCCAGAACAGAGAGCTTCTACAAATAGGAGCTCTCACTCAGGGGGAACGTGTGTGCATTACATATACAGCTTATTTTAGTGGGCTCCATGTAATGCTTCATATCCCTTGTGCCTGTTATTCTAACTGCCCTTAGGCTGGCCATACACTTTAGATCGCTATTGGCCGAACGGTCAGTTATTCCTAACAACTCCCCCCCCAACCCCCCCGCCCCCCCCCCCGGACGCGTGCACTCAGCAGAGTGTGAATGGTTTTTATTGTAGGGAGAAGGGAGAGAGCCGCTGCCAGACTTCTGTTATCGGCTTATCTCCTTAGGAATCAAAGGATCAGTCATGTTGAAATTCAACAGCCTGATCAGCCTGGGGAAATGTGGGGGGCGCCGCCTTATGCCTCTTGCACGCGACCTTTGTGCCATTCGGACAGTTTTTGACGGCATCCGAGTTGCACCCTATAGTCTTCATAGGGTGAGTCGGGTCTGTGAAAAAATTATCCGAGGCTCCGATTCGAGTAAATATAGGACATGTTCTATCTTTCCTCGGATCACTGACGGGACACAGCCGGCGCACACGGTCGTGTGCATGAGGCGTTAGACATTAGATGGTCGACCGGTCCTGCTGAGATCGGTGGGTTCAGCCAACATTAATCTAATGTATATGGCCACTTTTAGGCATTTTATAGAGGTCTGTATCTTGAGTGCTGCCTTCTCATGACTGTAGCAGTTCAAGAACATAAGTCTGTAAACTCTATTTGCGGAGCTTGCAGAGCAGACAGAAGGCAAAGTGGATAGGGACAACTAGATGCTTAGTACTGAGGAGCTGCTACGCACACGGGATCTCGAATGGCACGCAGTAACTTCTTAATGGAGTAGTACCTCAAGCTCTTTTGAACTTTTATCCTAGTTCTGTTTTTAACCAGTCCAGCTTGTATATTATTTGTCTGCAATGGGATAGTTATTGAAGATCTTCTCATTGTCAAGTTGCTCTAATGATTTTTGCAAAACTTTCAGCTGTTGGCTTCCACCAGACGGGACCAGGATAATATGCAAGCGGAGTTAAATCGTCTGCAGGCTGAAAATGACGCCTCCAAAGAGGAAGTGAAAGAAGTGCTACAAGCCTTGGAAGAACTGGCTGTCAATTACGATCAAAAATCACAGGAAGTAGAGGACAAGGCTAAGGAGTACGAGATTCTGAGTGACGAGCTCAACCAGAAATCGGTGAGGCACAGAGGGTGTCTGTACAATAAGTCCTATAAAATGTCAGTACGGTACATAAAGAACTAGTTAATTGGAAAACATTTTGACACGTGAATCATGTAAATCCCTTTTAGGACCGTCTTATGAAGGTACCTTGTAAGCATAAAGCTATGAATGCAAGAATGTCAGCTATGGAATTGCTGAACCCTACATAGTGAATATATGAGGCATCCAGTCCACCCTGTCCTCTCCCTTTAGAGATTTGATCACCTTTGGGTAAATAGCATTTGACTCAATAGCATTTTTTCTCAGAGAGCTGAGAGAGTGGACCTCACTGTAAGATACTCTACCTCCTTCCTCGGTTGGAGTCTTGGGCTGCATTCATGTGACATGGTTGTCTTGAATTTTCAGAATTACGCATGAAAAATCCCCCAGTGTACAGTTATGGCAAATCCCATTCGCGCTGTAACACGCCAATTTTTAGAGCATGCAGCATGGTCTATATGTATCGTATTTGTGTCGGGGTTCTACAGCAGATTTCACCCTCTGCAAATCTGTGGCAAAATCCGTATGTAACGCATGCTGAATTTCCCGTGTAAAACCTCTGCCATATGTGAATTTGGCCTTTGAGCTGCTCATAGCACACGGACATTGACAGGGAACTTATTAAAGGGGTTTTCCACAAACGCATGTATCGCGTAATTCAGAAGATAGGGGATACATGTGTGATCGCTGAGGGTCCAACTGCTGGACCCCCAGCAATGAGGACAACTGGGGACCGAAAGTCCCCCGAAGTGCTCCATTCATTTCTATGGGGCTTTCGGAGACGGCAGTACCGGAAGTCCTGTAGAAATGTATGGAGCGCTAGCTGAGCATGTGCACCAGTGGCTTGGACCCCCCAGCGATCATACATGTATTTTGTGGGAAAGCCCGTTTAAAGTTTCAGCAAAACACGTGCTCACACTGTTTAACCCCACCTATTTATTTTATGTAGAACTGCGTTGATATTAAGACGACACGGCAAATTTATTTAGTGAAACCACATAGGCAATGCGTTGTATGGCTAAACATGGTGTCTGTGGGACCAGCAGGAAGACTTAGTGACGGTTGGGAGCTGCTCCAGTCTTGCATAGACACATTTTTGTACATTTGTTATGTAATTTTACAGGTCCGGACCTTTCACGGTCAAAATGTTCTTCTGGTATTTCATGGATACCTGTGAGATAATCACACTGGTGTAGCCGGTGATCTTGGACAACTGCTGATATCCAGGGTGAAAGGGCTTTGCTTTGACATATTCTCTGCAAGCTAATGTGATCTTCACATAGATCTAACCTATCAGAAGATCATTTAGTTTGGAGTTTCCCTTTAAGTTACTATACTGTGTTAGACTTTGTTTGTTCTCCCCTTGTTTGCGTGGGTTTCCTCTCGGTGACCTGTTTTTTCCTCCCACACTCCCAAGAACCTACAGGTAGGGATTTTAGATTATGACCCCCACCGGGGACAGTGAATGATTACAACTTCTGTACAGCGCTGCAGAATATATTGACAAAAGGAATTTTTAGAAAAATATTGATTGGTAAAATATTTGTATTTTTAACATTGTTTACTTTTAGATTCCTCAAGTGTTTTTATGGGGACATCCCACGTTTAAGATTCTTGTCGTCTTAGGGGCATTTGGTGCAAGGTGAATTTCACAGCAAAAATGTTATTGTCTTGTCAATATATTCCTAAATTATTTTGATTTTCTTTTTTTAAAGGTAATTTTGTCCAGTTTAGACTCTGAACTCCAGAAACTTAAAGAGATGACGAACCATCAAAAGAAGAGGGCTACCGAGATGATGACTTCTTTACTGAAGGATCTGGCTGAGATTGGCATAGCCGTAGGAAACAACGACTCAAAGGTAAGTGGTCTACTTTATATTGTGTGTTCTTCATAAATATATTTATAAATAATAATGTAAACCTTGTTGCTCTCTGTATATAGACCTTGCAATAATACATCCAGGCTTTACCAATTTACTTATGCTTGTAATGTCCCTTTTATCGACTAACCCAGACAGTCTAAAATAATTGTGGCTTCTATAGCTTGGAAGTGTTGGATCATACCTATTGGAATACTTTGTCAGCAACTAGTTTTATTTGGCTTCTATTTTTACAGCCCCTCATAAAAAAAAAAAAAAGCTAATTTATTTTAATGGTTTTAAAAGTTGTGTGTGTGTGTATACATCGTATGATGCTCTCATAGTTAAAGAGGCTCTGTCACCAGATTTTGCAACCCCTATCTGCTATTGCAGCAGATAGGCCCTGCTATGTAGATTACAGTAACGTTTTTATTTTTAAAAAACGAGCATTTTTGGCCAAGTTATGACCATTTTTGTATTTATGCAAATAAGGCTTGCAAAAGTACAACTGGGCGTGTTGAAAAGTAAAAGTACAAGTGGGCGTGTATTATGTGCGTACATCGGGGCGTGTTTACTACTTTTACTAGCTGGGCGTTCTGATGAGAAGTATCATCCACTTCTCTTCAGAACGCCCAGCTTCTGGCAGTGCAGATCTGTGACGTCACTCACAGGTCCTGCATCGTGTCGGCACCAGAGGCTACAGTTGATTCTGCAGCAGCATCAGCGTTTGCAGGTAAGTAGCTACATCGACTTAGGGTATGTTCACACGGCCTATTTACGGACGTAATTCGGGCGTTTTTTCCCCCGAATTACGTCTGAAAATAGCGCCTCAATAGCGCTGACAAACATCTGCCCATTGAAAGCAATGGGCAGACGTTTGTTTGTTCACACGAGGCGTATATTTACGCGCCGCTGTCAAATGACGGCGCGTAAATAGACGCCCGCGTAGAAGAAGTGACCTGTCACTTCTTTGGCCGTAATTGGAGCCGTTATTCATTGACTCCAATGAATAGCAGCGCTAATTACGTCCGTAATTGACGCGGCGTTCAAGCGCCTGCCCATGCCGGTACGGCTGAAATTACGGGGATGTTTTCAGGCTGAAACATCCCCGTAATTTCAGCCGTTACGGACCCCCGCCGTGTGAACATACCCTTACCTGCAAACGCCGATGCTGCTGCAGAATCATCTGTAGCCTCTGGTGCCGATGTGTCCTCGCTCGTCCGACACGATGCAGGACCTGTGAGTGACGTCACAGCGTGATCTCTGGAGAACACGGCTGTGTCTGCACTGCCAGAAGCTGGGCGTTGTGAAGAGAAGTGGATGATACTTCTCATCAGAACGCCCAGCTAGTAAAAGTAGTAAACACGCCCGATGTACGCACACAATACACGCCCAGTTGTACTTTTACTTTTCAACACGCCCAGTTGTACTTTTGCAAGCCTCATTTGCATAAATACAAAAATGGTCATAACTTGGCCAAAAATGCTCGTTTTTTAAAAATAAAAACGTTACTGTAATCTACATTGCAGCGCCTATCTGCTGCAATAGCAGATAGGGGTTGCAAAATCTGGTGACAGAGCCTCTTTAAGCTTTTCAGTACACTGGACAATGGAAAAGTTAGATTAAACTTTTATATAGGTTTCTCCAGTATGTGAAAATGTCTGAAATGGGGTAATAACATGATGTGAACAGAGCCTATGAGGGATGTTTTTACTTCTGTCATTGAAACCAGGGGTGATGTCCTTTTTCATATTCATAGATCACCTAAATAATGTCCTAAATGAAGAGAAAAAATATAATTTTATCATTTGTGCCACCTCTCTTCTATAGAAAACTGTTACGTTTTTTTTTTGTTTTTTTTTTACTCCAATCTGGTTAGTTTGTGATCTCTGAGGATGGAACCCTCCGCAGGTTTCCTTACCACACATACAATAGTCTGTATTTATTGATCTTTGAACTATTTGAGGGGGACACAAAAAAAAGTTCATATGCTCTTTTTCGTAATAGCAACCTGAAGTGAGCGGCATGATCGATGAGGAGTTCACAGTTGCCAGACTGTATATCAGTAAAATGAAATCTGAAGTGAAGACCATGGTGAAGCGCTGCAAGCAACTGGAGGGCACTCAAACCGAGAGCAACAAGAAAATGGAGGAAAACGAGAAGGAACTTGCTGCATGCCAGCTTCGTATCTCTCAGGTAAATACTTCTAGTCTGTGGCCACTACACACACTGGAATGTGAAACCCGAAGGCTTTTTTTTTTTTTTTTGTATTATATGGTGTAAGTATGACAGTAGGCATTGAGGCAAATTTCTGCAGTGTTTTTAGAATACTGAAATCTCCTGTCCATACCTCCTTTTAAGAGCATTTGGACGTCAGGCGGAGGGGGCTTACACTCGAGAGGGTGCTGCAATTATATATTAAATGTTCGCTTATTGAATTAAGGCTCCTGTGTAATGTGTACGTTTAGGATTCCCCCTCCCCCTGTGATCACTGGGTGTTCCAGCAGTCGGACCCCCTGCTATCAGCTCATCTTTTGTGGGGGAACTGCTTAATGAAATGTTTTGTTGTTTTTTTTTTTTTGCTTCTAGCACAAACCCTTCTAAGCAATAGATTGTGGTTTAGGAATACTTTTACATTGAATAACCTCTAATCTTTGTGGTGGTGGTTTTTTTTGTTTTTAAAAGCATGAAGCAAAGATCAAGTCACTGACAGAATATGTTCAGAACCTGGAACAGAAGAAGAGGCAAATGGAGGAGTCTGTGGATTCTTTGAACGAGGAGCTTGTCAAGCTGCGGGCACAGGGTGGGGCTTTATGCTGTTGTGCTTTATATAATCATTCTGTAAAAGTCATTATAAACTACACAGACCAGATATTCTAGAAAACCCACTGAGGTATTTTATGAAAATTGGGAGGGGTGACAGGGAGTCTTCATAAAAGACAGAAATTTGTGATAAGTACTGACCTTCTCCATAATTTGGATGCATTTTCTCTTTCGTCTGATTGAAGCCTATTTTTATTTAGTCCATAAGGTGATTGTATCCAAAAAGTCCTTCCTGTATACTTGTTTTTAGGATGAACTATTGCCTTGAGCTTAAAAAAACTAAAACAAATTGTGTGTGTGTGTCTTGCTTTAGATATAGAGAGATATGTGTCAGTGGGCACCGTTAGGCTACATCGTATGACTGATCTGGCACAGCATCATGGCTTCTAATTAGGAACAGACGCCATAGCGCAGATGTGAACCAGAGGCTTACAAAAGTAAATAGTAGTGGTAAACCTAGGTCACAGAGAAGACTTTAAAAAAAATAAATAAATACTATCCGAATCAAATTAAAGTGGCGGTGTACCTTTTGACATTTAGCATATTCCATATTGTCATCCCATTTCCAGTATTATTTCCTTTCTTAAAGGGGTTGTCTTAATGACAGCCCCTTCAAATTAAGTTGACCCGTGTCTGGCTTCTGAAATCCATACTTACAGATAGCATTACATTGGTGGTCATTCGATTGGTTGTGCATCAATATGTGGATAAACTGGGGTCTGCAAGAGTGGGAACCACTGGTATTCAGAGGTAACTCCTTTAAAGGCTATGTAAACCTTTGATGGGCTTTTATTATTTTTTAATTTTTAAAAAAAAAAATTCAATAAACCGGTCAGTCAGTGTGTTTGGTGTAACTTTTTAATTAGTCTTTATTTAAAATGTGTTTTACGTTTTTAGATACAGTTTCTCTGTATTCTGTATACAGAGTAGCTGTGTGTAACGCTAAATCCTGTTCCTATCGGGTCCACCGCACTGACTGATTACGGTCAAAATGAAAGATCTAGAGAATGCAGAGAAGCTGTATCTCAAAGTAATTTTTATTTTTTTAATAAATACTAATTCTAAAGTTACACCAAACACGCACTGACTGACCGGTTTATTACAAAATAAATAATGCCCATCAAAAGTGTACATAGCCTTTAATAGGGTATTTGGCAAGACGTTGTCCTAGTAAGACATCCCATTTACTTGTTACCTACACGTGTTTTGTTATAATTGTACTTTATGTGTGCAAAGAATTATGAGCTTGAGAAAGTCTTAACAAGGATGTCTAATGTGATCGCAGCCATACAATAATTATTCTTTTAGGTCTTATTTCTACAAGAAGATATTTTTGAGATACGCTGAATATTTGTACAGCTGTTCTTACTCTTGTGAAGTAATGGTCTTCACATGTATGATTGCTTCTACGGGCTGCAGTCCAAGTATGATGATGGTCAATCCACTTTCTGTCCAATAGGTTTGCGTAAGCTTTAAAGGGTAACTTAACGTTCAAAGAACTTCTGACATGTCCGTGACATGCCAGAAGTATTGACTGGTGAGGGTCCGAGCACTGAGACCCCAACCAATCACTAAAACGAAGCGGCAGAAGTCCTCTTGTGAGCGCTCAGCCCTTTGATTTCTGTTTGGATTTTTCTGGAAATCAATGTAGCGGTGTACGTGCTCAATAGAAAGTCTGAGCCCGTACTCTGATACATCGGCTTTCCAGGAAAAGCCGAACAGAAACTAAGCTGCTGAGCACTAACACGAGGACTTCTGCCGCTTCGTTTTAGCGATTTGTTGGGGTCTCGGTGCTCGGACCCTCACCAATCAAAATTCTGGCATGTCACTAGGACATGTCAGAAGTTTGAACGTTTAGTTACCCTTTAACAATGTGAAAAGTATTACCAATTCAGTGCATAATGTTTATAGCAGACTGCAAGTTTTGTATTGTTAAAAATTACTTTCATGACGGTTTTGCTTTTTTGATTTGTTTTTTTAGAAAAAGTTCATGAAATGGAGAAGGAACACTTGAATAAAGTACAGACTGCAAATGAAGTCAAGGTATGGCACATACTAATGATTCTGTTGTATTTTTTTTTTTATAGCTTATTGAGATTTAGAGTAAATGTTGAATTGATTTTTAAAGCGTAACTAAACTTATAAGAAAAGTTTGTCATAGTGACATGTAAGAAGTTTTGAACGGTGTGGGTCCGAGCACCGAGACCCCCACCGGTCGCTAAAACCGACATAAGCGCTGGGTGGCTGCTGTACCGTTTAGTTTCTGATTGGCTTTCCTCGGAAATACAGACTTCTTTACAGTGTTTTTTATTTAGAAAAACGATCAATTTTGACCAAGTTATGACCTATTTTAGCTTTATGCTAATTACTTAATAGACAACTTTGCTGGAGTCAATGTCTATTCACTCTCAAGACACTTCAGTAAAGTTAGTGTGTGAGTAAGTGACAGCACATCGTGATCTCGCAAGATCGCTATGTGCCGAGTACATGAATGGAGAGAAGTGTATGACGTGGATTGGTCAGCGTCATACACTTCTCTTTACAACGCCCACTTAGACATCGCATCCTGGTGTGTTTTTAGCTTTTGACCAAGTGGGCGTTGTACAGAGGAGTGTGACACGCTGACCAATCAGCGTCATACACTGCTCTGTTCATGTACTCCTCGCAAGATCACGATGTGCTGTCACTTACTCACACATTAACGTTACTGAAGTGTCTTCAGCGTGAATAGACATCGCTTCCAGCCAGGACGCGATGTCTATTCACAATCCTGACACTTCTGTAACGTCTGTGGGACTTCGACAGCACAACGTGATCTCGATGTGCTGTGTGAGTAAGTCACACACAAACGTTATCGAAGTGTCGGGATTGTGAATAGACATCGCATCCTGGTGTGTTTTTAGCTTTTGACCATTCACAATCCCGACACTTCGATAACGTTTGTGTGTGACTTACTCACACAGCACATCGAGATCACGTTGTGCTGTCGAAGTCCCACAAACTTTACAGAAGTGTCAGGATTGTGAATAGACATCGCGTCCTGGCTGGAAGCGATGTCTATTCACGCTGAAGATACTTCAGTAACGTTAATGTGTGAGTAAGTGACAGCACATCGTGATCTTGCGAGGAGTACATGAACAGAGCAGTGTATGACGCTGATTGGTCAGCGTGTCACACTCCTCTGTACAACGCCCACTTTGTCAAAAGCTAAAAACACGCCCAGTTGTCTATTAAGAAAGTCATTAGCATAAATCTAAAATGGGTCAAAAACCACTGTTGTCTACATTATGTAGGAGATGGGGAACTTTGTGTTGACAGATCCTCTTTAATGGCAGATTTACACGAACGTGATATAAGTCCGTGCAACGCGCGTGCTTTTCACGTGCGTTGCACGGACCTATGTTAGTCTATGGGGCCGTGCAGACAGTCTGTGATTTTTGTGCAGCGTGAGTCCGCTGCGTAAAACTCACGACATGTCCTATATTTCTGCGGTTTTCAGGCATTTGAAGTCAATGGGTGCATGAAAATCATGCGCACCACACGGAAGCATTCCATGGGATGCACGCGATTCGCGCAACACTGTTTACAAACATACAGTGTGTCATAATGATGGCGGCTGCGCGAAGAGCACGCAGTCACGCATCATATGCAGCTGACACACGGAGCTATTAAGTGCCTTTTGCGCGCGCAAAATGCACACGCTCGTGTAAATCCGGCCTAAGGTTGTAGAAGTTATCAGTCTGTTTTTTTTTTGTTGTTTTTTTTTTTGTGAATGTGTCAATATAGATTAAAAAAACAACAATAAAACTATTATAGGTATGAGTAGACATTTGCTAGTATGTATTTCTAATAAACTGGTTTTATCTCCAGCGTTCCTACACCCAGAAGACTCTAAACTCATAAGTCTTGAGAAGGATTTCAGGAAACGGCTTGCAGATATACATTTTTGTTGTGGATTCATACAACCAATCTGCAGAATAATGCCAGTTTCAAACGGTCACAAAACAAGCCACTTTTAAGGCATCTGTATTGTGTTGGCAATACCCACAACCCCCACTGTTCTACTGAACCAAACGTAGATCACCATAGAGTCCTAGCAGAGCCGTGGGGGTTTGGGTGTTGCACCTCCATTATTAGTCATTCTTATTCCTTGAAACAAGTACTTTTGTGTCCAAATAAGATGATCAATTCTTGGATATTAATAGTATATTCTTTATTCTTTAGCACGCTGTGGAGCAACAGATTCAAAGTCATCGGGAAACTCATCATAAACAGCTGAGCAATCTGAGGGATGAGATTGACGCTAAGGAGAAGATTATCACAGAGCTCCAAGAGTAAGTCATTCATTCTCTTTGACCATAGTGTTCTACGTAAGCGAGACTCGCCCACCGTGTCCCAATACTGAGGGCCATATTGAGATAAAGATGTATTTATTGGTATGAAATCTGGCTTACCAACCAAATCAGGTGACTTCGCAGATTTTAGGGAGAGCTGTTAATTCGTATAAAACTCCTGTCCATATGTGTTAGGGTGCATCACGTGTGGCGTGAAAAAAGCGGAATACTTTTCAATGTTCGTTTATGGGAAAAATACTCCCAACTAAATTTCTCAAGTTCTTGCATTGCGGGAGTGTTTTTCCCATTGGACACCGTACAGTTTTCTGCAAAGGTACAAAGTGTGACTGCACCCTTATTAGAAAAATACTTCTACTCGGAGTTCCAATATTTTAATCATTTTATTACTAAGTCACCTGATTGCTGCCTTGGTACAAATCAGACACTTCTATCATGCATTCCTTTATTTTAATAATACGGTTATTGATTCTTGCAGCCAAAACCAGAAAATGATACTAGAGCAAGAACGACTGCGGGTGGAGCATGAAAAATTAAAGTGCGCAGATCAGGAGAAAAGCAAAATGTTGCATGATCTCACGTAAGTAGATGTAGATCTGTAACCATTGTTTGCTGGGGATCACATATTAGGATGGAAGTGATGAAAAGTGAATTGATGCCCTTGAAGAAAAGGCAGAGAATATCCGGTCATTGGTTGAAATCAAACAGATTTTAACCCCTTCCCACCACAGCCATTTTTCATTTTTTTTTTTTTTTTTTTTTTTCCGATCTGTATTCCAGAAGCCATTATTTTTGTTTTTCTTTATCGACATAGCAGTGTGATGGCTTCTTTTTTGCAGGACGAGTTGTAGTTTTTAATCACACCATTTAATGTGCCTTATGTACTGTGAAAATGACAAAAGTTAATTTGTGTGGTGGAATAGGAAAAAAAGTGATTCCGCCGTTTTTTGGGTTTAGTCTTGCGACGTTCACCATGCAGTAAAAATGATGTATGAACTCTGTTCTGAGGAACGCGATACCAAATTGACATAGTTTTTATATAGTTTTTGTTTTATGTTTTTACACAAGACTATTTGTCCCCTAGGGGACTGAAACAATCTATAGTTTCATCGCTGGTACAATACACTGCAATACCTATGCATTGCAGTATATTGTAATTTTTACCGTCTACAGAGGCGGAGCTTAATAGGAGCATAAAGATGGCAGGTGTGGAGGCTGTCATTGAGCCCCCAGGCTGCCATGTCAACCAGCCGCACCTTGCGATCGTGTCGCTGGGTGACTAATGCCCCCCCCCCTTTCTCTAATTGCTTGGATGTCGCGGTCTAATTGAACGGCCATTAACAGTGAAGTGTCCGCTTTGTATGGACACTCGCTGAGTATGGAACCGGCTCAGCCCGTGAGTCCTCTTCGAACACCCCCTTTCCTATCATGACGGCACTAGGTTTGCGCACCCTAGCTACAAGCCAAATATAAAGACATAATTTTATACCTGTATTCAGACATTTCCTGCGGTCGTTGTAAGATTTGCTTTCATTTTTCAATGTTTCAGGGTGATGCAAGACCGAAGAGAACAAGCACGGCAGGATCTGAAGGGACTTGAAGAGACCGTAGTAAGTCAAATATGGCTGCCGTGTAACAATTCATTTTATTACTGCCTAAACTTTTCTTATAATTAATCTTAAAACTCTATTTCTAGGCGAAGGAGCTCCAGACCTTGCATAACCTCAGGAAGCTCTTTGTTCAGGACTTGACAACTAGAGTGAAAAAGGTACTTCCTTTCCAGGTACAAAATGTTCATGGTTTGCTGTGGTTTTTCTATTGCTGAGCCTGGTGTCCTCTCTCTAGAGTGCAGAAATGGACTCTGATGATACCGGGGGGAGCGCTGCACAGAAACAGAAGATCTCCTTCTTAGAAAATAACCTTGAGCAGCTCACCAAGGTCCATAAACAGGTATGTATCGATTTCCACATTTAGAGTTTCATGTTTTGTGTAAGGTATAAACTGTACAAAAAATTATTGTGGCCTTTTTTTTTCTTTCTGTAGCTGGTACGTGATAATGCAGATCTGCGTTGTGAGCTACCGAAGCTGGAAAAAAGACTTCGAGCTACAGCTGAACGAGTTAAAGCCTTGGAGTCTGCGCTAAAAGAAGCCAAAGAAAATGCATCTCGTGATAGGAAACGTTATCAACAAGAGGTTGATCGCATTAAAGAAGCGGTTAGATCCAAGAATATGGCAAGAAGGGGACATTCTGCACAGATTGGTAAATGCCCTTCGTTCTATGCACACAATCTCATCCTATAAATGGCCATCATGTTCCTGTTTTGTTGCACTAAATGTGGCTCACACTCCCTATTATGAGCACATGGCGTTTTATGAGGTTCTGGTATTTGGGAGTTTTTTTGTTACACAATTCTAGTATGTTCATGTTTTAAAGAAAACTAATGGGTCATAGTGATGCAGCAGCACTCACTGCAGTTAGTACGATATGTGGAAACATTATTATAAATTGCATTATTGCTATATTTACTATATTTTAAAGTGAGCTTCTTGGGCACGGTTTTCTTAAAAAAATTTTTTGGAGCCAATCGCTTACAGCAGGGAGATCTCATTTAGATGGGTCCTTAAACTAAACATTGTACCTGTACAGGAGATTCGCCTCTCGGAGGCCTACAAAAGGTACTTCAGATAAGTAAGAACCAACTACATTCAACACATAATGGAGGCAGTCGCCACACCCTAAAAGTATAATGCAAAAAAGTCACACATGAAGTTTTTCGCTGAGGGGGGGCTGTGCTCAGACACCCTGTTTTCCAGAACGAAGCTGTACATATGAGCTTTCCCTCCTGTCTATCTGTGCTGGAGAGCTGGTCTGCTGATGGACTACTTCCTTTATAGTCTATGGGCCATCTTGAGCTATCCAGAGTACAGCTGGGAGAAGCCACAAAGATGTGTGTAAATGCTTTGCATGTAAAAAAAAAAAAAGTGTGATTTAAAAAAAAAAAAATGTATTGTTTTTCTTATGTAGTATTGTGCAATTCATCCACCAAAACTACTGGAATAATTTCTTAGTGCTGTTTTTAGAAGAAAAAAACAAAACACATCTGCAGCCATTATTCGTAAAGCCTCATGTAGAGCCACAACGAAAATCTGAATGTGACCTCGATAACGGACCTGTAATTATCCTCTGTTAGAGAATTGGCTGTATTGAAGGCCCATTATTAATTAAAGAGGTTGTCCCTTTAGATCAACCCCTCCCCATATACACGACTCAGTGTTTTTACTTTAAAGAGGCTCTGTCACCACATTATAAGTGCCCTATCTCCTATATAAGGAGATCGGCGCTATAATGTAGGTGACAGTAATGCTTTTTATATAAAAAAACGATCTTTTTTCACAACGTTAGGAGCGATTTTGGTTTATGCTAATGAGCTTTCTTAATGCCCAAGTGGGCGTACTTTTACTTTCGACCAAGTGGGCGTTGTACAGAGGAGTGCATGACGCTGACCAATCGGCATCATGCACTCCTCTCCATTCATTTACACTGAACTAGCGATATAGTTATATCGCTATGTGCAGCCTCATACACAAGCCCTAACATTACTACAGTGTCCTGATAATGAATACACATGAATTCCAGCCTGGACGTCATGTGTACTCAGAATCCTGACACTTCTGACTCTTTTTTTTTTTTTTTTTTTTTGAGAGAGATTCCGGCAAGTGAAGCCAAATCTCGTTTACCTCGTAATCTTGCGAGATCTCGTATCCGTTGCTGGAATCTCACAAAAAAGATTCAGAAGTGTCAGGATTCTGAGTACACATGACGTCCAGGCTGGATGGTCATGTGAATTCATTATCAGGACACTGTAGTAATGTTAGGGCTTGTGTATGAGGCTGCACATAGTGATATATCTATCGCTAGTGCAGTGTAAATGAATGGAGAGGAGTGCATGATGCCGATTGGTCAGCGTCATGCACTCCTCTGTACAACGCCCACTTGGTCGAAAGTAAAAGTACGCCCACTTGGGCATTAAGAAAGCTCATTAGCATAAACTTAAATCGCTCCTAACTTTGTGAAAAAAGATCGTTTTTCTAAATACAAAGCATTACAGTCACCTACATTACAGCGCCCATCTCCTTATGTAGGAGACAGGGCACTTATAATGTGGTGACAGTCTCTTTAAACCAAGCAGCTGTACTCGCTGTGCATGTCTTACTGACCTCTGCAGTGGATTGCCTGAGCTTCTCCCAGCAAAGTCTTGTAAGGGCCTGTTCACATCACCATTCGCTTTCCATTCCAGGGTTCCATCGGAGGTTTCCGTTGGGTGAACCCTGCAACGGAAAGTGAAACTGAAATCACAGCTTCCGTTTCCGTCACCATTGATATCAACGGTGACAAACATTGCTAATGGTTTCCATTCGTCACCATTCCGGCAGGTTTCCGGTTTTCCGACGGAATCAATAGCGCAGTCGACTCCACTATTGATTCCGTCGTTAAAACGGAAATCTGCCGGAATGGTGATGAACGAAAACCTGCAAGGGCTTACGAGGGTATCATCTAACAAGTGGGTCTACCTTTTAAATCCTTTCCGCAGTTCCAAGAGGAACTTAAAGAGGCTCAGTCACCAGATTTTGCAACCCCTATCTGCTATTGCAGCAGATCGGCGCTGCAATGTAGATTACAGTAACGTTTTTATTTTTAAAAAACGAGCATTTTTGGCCAAGTTATGACCGTTTTTGTAGTTATGCAAATGAGGCTTGCAAAAGTCCAAGTGGGCATGTATTAGGTGCGTACATCGGGGCGTTTTTAATACTTTTACTAGCTGGGCGTTCTGACGAGAAGTATCATCCACTTCTCTTCACAACGCCCAGCTTCTGGCAGTGCAGACACAGCCGTGTTCTCGAGAGATCACGCTGTGTCGTCACTCACAGGTCCTGCATCGTGTCAGACGAGCGAGGACACCGGCACCAGAGGCTTCAGTTGATTCTGCAGCAGCATCGGCGTTTGCAGGTAAGTCGATGTAGCTACTTACCTGCAAACGCTGATGCTGCTGCAGAATCAACTGTAGCCTCTGGTGCCGGTGTCCTCGCTCGTCTGACACGATGCAGGACCTGTGAGTGACGACACAGCGTGATCTCCCGAGAACACGGCTGTGTCTGCACTGCCAGAAGCTGGGCGTTCTGAAGAGAAGTGGATGATACTTCTCATCAGAGCGCCCAGCTAGTAAAAGAAGTAAAAACGCCCCGATGTACGCACATAATACACGCCCACTTGGACTTTTGCAAGCCTCATTTGCATAACTACAAAAACGGTCATAACTTGGCCAAAAATGCTCGTTTTTTAAAAATAAAAACGTTACTGTAATCTACATTGCAGCGCCGATCTGCTGCAATAGCAGATAGGGGTTGCAAAATCTGGTGACAGAGCCTCTTTAATGTTCCACATGGCGGGTTCTATAGGTATTTAGGATTGAGGCATTCGTTTCAGGCACAGTTCTCACAGGTTCAAGTGACTACAACAAGATAATATTGTCCAAGCTCTTGGCCCTTCTGGGATCACGAAGGGGGTTATATTGTGGGTATACTAACTCCTGCTGACTAAATTTTTGGATAGTTATCCTTTTGGTAGCTCTGCGTAAATGGGATAAGGATATACCAGGGATTGATGACCAGTGGTCCACTATAATGGAAGCTGTTCCGAATGTTTCGCTGAGTGAGGGCGGCAGGCTCTCGCAGCTCTATATACTTCACCGGGTGTATAAAACACCTGAGGTGTTACATCGGATGGGAATACGGCATGATTCTACATGTCCGATGCGGTTTGGAGCCTGCCAACCACCTCCATATGCTGTGTGATTGCCTGCAACTTGATATATACTGGTCTGGCCTCCTTGCAATTGTGGGAAAAGTGTAAAGGTATGTCTCTTAGGTTTTGTAGACAGTCTGCCTTTGGACTCTAATGGGAAACTGGCAGTGGGAAGAATACTGTATGTGGCCCGGAAACTCACGCGGCATTGGATTCGGCCGTCTCCCCCAAAGGTTCAGGAGTTTGTGGACAGAGTGAACCAGTTGCTCATTAATGAATAGGCGATATTTCTTGATAGGAGCATCTGCCAGGTTTGACAAACCGTGGTTGCCATGGTTAAATACTGATGGCTTGGCAAGTGCCGGATTGCTAGGGGGTGGGGCTGTAGGGATTTGGCGGTAAATCAATTCTTGAATATTTGATTTGGGTTTTGTCTCTATGGGATAATACTTACTTACTTGGGTGGAGAGGGGGTTATGATCTCCTCTGCTACGGATGTGTGCATGGCGTATAGATTATATCTGCTAGCGAAAGTAAAACACATGTTCGGGCTTTGCGTGGCAAATTTTCTGTATGACAAATGCTTACGTTCATTTTCCTATGGTGTATGGTCGACCGTTTGTGTGGTGTGGGGTGGGGGTGGAGGGAGGGTGTCCTATTTCTGGATTGTTGAAAATGTGCAATGAAATGTATTTGATTAAAAAACAAAAACAAATTGCAAGATAGTGTTAGAAAGGGAGAGGTAACTTTTTTTATTTTCCCAATTTTCTGAAGACCAGTTATTAACCACAATAACATGCCTAAGGAAACCCTTAAGTGGTACTCAATATTTTCACATAACTTTATTTTTTGACAGATGTCACGTATGATGTGCGTGTATAAGATGTGTATTTAATCTACTTTTATTCATTTTTCTTTTAGCTAAACCCATCCGTCCTGGTCAGCACCCGGCTGCCTCACCAACACACCCAAATGCGATCCGTGGTGGAACTGTATTCCCTCAGAATAGTCAGCCGGTTTCTCTCCGTGGAGGAAATGTTAAGCAAGACAAAATGTAAGTTTTTACATGTCGGTTTTTTTTTTTGTTTTTTTTAAATAATTTTGGTTGCAATACGTATTGGCAAGGCCTATGACTTTGCTGCAGAGTGGGGAGAATTTAAGGAGAAATAAAACAACAATTTTACCTTAACGGTCATATGCCTTGTGCTTAGGTATCCAATAAAAGTTGGGTCTCTGCAAACCTTCTGTTGCAAAACAGCTGTTCAATTATTTTTATGGCGTTTACCACCCTCTTCTACAGAAGAAAATATGGCCTCATCCCTGTTACTTGCATCATGGAATAGTAATATTTTCCTGTAACGTCCTGACCTCTAACAATACTTATATATTCAAGTATCATTCTAGCCAAACACATTACATAGTACGGTCCACAAAAAAGACGTATGTGTCCATATATAGTGGCAGATTAGAAGAACCCTCTTTGTAAAAATACAAAGAAAAGCAACTAAACGAATAAGGGGCACAAAGACTTGGTTATGAGCAAAGACTTCGCCTTGAAAAGAGACGAATCTTTGTAATTCAATGAGGCCGTTAATATGGCCGTTGTTTCAACGAACCATGTGAAGGGTGCGTGAAAAAAATAGGACATGTCCTATATTTTTGCGCTTCACATATCCCTCCGTAGGCTCTAGTCTATGGGGGGTGGTGTGAAAACTTGTCACTCGGGTACAGCACGGATGCACCCCGGATGTGAAAAATGGCACAAAAATGTATGATTTTCACGTCCGAGGTTTCATTCTCGTGTGAATCTAGCTTAAGTAATACAGACCAAAGAAAGGTCGCGTGTAAAGGACTCGAAGTCAGGTGTCTTTGTGCTGGGCTCAGTGTGTTCTGCATGTCTCTATTCTATCATTTCTACCGAGAAATCTAGGGAAACACCACCTATTGGCTTCAGTTTTTTTTTTTGTCCCATCAGGCTCCGTTCCGTTAGTTTTCCAACTGCTACTCTATTCTATCCAGTACAAAAATAAAAGCGACATCTGATAGATCCCATTAAAGTCTATAGGATGCGTAACGCTTGTTTCCATCAGTCAGAATCTGAATCCTTGACGCCAGTGTGAACAACGCCATATTATTGTGATTTGTAATAGCATTTTATGTAATTGACCATATTTCCGTTTGTTCTGTATTTCAGCTGCTAAAGGATCACTGAAGTATTGACCGCACTGAGAACAGTCAAGTGGTGATCGTTACTGGGGTTCACATAACTTTGGGGATTGTAGGATTGTTTTTGAAATTGTAATTTATATCTGGCCTGTACAGCTCTTCCTTTCTCCCAATGTTTGTTTTGTTTTGTTTTTTTTTGCAAATGTTTCTTTTTATTTTTTATTTGCAGCATAAATTAGAGTGCAATTTTGATGTATTTGCATATGATATGTAATTTAATAGCTCCATCTATTGCACAGTTGGTTCTCCATGTCTTAAATATAGTCTGCACTGTGCCAAGTCTGAATGTACGTTACTGGTGGAGTAGACGCTAGTTACGTTTACGTAAATCTTCGTCATAGGGACATGGAGCAAACTAACGGTTTAATACACTTCCAGGTTAACCTTTTTCAATACGTTAAGAGTCGACTGTGTTATTATACCGGGGCAGGTAGGACTCATGAAGTGACTTTAACATCAATGCTACAATAAAATACTGTAGATTGTACAGTGTCTAGCTGCTGAAGTGTGCTTTATTATACCAGCCACCGGTCTGAAATCTTTACTACCAAATTATCGAAAGATTTCAGGATACTCCAGGCTGCTCTCTACTATTATGCGGAGGAAAACCCGCTGCCACGTGGTTGTCATTTTAAATAATGTATAGTAACAAGATGCAGGAGGAAAACTTTTATATACAAGACTATTGGGTTCTCTGTTCGGAGACTGTCCTGTCCATGAGCATTAATGTGTGAAAACATTCTGCTTTATCCTGGTAATAAATGTGTATCATCCAGACCTATTCCCGTAAAACTGCGCTGGCACCGGTTGTATTTTTTTTGTTTTTTTTTTGTATTGAATACACATCATACGAGTAGATTATCCGTTGTAGGTTTAATGTCTATATACATTCCTTGCAGTGGTGCTTTCATGGAATGGTTATATTATTTACGTGCACTGGAAAAAAGTGTATATAAAGGAAATGCACTCAATTCCCTCGGCCCTACCCCTGCTCGCTTGGGAATCTTTACAATTATTCAGCCGGTAACTGACGGTCACACTGCCATTATGGAACTAGTATCTGGTTTACAAAAGTGTTTTGAAAGGCATGTAAGTGTTTTTAGAGGATCTGTCCGCTGTCCTGACGTGTCTGTTGTAGTAAATGCTTGTGTTCCCCATAAAATAACAATTCTTGACACTTTTCTTGAAACTCTGCATTGTGCCGTCCCTCTGTTATTGCTCCTGGAAATGTATGAATAAATTGTGATTGCAATTGTTGCTTACAGTGTCAAGAGTGTGTAGGGGCGCATCCTATTGTCAAGGGGAATGGTAACGTGTAGATATTAAAGAGGTGGTCCAGGATGAGAAAAACATGGCTGCTTTCTTTCAAAAACAGTGCCACACCTGTCCATGGGTTGTGTCTGGGATTGCAGATCGAGTCCTTTGAAGTGAATGAGGCTGAGCTGCAATACCACACACAACCTGTGGACTGGTGTGGCACTATTTTTGGAAGACTGTAAACCTGTTGTTCTAGTCCTGGACAACCCTTTTTAATTTGGTATTCCTTCATGAAATCTATGAATAGAGGAACAGCAGAGTTCTAAATAAAATATGGGGAATACAAGTATTTAAGACGACAGACGTGTCTGCTGGCAGAAACATTCTGGAGATAGGAATTTTGTAGGTAGGAAAGTTAAGATTTTTGAGTGTAAAATGACGTGTACTTTAAAACTTGGGTTTTTGTTTTTTTCCCCATTTAGGATGTTATTGATTTGGCACTCTACCTCCTTGTTTGATTTGACGTTCTTATGCAGTTTATAGAGATTATTGTGTATACTTTTATTTCTGCCTTTTTTTTTTTTTTTTCTTTTTTTTTTTTTAAATGGTTGACCATTTACTTTTCACTAAAGTTTACCTGATCCTAAAGGCTTATTCACATGACCATAAGACGTCCGTGTGACGGCTGTTAAAACAATGGCTGTCACACGGATGCGTTTATTTCAATGGGTCCATTCACATGGCCGTTTTTTAAACAGACTGTGTGAAGGGTCTGTTGAAATCTAGAACATGACCTATTTTCTTCCATTTTCATGGATCCCTCGATAGACTCAAGTCTATGGGTATCCGTGAGAACGGGTCCCGCACGGGTGCAACTCGGACGTGAATAACGTCCGTTTACTCGTTCGTGTGACTCTGGCCTAACACGCATTGAGGGCTGAACCTGTTGCTTCAGTGATATTGCTTCTACAGAATATTCATAGTGTAGCGTTATCTTTGGTATATGCTACTTATGAAATACTAGAGGAACTTGTGGTAATATAAGCATTGATTACTTACAGTAATTGCATAAATTATTATATACCTAAGTAGAATGGTAATAGTCATAGGATGGCTTTATCCACTGGCCATGTCGGTTTATATACATCATTCACCGTTAGAACATGCCAGCTTTGATTTATACTTGGCACCGCTAATAACACATACACTCCAGAGATTAGTCGTAGGGGTCTTGATATGGATTTTCTATAAAACGCATGATAGATTAACACTAATCCCTTTCCTGATTTCTCATGGTCTCACAGTGCATCCGTGGTATTCAGTAGGTTTAAAGTGTACCTGTTGCTTTAAACCACCATAACCGGCCTTTTGTAGGCTGAACTAATATACAACGTGTATGAAGCTGCAGCCTATTAATCTACCAGCTATAGATCAATGCCAGGCTGTGCTGCGCAAGCTAGGACCATTGAGAAATAAAATGCCACTACGTCACACATTGTTGCCTGATGTACATAAGCATGGACGACCCCAATGTACTGAAGCCATAGGTACACTTTAACAAAGACCAATGCACACGACACTAACCGGAAGCAGAATATTTACATTTTGTGCCTCCATTGCTGTCTGCTTTTTTGTGGGTTTTTTTTTAGGTATGTTTTTTTTCTTCACAATATCAGGATTTGTTTTGCTCTGTCAAACTTGAACCTTATCCTAAAGTCTACTCTATGAATAGTTTTTCTCGTTTTCCCTACAGCAGGCTTCCATTAAATGGTTTGTGGTAAATGCTTCTAGATTATAGTAGAATGTTATATTTTTTATCCTTTTTGGGTCCGTCTTTTGTTCTCATGTTTTCTTCTTGGCACATACGTATATTGGGAATAGTACAGCGATGCAAACACAGTATGTCAATACCTATTTATTAATGGCGATCGGCTAAATTATTTTAATTATTTAAAACCGTGACTATTACTGGGCATTGGGGACAGAAGATATACCAGTAAGAGGTCTAGCACATAATTCACATTGGGACAGAAAAATTGCCATTTCCATCAGTTTTTCTGCATGCTGTAAATGTATCTGTGTTTAAAATAAAAAAGAACAAATTGAAATAAAGTATGCTTTGTTTATTTTCTAGATTCTAGGCATGCTATATAATGGAAGTGATGCGCGGATGTCACATACTGCCTGTCAGCTTCATTCACTTGTAAACTGTGCAATTATTTTAATATGGGGTGGAGTAGAAGGGGACTTATTGCAGCCCTTTACTCCCGCCCCCCCCCCCCCAGCTGATATGCGCTGCAGGAGATTATTGGCTTCACCATCTCTATGTCTCACTATCTTACCCAAACGGGGAATTATAATCAATCTGTGTGTCTGCTAAGGCCAGGATCACATACGCAGTTTTTGGCTTAGGTTTTTTAAGTCAAACACACGAGTGGATGCAAAAGAAAGGGGATGTATGAGCCTTTTTATACATTTCCTTCATTTTGCTTCCACTTCTGGCTTTGGCTTAAAAAAACTGAGCCAAAAACTGATTTTGTGAACCTGGCCTTAGGGGACCTACTAGCCAATAACACCTGTGATTACAGCAGCATCTGCATTGATTAGAGCTGTGTACTAACTGGAGAGGCGAGAAGTGCAAGGTCAAGCTACCAGAGTGACCGGTGACTGGCTGCAGATCCCCTGTATCTGGAACATGGCTGGCAATGATGATCAACTCCTGTTAGTGAATTAGGATAAAGGAGAGGTCTGCATAAACTGCTGAGCTTGGAAGGAAAAGATACGTTGTAATATCAATGTGCATTTTATGTTCAGAAGACTCTTGCCTAGTTACATAGACGTGAAATTTAGAGCGGTGTTACAAATGCATGGATTTGATTTCCTTCAGTGCAAACCATTTATATTTTGTTTTTAGCTCCCCCAAATTCTCTTCATAGATGGTAATATATCATTTATATTCCCCATTCTCCTCAGATAAGCCTGACTCTTCATTCTGCTTTGTCAGACATCTACTCTACGGGTTTTTTGGCCACTAGATGTCAGGAT
This sequence comes from Rhinoderma darwinii, assembly GCF_050947455.1. Lineage (NCBI taxonomy): Eukaryota > Metazoa > Chordata > Amphibia > Anura > Rhinodermatidae > Rhinoderma > Rhinoderma darwinii. Next base: position 314,121,065 of record NC_134691.1, read on the forward strand.
CTGTCAAAACCACACATTTTTCATTTTATTTTTTAAAGGAGCGACATGGCATATAGAAAATGAACGGTGCCTCTAGACACACTAGACTAGTGACCTACAGCTCATCAATAACGCAGTGTATTGTTGATCTTGAAGACTGATGAATAGAGAAGAGCGATCTTCTCAAATATACCATAGTTTTTGCTGTATCACACTAATAAAATGATTCTACATAGATCAGGCCACACAGTGCCTTCATCATAGTGTCCCTGAGCTGGTCTGCAACAAATTTTTATGGCCTAATTTGGGGCTTTAATATAGTGGACTATTACAATATTTGACCACCTTCAGAATAAAAGTATCTATCTATCTCCCAACTATCCGTTCCCCACATGATCCTCCATGGATCTTCAAACGAAGAGGTAAGTATGGCGGCTTTATCCACCTGTTAATGGTATGGAAAGATGATTTAATCTCACAGCCAACAGAAATCATTGATCCCTCTTGGCACTGCTGCAATTATTCAATTTGTTCCTGCTATGACTCAGATGAAGCTTCCACCTTTTGAGTCTGAAAATGTAGAAGGTGCTCCCCCGCACATGCATTGCACTTCCTTTCTTTTGTGACTATAGAGCATCACTTTAGATACCACTGCCGCTTGTAGGTTTCGGAATAATAATTAAAGTGTGTAGCCTGTTGCATAGCAAAAATCCAAGAATGCACTGGGTGACCACTTAGAATCTGCATAGACCTGTGTATTCTGCGGTTCTCGCTGAATCTCCTCCAAGCTGCGTCCCGTTTTCTACAGATGATGTAAATCTATTGCCACCGGTAATCTCTGCTGCCCCGTCCCTGTTATGGGTTGGAGTTTGCACACTGGCTTTGGCACGCATGCTGCTGCACAGGGTACCGGCTACAGCTTCTCCTGTTACTTATACCTGCATGTGAGGCTCCCCAGCATCTGCTCACTATTAGAAATGATCTATATTATGGTCCATACAAGGTTGTTAGCACTGATCCTGTATGGCCTCCATTAGGAACTGTTCTCTCTACTAATACTACGTCTTATCTACAAGACTTTCTTCAATCTCCTACAGATATCATCTGGCAGGGACAGGCAACAGTTTTCTGACTCATTGTAATTTCCTAAACTGTGGCTGTAGTGGAGACCAGTCAAAGCTCCGGAGCATGGTTTCTGCTGCCTACCGGATATTTACACAAATGTATTGGTGCACTGGAGTTGGGGAGAGGTAAAATGGGACATCCTAATGGCACATCTTCCCCCATCATTCTGTTATGGAATAGAACAGAAATCCGTGAAGATATTTAATCATATTTATGTTTTAACTATAATGTCCCTTTAACAGTAGCCCCTGTACCCTTTTTGTTTTTAGCTGCATTGTATAAGGATATAGGAGTGACTTCTAATTCAAATAGGTCATTGTATCCAGTACTTGTGAACGGTTCACGTCACTTGGAACACAAGCTGGGATGACTACATGTCTCCAGTATGTAATGGAACAGATAAGCCAACAAGTATTTTTTTTTCTTAGCTTTTTTGACCCTCCCATTGTTTTGCAAGCTTCTAGGGACAGGAAACGAGCATGGCATTTTTCTGCTTCCTTTCAGCTGTTGGTGACTGCTGTGTAATAGAGAGCTTTATTTTGGAAGATTTAAAAATGTGTGAGTCACATACAGGATCTATACAAGGAAAGTTTTACAACAGAGTTGGCATGTCCTCTAAGCAACCAGACATTTTGTTCTCCTGATTCTATATCTACAATGTAGAGTAAAATGTAAGATGATCTAGCCATTTTCCTACCCCTCCATCCTGTCTCTTAGGCACGGTCATATTCGATTCTAAATAATATTTTGATGGTTCAACATAAAAATGATCGATCTTCGTGCTTGGTGGCAATGTCTACCTTTTTAGTGCCATGTCCATTTCAGATTCAACATTCTATGCTGATTAATTTCTTAATCAATATTTTTAGCAGTCAGAGCTCTTGTTTTTATGATACAGAGCTCCAAGTCCCCTGCATGGACAAAGTTAAATGATACATTCCATTTTGTCCTTTGGCAGCACAGCAAAGGTTTAACATACTCTTTTCCTACTAGGACAAGAAAACATTAATTCAATTAACCAATCCACATGCTGGCCGCTCCATAAAGCACCCCCCAGAGGCCACAACAAACCGTGGTTTTTTGTTTTTTTAAATATCTTCTCCCTAGGAAGAATGTTGTTGCTCCTATCTCCACTGGCATACCAAGGGTGTCTTGGCTCAGCTGTTCCCTGGCTCTCCTAGATACCTGGAGTTATGGATGTCAGTCAGGGTGATCCTGGTCTGACGCTTCCAACAGGGATTTCATGCTTCTGGCTCTGCCTGCAGGTGTCTCCAGGCAACCAGTGAGCGCATTACCCTTGTGGCCATTCTGCTGCTCAGGAAGTCTGTTGCGCTGCCTATTTTCCCGGCGTGATTCGGGAGTCTTGATGCATTGCGCATGAGTGGTAAGTCCGTGTTCGCATGCGTGGGATCCCCGTTTGTATCGCGGGACCTGGTAATTTAAAATTATTTGCGGCAGTGTGATTCTGTGCACTCTGCCGGGCAGCAGTTTCTATTGGCACATGGTATATATATTGCCTCAGGACAGCTGTGGCTGTCTATGAGCTTAGGTGACGTACTTACGCATATTTCTTATCTCTGCAGATGTCCAGTCATAGAGAATCAAGAAAATGAAGCATAAGAATAAACATAGGATGTGTACGCAGTGTGATCAGCCCCTGTAGGATGATCATACTGCTAATAGATGTCACGGTTGTGCCCCCCTTCTGAGCGATCTGGGTTCAGGTCTGAAGCTCAAGAGTTCTTTGGATGGTTTAAGACTGCTTACAGAAGCCTTTCAAGAGGTGAAATCCTCTCATAAAGGTGCTAAGAAATGCAAAGTCTCAAGATGTCGATCTCCTTCAGCTTCATCAGACTCTGGAGTACAAGTGGTGCCAGAAGGGGAGATTACCTCTGATTCCGATAACTCGCTGATACAGGGTTGCCAGAGGATTATCTCCTCCACGAGAAAGCAGACCTCTTGACTTAGGCCTTATTCACACGAACGTGTCCGTTTTGCGCATGCAAAAGTTCAGTGTGGCATCTGTAGGTGGTGCGTGGCTGCGTGATTTTCACGCAGCTGGCATCATTATGACACTGTTTACAAACAAAAGGAGGGGCTTTTCCGTTTTCATTCATTTCTTGTACTACTGTAGCGCGAATCACCCGCGGCACCTGGAAGTGCTGGCGTGTGCAATTTGCACGCACCCATTGACTATGGGTGCGTGCTGTGCGAAACACGGGCAAGTATAGGACATGTCGTGAGTTTTACGCAGCGGTCATACGATGCGTGAAAATCACGACCTGTCAGAACGGCCCCATTGACTCACATAAGTCTGTGCGATGTGCGTAGCACGGATTTAATACACGTTCGTGTGAATAAGGCCTAAGGCAGTGAAAAAAAAAACCTGTCAAAGTCGATAAAAATTGAAGGTCTTCCTAAAAAGGAAGCACTTTTATTATTTTCCTTAACCCCTTAAGGACGCAGCCTAGTTTTGGCCTTAAGGCTCAGAGCCCATTTTTCAAATCTGACATATTTCACTTTATGTGGTAATAACGTCGGAATGCTTAAACCTATCCAAGCGATTCTGAGATTGTTTTCTCGTGACACATTGGGCTTCATGTTCGTGGTAAAATTTGGTCGATATATTCAGTGTTTATTGGTGAAAAATTGCAAAATTTAGTGAAAATTTGGAAAAAATAGCATTTTTCAGAATTTTAATGCATCTGCTTGTAAAACAGACGGTTATACCACCCAAAATAGTTACTATTTCACACTTCCCATATGTCTACTTTAGATTGGCATCGTTTTTTGAACATTCTTTTATTTTTCTTGGACGTTACAAGGCTTAGAACCTAAACAGCAATTTCTCATATTTTTAAGAAAATTTCAAAATCCTTTTTTTTAAGGTACCTCTTGAGTTCTGAAGAGGATTTGAGGGGCCTATGTATTAGAAACCCTGATAAAACACCCCATTTTAAAAACTAGACCCCTTAAAGTATTCAAAACAGCATTTAGAAAGATTTTTAACCCTTCAGGCATTTCACAGGAATTAAAGCAAAGTGGAGGTGAAATTTGCAAATTTCATTTTTCTTGCTGAATTTCAATTTTATTCATTTTTTTTCTGTAACACAGAAGGTTTTACCAGAGAAACACTACTAAATATGTATTGTCCAGATTCTGCAGTTTTTAGAAATGTCCCACATGTGGTTCTACTGCGCTCGTGGACTAAAACACAAGCCCTAGAAGCAAAGAAGCACCTAGTGCATTTTGAGTCCTCTTTTTTATTAGAATATATTTTAGGCAGCATGCCAGGTTTGAAGAGGTGTTGAGGTGCCAAAACAGTAGGAATCCCCGAATAGTGACCCCATTTTGGAAACTACACCCCTCAAGGAATTAATTTATGGTTGTTGTTACCATTTTGACCGCACAGTTTTTTCACAGCACCTATTTGAATTGGGCTGTGAAATTAAAAAAATGACATTTTTTCCAATAAGATGTCATTTGTGATCAAAATTTATTATTTTCACAGGGAACAAAATACCCCATTTTGTTGCCCAATTTGTCCTTAGTGCGGCAATACCCCATTTGTGGTGATAAACTGCCGTTTGGGCCCATGGGAGGGCTCAGAATGAAAGGAGCGCTATGTGTTTGTTGGAGTCCAGATTTTGCTGGATTGGTTTTCGGGTGCCATGTTGCATTTGCAGAGCCCCAGAGGTATCAAAGCAATGGAAACCCACAGAAGTGACCCCATTTTGGAAACTACACCCCTCAAGGAATTCAAATATGGTTGTTGTTACAATTTTGTCCGCACAATTTTTTCACAGCACCTATTTGAATTGGGCTGTGAAATGAAAAAAATTAAATTTTTTCCAATAAGATGTCATTTTTTATCAAAATTTCTTATTTTCACAGGGAACAAAATACCCCATTTTGTTGCCCAATTTCTCCTGAGTGCAGCAATACCCCATTTGTGGCGATAAACTGCAGTTTGGGCCCATGGGAGGCCTCAGAAGTGAAGTAGCGCTGTGTGTTCTTTGGAGTGCAGATTTTGCTGGTTTGGTTTTCGGGTGCCATCTCGCATTTGCAGAGCCCCAGAGGTATCAAAGCAATGGAAACCCACTATAACTGACCCCATTTTGGAAACTACACCCCTCAAGGAATTCATTTATGGGTGTTGTGACCATTTAGACCCCATAGTTTCTTCACAGAACTTATTTGAATTGGGCTGGGAATTTAAAAAAAATATATTTTTTCCAATAATATGTCGTTTTAGCTCAAAAATTCTTATTGTCTCCATAAATAAAATACTACATTTTGTTGCCCAATTTGTCCTGAGTGCGGCAATACCCCATTTGTGACGATAAACTGCTGTTTGGGCCCATGGGAGGGCTCAGAAGGAAAGGAGCGCTATGTGTTTGTTGGAGTACAGATTTTGCTGGATTGGTTTTCGGGTGCCATGTCGCATTTGCAGAGCCCCAGAGGTATCAAAGCAATGGAAACCCACCAGAAGTGACCCCATTTTGGAAACTACACCCCTCAAGGAATTCATTTATGGGTGTTGTGACCATTTTGACCCCATAGTTTTTTCACAGAACTTATTTGAATTGGGCTTGGAATTAAAACAAAATTAATTTTTTCCAATAATATGTAGTTTTGGCTGAAAATTTCTTATTTTCACAAGAAATAAAATACCCCATTCTGTTGCGCAATTTGTCCTGAGTGCAGCAATACCCCATTTGTGGTGATAAACTGCCGTTTGGGCCCATGGGAGGGCTCAGAACGAAAGGACCACCATTTGGCCTACTGGGGATTTTCTCGTGCAAAGTCATGTGTGCAGAAGCCCCAGTACAGTTTAAACCCGCAAGAAGTCACCCCGTTTTAAAAACTACACCCTTAAGGCATTCATCTAGAGGTGTAGTGAGCATTTTGACCGGAGAGATACACCCCATAAACTGTAATGTGGGTTCTCCCGGGTATGGCAATACCCTCAATGTGGTTGTTATCAGCTGCTTGGGCACACAGCAGGGCTCAGAAGGGAAAGATAAGGGGGGATAAGCTGTGCGGAGTGCATCAGGGTAAGTAGAATTGGGGTAAATTATAAAACAAGGGATGTATGATAAATGTTAAAACACTCTTTCATACAGAGCCCTGGTTTTTCGGGACACGCGTTACATTGATATATTGTGTCCTCCCTTATACCCCTCTTATAGCAGACTTTGCACCTCTTTTGACTTTTTCCCTTCTTGCCAGTTTGGGGAACTTCTCCTGGAAAGTGTTGCCCTGCTACGATGCGTGTGGCCTCGCTTCCAGAAGTACTGGGTGCCCCCCCCCCCCCGTTCCTGGTCCCTAAAGATTAGGTTCTTGATAACCACCTCTTGAAATTCCAGGAAAGTTCCCCTCTGGCCTGTACATCGACGTAGCACGTACACATTGTACAATGCCATCTGTATGATGTGCCCGGCCAGCTTCTTATACCACAGCGCATGGCGCTGTAGGGCTTCGGGACTTGATCTGACAAGTCCACCCCTCCCATGTACCTATTCTAGTACAGGATGCAGTCTGGTTTAGGGGTCGCTGTACTGGTACCTCGTACAGGTACATGGGTACTGTTGTGACATCTCTCTTGTCCTTGTACTTGACACACAATATGTTGCTGCTAGAATGTACCCTGCGCTCACCCCTTCTTGTTTGCCCTGCAGAGTCTTAGGGAGGCCTCTCAGATTTCTTCTAGCAGTGCCGCATGCCACAGGACTGGAAGCGAGGCAGTTGAAGAGTGGGACGCCGGTATAAAAATTATCCAGGTAGAGGTGGTAACCCTGGTCCAGCAGTGGGTGTACCAAATCCCACACAATTTTTGCATTAACTCCCAGTAAGCGGGGGCATTCTGGGGGCTGAGCACTGGTGTCCTTCCCTTCATATATCCTAAACCTGTATGTATACCCTGATGCACTCTCGCACAGCTCATACATCTTCACGCCATACCTTGCCCTCTTACCCGGCAGGTACTCGCGGAATTGAACCCTCCCTTTAAAATCCACCAAGGACTCATCAATAGAAATACACTTCTTGGGGGTGTATGCTTGGGAAAACCGGGCACTGGAACGGTCTAATAGGGGTCTCCGTTTATACAAACGGTCAAAACTGGGGTCATCTCGGGGTGGGCACGGCTCATTATCAGAATGATGTAAGAAGCCAAGTATTGCCTGATTTTTTTATTTTTTTTTAGGTTACAGTTCAGTTTTGAAGTTGCTTTGATGGACCTATATATTAGAAACCCCTATCAAACACCCCATTTTAGAAACTAGACCCCTCAAAGTATTCACAACAGCATTTAGAAAGTTTATGAACCCTTTAGGTGTTTCACAGGAATTTAGAGCAAAGTAGAGGTGAAATAAAAAAAAAATTTTTGTCAGAAAATCCTCTTTATACCATTTTTTTTTATAACACAAAAGGTTTTACCAGAGAAACGCAACTTAATACGTATTACCCAGATTCTGCAGTTTTGAGAAATATCCCACATGTGGCCCTAGTGCGGTAATGGACTGAAGCATCGGCCTCCGAAGCAAAGGAGCGCCTAGTGGATTTTGAGGCATCCTTTTTATTAGGCACCATGTCCGGTTTGAAGAGGTCTTGTGGTGCCAAAACAGTGGAAACCCCCCAAAAGTGACCCCATTTTGAAAACTAGACCCCTTGAGGAATCCATTGTAGTTTTCTTGGGGTGCATGCGGCTTTTTGATCAGTTTTTATTCTATTTTTAGGTGGCGTGGTGACTAAAAAACAGCAATCCTACTATTGTTTTTTTAATCTATTTTTTTTTACAGCGTTCACCGTGCGCTATAAATGACACATTCACTTTATTCTGCGGGGCGATACGATTACGGCGATACCAGATGTTTATAGTTTTTTTTATGTCTTATGGCGTTTACACAATAAAATACGTTTTGTAAACAATCATTCACTTTTTGTGTTACCTTATTCTAAGAGCCAGAACGGTTTTATTTTTCCATCAATAAAGCCGTGCGAGGACTTATTTTTTGCGTAACGAACTGTAGTTTCGAACAGTACCATTTTTAGGGACATGCGACTTTTTGATCTCTTTTTATTCCATTTTTTGGGAGGTGAAGTGACCAAACAATTGTTATTGTGGTACGGTTTATTATTATTTTCTTTTACGGCGTTCACCGCGCGGGATAAATAACGAAATAATTTTGTAGTTCAGGCCGTTACGGACGCGGCGATACCAATTATGTATAGTTTATTTGTTTGTTTATATATTTTTATTAATAATAAAGGACTGATAAGGGAAAAGGGGGGATTTTTACTTTTAATACTTTTAAAACTTTTATTTTCTTATTTTTACACATCTTTTTTTAACTTTTTTTTAACTTTATTACTTTGTCCCACTAGGGGACTTGAGGGCAGGAGGCCCTGATCGCTATTCTAATACACTGCACTACATGCGTAGTGCAGTGTATTAGAACTGTCAGCTACTCACTGACAGCAAGCATAGTGGGTCCTGACGTTGTCAGGACCCACTAGGCTTCCGTCGATGGCAGAGCCGGACGCCATTGTTTGGTGTCCGGTTGCCATAGCCACCATCGCCAGCCGCTATCGCGTAGCAGGCTGGCGATTGTAGCTTAACCCCTAAAAAGCCGTGATCACTATTGAACACGGCTTTTAAGGGGTTAATCAGCGGGGACACAGCGATCGGTCCCCGCTGTAGGAGCTGTGACAGCTGCTGTACGAGACAGCAGCTGTCACAGCTCCTGCATGTGTCGGGAGGACGGCCGAAATGGCCGTTATCCCCGCGACGTAATAATCCGTCGCTGAGCGCTAACGATACAGTTAGCGCGACGGATTATTAAGTCGCTGAGCGCGAAGGGGTTAAAAAAACAAAACATAGGTTTCTGCCTGATCAACCACTGCTTAATGCATTTATGCAGATCAACTGGTCAAAACCAGATAAAAAGTTGGAAACCGGATCCAGATTTAAAGCAATCTATAAACTGGACCCAAAAGACTTCGTGGGAAGCTCCCCCTAAGGTCGATTTTGGCAGTAGCCAGGCTGTCTAAAAAGTCTGTTTCCAGCGGAGGACTCTACATTACTTAGAGATCCGATGGATAGAAAGGAGGATGCATCTTTGAAAAAAAACATATTCAATGGCTGCATCCGCTTGTAAAGCATCTATGGCCACTGTGCCAGCAGCTAGACCTGCAGGAAGGGGTTCCAAGGGAAGAGATACTCCAGTCTCTGCCAGATATGAAATTAGCTGCAGAATTTTTGGCAGATTTCCCTCTTGATACTCTTAGATTAAGCTCCAAAGTATTGAGTTTATCTACCACAGCTAGGAGGGCCTTATGGCTTAAGGAATGGTCAGGTGACAGCCCCTCCAAGTCTCATTTCTGCAATTTACCACTCCAGGCAGGACCCCAGCTGAATAAAATTTTTGAGTCCCTGAGTGACAAAGGGGTATCTTTCCCTTAAACTCCCAAGAAACCTAGGTTCAGGCCCTTTCAGGGGGCAAAACAGAAGGCCGCCGAAAAATATAAATTTTAGACCGCATGATAAACAATGACGTTTTAAGCCAAGAACGGAGTCAACATCATACAGGAAGAAGCTCTTTCCTGGGGGTCCCAAAGAATCTGATTTGTGACGCCGAGCTTCCGAATCCCAGAGTAGGAGCCAGGTTAGCTCGGTTCTCCTGCGCCTTCATCAACCAAGGAAATCCTCGAATTCTAAAACTCCTAAACAAATTCATATCTAAGGGGGCTCTAGAAAGAGTGCCTGATCACCAGAAAAGGTCAGGCATTTATTCCAGAGTTTTTGCTATTCTGAAAAAAGGTCTTTGGCGCTTGGTCATCGATCTCACATTTCTGAGCAAGTTCATGATAAGGAAAAGATTCCAGATAGAAACAATAAGATCAGTAGTCTCAATTCTTCAAGAAAACCATTATTGAGCTGCGATCGAACTCAAGGATGCTTGTCTCCACATACCTATGCTGAAATCTCATTGGAAATTGGAGTAGCAGGTTGGAAGAAGAATACGGTGGTTCACTACCAATTCACCTGCCTACCATTCGGCCTCTCCTCAGCACCCCAAGTGTTTACCAAAGTGACGATTGTCTTAGCAGCATTTCTCAGGCTACAAGGAGTATTTGTGGTGCCCTACCTGGACAATTGGCTTGTGAAAGCACTGTCTGAAGAAATGCAGGTGCAACATATCAATCTGACGATCAACGTTCTGAACAGTCATGGGTTAATCAATTGGGAAAATCGCACCGGTCTCCCTCCAGGATTTGCACGTTTCTGGGGTTCATCATCAACTCTTCAGCCATGACTCTGTCAGTCTCAACAGAGAGATCTCAGAAGATAAAGTTGGGAGTGAGATCCCTCTTAGCTTGTCATGTAGTGAGCATTCGGACAGTAATGAGGATTACGGGTTTGATGATGGCTTCCTTAGACGCAGTTCCCTGGGCCAAAGCCCATATGAATCAACTTCAAAATGCCATTCTCTGCCGATGGAACAGAAAGCCTCGGGGCCTGGACGTTCGTATATTCATATCCCATGCTACCAGATCTGATCTCCGATGGTGGTTGATGAAGGATAAGATCAACTCAGGCAGATCGTTGGTTAATGTTCCTCAGATTATCCTGACAACAGACTCTTCCGGAGCAGGTTGGGGTG